>NW_026000241.1:18919380-18925701 GCF_001458135.2 Marmota marmota marmota
ATGAGAAGAAGATCACCATTAAACAGGGATGAGAGGGGGGAGGGAAAGAGAGATAGAAGGGAAATTGCATGGTAAAGGAAGGAGACCCTCATTGTTATACAAAATTACATATAAGAGGAAGTGAGGGGAAAGGGGAAAAAAACAAGAGAGAGAAATGAAGTACAGTAGATGGGGTAGAGAGAGAAGATGAGAGGGGAGGGAAGGGAAGGGGAGGGGGGATAGTAGAGGATAGGAAAGGCAGCAGAATACAACAGACACTAGTATGGCAGTATGTAAAAAAGTGGATGTGTAACCGATGTGAATCTGCAATATGTATACGGGGTAAAAATGGGAGTTCATAATCTGCTTGAATCAAATGTATGAAATATGATGTGTCAAGAGCTTTGTAATGTTTTGAACAACTAATAATAAAAAAAAGAAAAAAATATAAAATAAAACTGTTCTTGTCATAATAGTGGGTGGTTTCAACACACCCTTATCACCAGTAGACATGTCATCAAAACATAAAATAAATAAAGATATTTTCAACCTAAATAATACTAGAAATCAAATGGATCTAACAGACAGCTACAGAATATTTCACCCCTAAACAGCTGAATCTACTTTCTTCTCAGCAGCACATGGAATTTTTTTTCCAAAATCGCCAATATTCTAGGCCACAAAGCAAATCTTATCAAACACAAAAATGTCAATATAATCCTATGCATTCTATCAGATAATAATGGAATGAAACTAGAAATCAACAACAAAAGAAATAATAGAAACCACATAAATACATGAAGATTGAATAGAATTCTTTTAAGTGAATAATGGATCAAAGAAGTAATAAGAGTAGAAATCAAGAAATTCTCAGAAACAACGAGAACAGAGATACAGCATATCAAAATCTCTGGATCAGTATGAAAGCAGTTCTAAGAGGAAAATTTATAGCACTAAGTGCCTACATTTAAAATAGTGATCCCAAATAAATAAGTTGGTGCTCCACTTCAAGGCCTTAGAAAAAGAAGACCAAACTATTTCAAAACCAATAGAAGATAGGAAATAATTAAGATCAGAGCCAAAATCAATAAAATTGAGAATGAGAAAACAATACACAGAATCAATGCAACAAAGAGTTGGTTCTTCAAAAAGATAAACAAGACAGAGAAACCCTTAGCCAAACTAAACCAAAAGAGAGAGAATACCCAAATTAATGTATCACAATACCTGATCTGAAATTATACTACAGAGCTGTAGTGACAAAATCAGCACAATATTAAAATCAAAATAGACATAAAGACCAATGGAATAGAAGAGAAGCCATAGATATAAACCCACATCCCTACAACCATCTGATACTCGACAAAGGTGCCAAAAATATATTTGGGAGAAAAGGCAGTTTTTTAAACAAATTCTGGGAAAACCAGGTAGCTATATGTACAAAAATGAAATAGACCCCTATCTGTCACCCTACACAAAACCCAAATTGAAATGAATCAAAGACTTAGGAATTAGACCAGAAAACTTACTACTGCTAAAAGGAAACATAGGGTCAATACTCTATCATATAGGGGTTGGCATTGACTTCCTTAATAAGACCTCCAAAGCACAAAAAGTAAAACAAAGAATCAATAAGTGTGATGGTGGGATACCATAAAACTAAACAACAACAAAAAAACTAAACAGCAAAGAAAACAAGAGTGTGAAGAGAGAGCCTACAGAATGGGAGAAGATCTTGGCCAGGTACTTTTCAAATAGGGAATTAGTGTATTCAGAATTTATAAAGAACTCAAAAAACTTAACAACAAAAAAATTAACCCAATCTATTAGTGGGCAAAAGACATATCAATGTTTATAGCAGCTCAATTCACAATAGCTGAACTATGGAATGAACCTAGGTGCCCTTCAGCAGATGAACGGATAAAGAAAATGTGAGATAGATATATAACACACACACACATACACACACACATACACACACACACAATGGAATATTACTCAGTCTTAAAGAAAAATGAAATTATGGCATTTGCCAGCAAATGGATGGAGCTGGAGAATGTCAAACTAAGTGAAACAATCCAATCCCAAAGAACCAAAGGCCCAGTGTTTTCTCTGATATGCAGATGTTAATTCACAATAAGTGGGGGTGGGCAGGGAAGAATACAGGTACTTTGGATGAGACAGAAGGGAGTAAAGGGAAGGGACAGGGTATGAGGGTAGGAAGGATAATAGAATGAATCAGAAATTATGGCCCTATATGCAAATATGATTACACAACCGGTATAACTCTACATCATGTACAACCAGAAGAATGAGAAGTTATACTGTGTTTATGTATGATGTATCAAAAGACATTCTATTGCCATATAAAACTAATTAGAACAAATTAAAAAATAAGTGGGCAAAAGAACTAAACAAACTTCTCAAAAGTAGAAACACAGATGACCAACAAATTTATGAAAAAAACTTTCAACATCTCTAGCAATCAGGGAAATGGAAATAAAAACTACACTAGACTTAATCTCACTCCAGTCACAATAGCAACAGCAAAGAATACAAACAATAATAAATGCTGAAGAGGTTGTGGGGGAACTGGTGCCCTTGTACATTGTTGGTGGGACTACGGACTAGTACAACCACTCTGGAAAGCAGTATGGATATTCCTCAAAAATCTAGGAATAAAACCACACTATATGACCCAGATATCTCACTCTGGTATTTTCCCAAAAGATCAAAAATCAGCATACTACAGTAATATACCACCTCAATGTCTATAGCAGAACAATTCACAATAGCTAAATTATGGAATCAACCTACATGTGTGTCCATAGATGAATGGATTAAGAAATTTTTGTATATATACATGGAGTTCTAATCAGCCATAAAAAATAAAATAAAATAAAATAAAAGTAGGGCATTGGCCATTAAATGGATGAAAATGAAGAATATCATGCTAAGTAAAATAAGCCAAACTCAGAATAACTCAAAGGTTGAATTTTTCTCTCATATGTGGAAGCAAGAATAAAATAGAGGAAAGAGGTAGGGAAGGGTAGGATAGCATAAAGATAAAGGGAAGACCAGTAACGTAGAAGAAGGAGATCCAGAGGCAGAGTGAAGGGATGGGTAAGGGGAAGCAATGCAGAATGAATTCTTTAAAAATCATGTTCTGTGCATGCAGAAACACACCACAGAGAATTTCACCTTTATGCATAAGTAAGAAGAAACAATCAAATAAGACTAGGAAGTCTGGTAGAGTAGAAGAAAAGATTTGGGGGAGCAGAGGAAGAATGGGAGAGGGAAAGGAGAAAGGAAAGGGGGGATCATGAAGTGGAATTGAATTCTGTGCATGTATGAATTTGTTGGGATGGATCCAACTACCATGATAATTAAAAAATTGTTATTATTAGTATTTTGGTCACAGTGGAGAAAAAGCTGACTAAAACAGTGAATCACCATCCCCGAGACCCTGCCCCGTGCCTGAGTAAGCTGAGGCTGACCAAGCCCTGAGCAGCTAGCTCATCTCCCTCCCTACACAGAGACAGAGCCACCAGCTTGGCACACAGTGGGCATTCACTGTCTGGGTGCTTCCTGGGAGATAGAGGGGGACAGGCCCACAGAAACAGCCCAATGAGGGGACCAACCAGTACTTAGAAAGTCTTGGGTAGGCTTATACTTCTAGATACTGAATCTCTTCCATGGTGAGTCCATTTGACATCCATTCAGGGCATTCTCCAAGTTTCAGGGGCAGAGAGGGCATCAGATCCGAAAAGCTATGAGTCTCCACTAGCTTAGGTCAGAAACCATTAGAGTTCCTGTCACCAGTGCCCCATCTAGGGCCTCCCCAGGAGGCTAGGAGATCATTCCTGGGTGAGGGAGTTCCTGTGAATTCATACTCAAGCTGGGCCCCCAAATGCCAGGAAGAGGAGGGCAAGAGCAGAATGACCCTGGCTGAGCAAGTCATTCACCCACCCACAGTGATCGAGGCCAACTAAGTGCCAGGCACACCGACGCCCTACCCATTCCACAAGGAACACAAAGGATCATGCCCTCGTGGTCTAGGGCAAGGGTTAAAAATATACCTACTCCAATTCTGTGCAAAGAGCTCAGAGAGCCCAACAGGGCCTCCATTAGGGTTTAGATATGAAGTGACCCCCAAAAGCTCATGTGTGAAACAATGTAAGAATTTTCAGAGGTGAAATTATTAGATTATGAGAGGTGTAACCTAATCAGTGGATTAGCCCACTGATGTAGATTAGCTGGGTGGTAATTCTAGGCAGGATGGAAGAAGTAGGTCATTGGGGCCCTGCCTTTGGGGTTTATATTTTGTCCTTGGTGAAAATATTTTATATTTTGTCCTCTCTGCTTCCTTGTTGCCATGTCCTGAGCTGCATTCCTCCACCAAGCATTTCCACCATGATGTTCTGTCTCACCTTGGGCCCAGAGCTAAGGAGTCAGCTGACCATGAACTGAGACCTCTGAAATGATGAACCAAAATAAACTTGTCCTCCTCTAAGTTGTTCATGTGGAAGCAACAAAAAAGCTAACTAAAGCAGCCACCTACCTTCATATGAGGTCAGGAACCCTTCCTGGAGTGAGCATGCTGAGCTACCAGTTTGGAAACTGACCACTGCCCCCATGTGACAGAAGTCTTCGTGGGGCAGGGAGTAAGGTCCCATCTGTGCACCCTAGAGCCAGAAGTTACTTCACAATCACACACTGTTCTAATACTTGGCAGCTGAGCCAAGAGAGGGACACAGGACCGATGGTTGACTCCCAGCTCCTTCACTCACTGGCTAGACTTCAGGAATTCACTTTAGCTCTCAGGATCTCCTTTACCCCATTTATCTACTGCACAACATGGGCCACGCATGTCCCTCCTGCCACAACATTCAGGCTTCTAGGACCAAGGCAAACTACCAAAATGAAACTGGACTTTCCACAGTGGAGTCTCTCTTGCCCCAGATCACTGGTGGTAAGTGCTCTAGAGAGGGACAAACGAGGCAAGGCACCGAAGACAGCAGGAAACAGTTTTATTTGGCTGCAGCCAGGTTCAGAGGGTACAGCCTTTGCTGTAATCAATCAATCCCCTGAACCCCGAGTTCAGGGAGTTTCAGAGTTTTATACCCAGCGTGTAAGGGGAGGGGCTCAGAAGTTCACAGTCTGCAGAAGTTCACATAAAAGCAGCTTTTTCTTTCACTGTTTTGGGCAAGTTAACCCTTCAAGGACAACACTTGGGAAGGGGAGAGCTTCTTCTCCCCTTTCTTTCCTCCCCCTGCCAGCTGTTACCATGGAGCCCGGTTGGTAACTTATCTTAAAAATGTAGACATTGGGCTGGGGATGTGGCTCAAGCGGTAGCGCGCTCGCCTGGCATGCGTGCGACCCGGGTTCGATCCTCAGCACCACATACAAACAAAGATGTTGTGTCTGCCGAAAATAAAAAAATAAATATTAAAAAAATTTCCTAAAAAAAAAAATGTAGACATCTCTGTGAAGCCCAGCTCAAGGCCAGAGGCCTTGTTTGCACATTTCTACAAAGTACTATACTGGATACGTTTGTGAAAAACTAGTAAGGGAGTGCCCAGCACCTGGAGTGCTGGTATCTTCCCGACCAGTGGCCAAGTAAAACAGGGCAACACAAAAATAGGAAGTTTATCTACATTGAACTCTTTTGCAGAGACTCTTTTGCTGACAGTCCTAAAATCAGCCATGGTGAAGATTTCTGGAGAAGCCCAGTTAAGACTTTTCTGTGGAGAAAGGGGCTGCATGGAAGATGAAACCTCTCAGGGAACCCCCAGTGACCCACCTCATCCAGCCATATCCTACCTGCCTACCCTTACCACCCAGTCAGTCCATTCAAAGTGGATGGACTGATTAGGTTACAGTTCTCATAATAATTTCATCTCTGCATATTCCTGTATTAATACAGGAGCTTTTGGGGGACACCTCATATCCAAACTGTGACATGGGACTTTTAAGAGGTGATTAGACTATTAATATGGATTCATGCCTTTCTTTTCGGTCTGAGTTAATTTTTTAAAATTAATTTATTTTTTAAATACACGACAACAGTGGAATGCATTACAATCCTTATTACACATATAGAGCACAATTTTTTGTAACTCTGTATATAAAGTATGTTCATGCCAAATTATGCCATTATACATGTACTCTTTTTTTTGCATTACAATTCTTAATAAACATATATACCACAATTTTTCATATCTCTGTATAAAAGGTATGTTGACACCAAATTCAAATCTCCAAACATGTATTTTGTATAATGATGACCATCACATTCCACCATCCTTGCCAATCCCCTTCTTTCTCCCTTTCCCTCCCACC
>NW_026000241.1:18926919-18933696 GCF_001458135.2 Marmota marmota marmota
ACAGTCCTAAAATCAGCCATGGTGAAGATTTCTGGAGAAGCCCAGTTAAGACTTTTCTGTGGAGAAAGGGGGTGCCGCTTCAGGTCCATCCCACCTTTCTTTTCCAATTTCACAGCGTGAAAGGCATGAAAGAAATGGAACTTTATGGAGCTCCTACATTGTCCCAGGCGCTTGACTCATGTGATGTTTCATTTAATCTTCACCACGATCCTTTAAGGTAGACACACCAGTTCTCATTTTACAGACAGGGAAACTGAGGCTCAGAGATGGTAAAACACATGTCTGAAAATACCGACCTAAAAGTGGCAGAGCCTGAAATCAGTTTGGGGTTCCAAAGTGACATCCATTACCCACCCCTATAATTATGAAGCACAGCACAAAGAAGCCCTAAAGTGGGGGCTCAGAAGTTCACAGTCTGCAGAAGTTCACATAAAAGCAGCTTTTTCTTTCACTGTTTTGGGCAAGTTAACCCTTCAAGGACAACACTTGGGAAGGGGAGAGCTTCTTCTCCCCTTTCTTTCCTCCCCCTGCCAGCTGTTACCATGGAGCCCGGTTGGTAACTTATCTTAAAAATGTAGACATTGGGCTGGGGATGTGGCTCAAGCGGTAGCGCGCTCGCCTGGCATGCGTGCGACCCGGGTTCGATCCTCAGCACCACATACAAACAAAGATGTTGTGTCTGCCGAAAATAAAAAAATAAATATTAAAAAAATTTCCTAAAAAAAAAAATGTAGACATCTCTGTGAAGCCCAGCTCAAGGCCAGAGGCCTTGTTTGCACATTTCTACAAAGTACTATACTGGATACGTTTGTGAAAAACTAGTAAGGGAGTGCCCAGCACCTGGAGTGCTGGTATCTTCCCGACCAGTGGCCAAGTAAAACAGGGCAACACAAAAATAGGAAGTTTATCTACATTGAACTCTTTTGCAGAGACTCTTTTGCTGACAGTCCTAAAATCAGCCATGGTGAAGATTTCTGGAGAAGCCCAGTTAAGACTTTTCTGTGGAGAAAGGGGGTGCCGCTTCAGGTCCATCCCACCTTTCTTTTCCAATTTCACAGCGTGAAAGGCATGAAAGAAATGGAACTTTATGGAGCTCCTACATTGTCCCAGGCGCTTGACTCATGTGATGTTTCATTTAATCTTCACCACGATCCTTTAAGGTAGACACACCAGTTCTCATTTTACAGACAGGGAAACTGAGGCTCAGAGATGGTAAAACACATGTCTGAAAATACCGACCTAAAAGTGGCAGAGCCTGAAATCAGTTTGGGGTTCCAAAGTGACATCCATTACCCACCCCTATAATTATGAAGCACAGCACAAAGAAGCCCTAAAGTGGGGGCTCAGAGTCAATTTGAAGGGCAAGCAGGCATATGGAGATAAGACAAAACCCCAGGAGCTTGTACTCCCATTAAAATTAACTCAGACCAGAATGGAACCACCATTTGACCTTCTTGAACTGTACCCAAAGGACCTAAAAACAGCATACTACAGGGACACAGCCACATCAATGATTATAGCAGCACAATTCACAATAGCTAAACTGTGGAGCCAACCTAGATGCCCTTCAGTGAATGAATGGATTAAAAAAATGTGGCATAAATACACAATTTTATGTATGTGTATTTTACTCAGCAATAAAAGAGAATAAAATCATGGCATTTGCAGGTTAATGGATGACGTTGGAGAAGATAATGCTAAGTGAAGTTAGCCAATCCCCAAAAAAACAAATGTCAAATGTTTTCTCTGATATAAGGGGGGTGACTCAAAGTGGGGTAGGGAGGAAGAGCATGGGAGGAAGATTATTTCTAGATAGGGAAGAGGGGTGGGAGGGAAAGGGAGAAAGAAGGGGATTGGCAAGGATGGTGGAATGTGATGGTCATCATTATACAAAATACATGTTTGGAGATTTGAATTTGGTGTCAACATACCTTTTATACAGAGATATGAAAAATTGTGGTATATATGTTTATTAAGAATTGTAATGCAAAAAAAAGAGTACATGTATAATGGCATAATTTGGCATGAACATACTTTATATACAGAGTTACAAAAAATTGTGCTCTATATGTGTAATAAGGATTGTAATGCATTCCACTGTTGTCGTGTATTTAAAAAATAAATTAATTTTAAAAAATTAACTCAGACCGAAAAGAAAGGCATGAATCCATATTAATAGTCTAATCACCTCTTAAAAGTCCCATGTCACAGTTTGGATATGAGGTGTCCCCCAAAAGCTCCTGTATTAATACAGGAATATGCAGAGATGAAATTATTATGAGAACTGTAACCTAATCAGTCCATCCACTTTGAATGGACTGACTGGGTGGTAAGGGTAGGCAGGTAGGATATGGCTGGATGAGGTGGGTCACTGGGGGTTCCCTGAGAGGTTTCATCTTCCATGCAGCCCCTTTCTCTCTCTTTCTGCCTCCTATGCACCATAGAAGGGGCAGTGTTCCTCTATCCATGCCCTTCTGCCATGATCTGCCTCACTTGGGCCAGGGGAAGTGGAATTGGCCCACCTGGACTAATCCTCTGAAACCATGAGCCAAATAGTCTTTTCCTCCTCTAAACTGTGCTTTTCAGGTATTTTGATCACAGTGACAAACAACTAACACCACATCCCAACACCCCATCACATGACAACCAGATTTTAACATGAGTTATTATATCAAACTATAGCAACCCAATACCTTCCTTTTCTTTAAAAATGGGGAAATAGAAGGGCCTGGGGCTCTGCCATGGTTTCCATCAGTTTCCTGCCAGACTCACTTGCCCAAGTTGGCTGAGAGGAAGGTGATATCTCCAGTGCACCTCTCCACTGCTGCACAGATAGCCTCTAGGTGGCAGGTTCTAGTTCCGATTCTCCCAACTTCCCCCAGGTACAGCAAGCACACTGCAGAATTCCATGTACATTTTTGGAACTCAATCAAACATCCTTCTTACAAAAGCTCACACAAAATGAAAGCAGCAGGACGTAAGCCATGGAAATTGACCCTCAAATGCATTCCACAGGAGGTGCAGAACATGCATGAAATTTATTTTAAAAATGACACCCCACCCCCGACAAATTACAAGACTCTTGCATCCATATACGAGAGCTGGAGTTGACTATTGGAAGAGGGTTTTTGAGGACGCCTTCAAAGAGAGAGCTGTGCTATGACCTTATTGAGATGTGTCCTTCCATAATTTGGGGGTCACAGTGGGAGGTGTTATTCAATTCCTGCTTGAACAACCCCAAGAAATGGGCTGGCTAACAGCTGACAGCCAAGCCAGAGAAGGGCCTGCACTCCCAGAGATTCCAGGACAGAGAAGCCTTCAGTTTCTCCTGAGGACTAGTGGGAACCTTGAAAGAAAAGAAGAACAAGCATAAGGTCATTTGATCCCATCCAGGAGAGACACTTGAAAGGAGTTAAGTAAGCCTCAGCGGAGAGAAATGAGGTTGCCAGATGCCTGGGGACTGAAAAAGGAGAAGCTAAGAACTGAGCAAGTGTCCTTCACCTACATCAATGGAATGTAAATGAGAGGACCTGGGGGAAGGGGCCTGGGAGATACTGTCAACACATCACCTAAATTTTCTTGGATCCCTTTAATCGGTTATGTCCGCTCCTTTCCCAGCTTCTGTGTGCTTTTGCTTCTGACAACCTGCATCCACAACTGTCTTTGGAGGCTTGCACGGGAGCTCGAGCTGCTTTTTCTGTAGGAGCAAATTGCTGCAAGTCTTTGGGAGTTTATGTCCTTGCATAACTCGCTGCCACAAAGGCTCCTAGCCATGTCTGATGGAATGGGTGAAAGTGCAGACTCTGAGGTGTAATACACACTCCAGAGTGCCTCTTTGTAATCAGCTCAAGTGACTGTCCTTGGGATTTGGCCTCAAACCACACCTTGGCTTGCTCTCCTTTCCCATCCAGTTCCTGCCTTGCATCCTACCTAAGACAAGGGGTCTCTGCAGAACTCCAAGAGAAAGATTCAGAAAGAGCACCCAAGTCCCCACCAGTCCCCATCGAGTAAAGATGTTCGTATGTCCCTTACTACTTCTCCCTTCTTTAAACCCTAGACCTTCAAAAACTATGATTAAAAGTTGTAGGTGGGAAGGGTAGACACTGAAGTCAGAGAAAGCAAGAAGAAGCCATCCAGATTACTACTCCTGACTGCAGGCTTCCTTCTCCTTAGCAGTCCTTCACTGATGGAATGGAAAATGCAAAATGGGATGATGTCACTTTAACCAAATTCAAAGTTTTGACTCCCACATAGGAAAAATGGGTATTGAATTATTAGCCAGACAACCTTGGTCACAAGAGTGACCAGAAAAGTCACAGAACCCACTGGAATTGTCAACCAAGAGTGGAGGAAGGACTGGTCCCACCAAACATGTAACAAAACAGTGAGACCAAAATATATATATAATATATATATATATATATATATGATTACACCCCCACAGAGCACGCTGATTCAACACAGCAGTTTTACAAGAAAATTCCTCATGACATAAGGCCCAACTTTGAACACAAAAATCCTGTCTTAGGACCTGGCCGTTTTGTTTCCATCCTCTACCTTGTTTCTATGCCAGACTGCTCCAAAGGGGGGCCATATAGTGAGCTAACCACTGACTTCACCATATCCCAGCTACTGAGGGCACCCCACCTCTGGGACTGGTTTACCGTTCCAACACCATTGCATGCTTCTCTTTGCTCCCAGCCTTCATGGGTTTTTTTCTCTCCCTGTTCTCCTTCCTGCATCTCCTCCAGTCTGCCAGAGTTCCTGACCACGTTCCAGAGGGCCTTCCTGTCAAGGAGTCATAGTGCACACCAATTCATGGCCAGTTGAAGAGATTCAACCCAGTTCTTCTGGAGATGAAGAAATGGAAAGCTGACAGGTGAGGAGCACTGGGGGCCAGGCCAGCCCAGGCAGCTGGTAATTTCATGTCTTCTACAAGATTCTGTTGTTCTGCTGCCTTTTGATTGTGTCCTGTTGTTTTCAAATTTCACCGATCATCAGAAGAACCTAGGGAACTGGTTAAAATGTAAATACCCTGACTCCAGAGATTTAGAAAGGCTAGAGCTGAGGCATTAATGACCCAATTCCTCACCCCTTCCAGTATCCTGCCCTTGTCATGTTCTCCCCGTCCCTCCCAAATCTAGACTCAGGCATGCAGCTTTCTTTGGCCAATTTAGGAGAATTTGCACCTCTGCAATGTTCCAAGAATGACACACCTATGCTAAACAAAGGGAAGATGAAACAGTGGGGTAGAGTTCAGTCTCTCCTGCCATTCTTTCCAAAAACAGCTATCTGCTAATATCCAGCAGACACCCAGACATAACAAATACGCAGCTAAGTCAAGTCTGCATCACCAATCTGCAGCTTTTTAGATTAATGGATGCTTATTGCTTTAAGCCACTGAATTTTAGGTTGTTTTGTTACTTAGAATTACCAGGATGCACAGAGGAATGTGTATTTGTATCAATTATTCCACAGTTTACTACGTGGCTCATCAAGAACACCATAGCATTGCCCTCACCAACCTAGCCACATTCTACCTGAGGCAGAAGAAGGGACTGGTGTATTTTCTTCCTATACAGAAAAGAGCCCCTTAGGGTAGAGATCCGCTGGAGTATTGATTTATGTATCCTCCACAGCTCTGGTCCCAAAAGCACTGAGATGCCAATTGCCTAACTTGTGGGAGAGTGTTGGTATCACAGACTGCAATGAGCATGGAGAGACAGCAGAAATGATTACTTTTACTGACCCCTGAGTAGTTAGCAACTCTGAACAATGCACTAGAGAAATGAGAGGAGGGATCAGAGACAGAGAGAAATTAAAATGGAAATTTAAAAGGGACTTTTTTTCTCCTTTTATTGGCAGTATAATTCGCCAGAGGAGCCCCAACTGATGCTGTTATGACTACTCTGATATGAAACTAAAATAGAATAGGGGAGAATCAGATGGAAAATAATAACACTTAGCATTTATATGACTCCTTACATACAGTGCTTTTTGTTCCTTTCATACCTCACAAGCATTAACTAATTAATTGCCATAGCACCCCAGAGCAGACAGTAGGTTTTCCTGTCTATCCTTCATAAGGGAGAAAAACAAGCTCTTTCTATGCAAGGAAGAAGCTAGTTCTAAGGTCCAGGTACTCTTTTCAGGCTTTTGAATTCTGCCAAAAGCCCCAAGGCTCACACATTTGTATATCTTTGAATCCAGGGTTCTAAAGATTCCTGTTAGTAGACTTTAAATATTAGTGTATTTGAGCTGGAAGAGACATTAGGGAAGCACTGATCCAAATCTCTCATTTCACAGATGGTGAAAGGTTTACTTCAGCCAAGGGATTCCTAAGGTCATAAAATAATTCAGGGAAGATGCAAGATCAGATCTCCAGCCCAAGTCCACCTTCACATCCTCAAATTCCAGAAATTGCCATCATTAATGTTAGATCCACAAATGACTTATCCCCATGCTTTCACAAAATGATTTTCTTTTTTTTTTTTTTTTTTTAGTACTGAGTCATTTGATGCATGTGCCTAAAATCATTGGTTCTTGGGATGTTCCTGATTTGAATAAACTGTCTCTTTGGCTTTTGAAATTAAAATTGCTTAGACTGGTGATGGGAAAAAAAAAAAAAAAGCAAGAGTCAAGCCCTGCCTAAAAATCATTGGTCTTGGGATGTTCCTGATTTGAAATAAAGAAAGTTCTGTAATTTAGAACTTGAAATATATGGTTAAGAAATATGAATCTGTTTGTTGAATAAAGTGCAGCCACAAAAAGTCTTAC
>NW_026000241.1:18933869-19133653 GCF_001458135.2 Marmota marmota marmota
TTTTTTTTTTTTTTTTTTTTTAGTACGAGTCATTTGAGCATGTGCCATGGAATTCCCGGAGCACCAGAGATTTAGGAATAATTAAGGTTTATATCACGCTAGGTGCGGTAGGAAGTGAGTCTTGTCAAGGAAAAGAGCAAAGAGATTCTCTGTCCCAGGGTAGCCACAGGGGTCAATGTTCTTCTGAGGACAGGTATTCAATGAATATATGGTGACTAGTCAAAGTTGGTATATTCCAGAGTTACTTCATAAGCAGCCTGAAGTAGTTCAGGATATACCAAGGCCCCAAGTATTAGAATTTAAACCTAAGGAAAGATCTAGTAACCCAACCTTCTGGTTCACTCTGCCTTGCTTCTATTTTATTAAACAAGTATGTGGCTTATGAACCACATTTCGGGAACTGTACTAGGTATAGGGACTACAAAGTCATTCAACATCTATATTTTACCCACTAAAAGCAAAAAGAGCATCAGAGATTTATTCAATTTATTCAAATAAATGTTTATTCTTAATTTCCAAAAGGCCCAATAGGGTGGTGAGAGATTTGGTCCAGTTCTATCAAGTCTGTCTTATAGTTTACTAACAGCACACACAGAAAAAGGCTAGAACCAAGGGATCATGCTTGTTCTGACTACCGTAGCCTACTTGTCTCATGATGACTCTGCCCCAGAATCTGTAATTTCTTCTTCTCCTCCTGTTCCTCCTCCTCCTCCTCCTTCTTCTTCATTAGATGACCATAATCACGTTATCATCAATACCACCGTAACAATCTCATCCCATGTAGTGATGAAGTCCAGTCTTCCTTACTTCTCAGTCATGGGACTGGGAATTGGGGAGGAAGAGATGAGAGCTGCTGAGAATGGAATAAAATAGGAGCAGAATGAGAACAGGAAGAGAGCCACAGGTGGCAGAAGAAACAAGATATTTGCAGACCTAATGCACATTAGGGACTCAGGGCATGCTTACTTGTGCAGTTGATGATCAACCTATCAATTTTTTATAAATATAATAAAATTTCCCTAATTTCTAGAAGGCCCTGTCAGTCATTAAGAACAGAAGGCCTCACTGATCAGTGTTCTAGAAAAAAAAAATGGAACACTCTTTCCCAATTTACCTAGGTTTTGGTCTTCCCTTCCCTGCACTCTTCAAGCTCAGTATTATCAACAGTAACGAGCTGAAAAAGAAGTTCCATCAACAGGCAGAATTGCCTGTGTGGATGATTTAAGGACAGCTACAGAAACTCCTTTCTCCAAGAAAACTGCACTCACCAGTGCTTTGACTCTGGAAATCCCACTATTAGGTGATTCAATTCATTAGCATCACCACTACCAGCAACTACAACTGAGAAATGTCACATTTAAACCTCCTTAGGGCTTTGCTCCTTCATACAGATTATTTTCTGAACGTGTTTTATGAGGTCTCTGCTATGATCTTCAGCAACACTTGTCACCTCTAATCAAGTCCATACAGCCTGACTTCCTTCTCTGGAATATCAAACTTTCTGGACAGCCCTGAACCCAAGATGTTGTTCAGACTTCTGAGACTTTGCATAGGCTGGGGTCTCTCTGCCTAGAAAAAAAAATTGTCTCTACTGTTTGCCTGTCAAACCCACCGATCTCTCCCGACCCTACCCCATCCCCAACACAGCACAGGACACCTTCCTCCTTGACATCACAGTATCACACGCCCACATCTACTATGAATACCTCTGTCTCCCCTATAAAAATGTAATCTCTGAATCCTCAGTGATAAGCCAAGGGCCTAGCACATGGAGGTTTTCAACACATTTGAATTTTATTTTAAAACTAAACCCAACTGTAAAAACTATCTTTTACATAGAGAGCTGAGTGTAAACAGAAGACACCTACAGGCATCAAAAAAAGGGGTAACTTAGCCTGAATGCCAGATACACGGCCCCTCAGGTTCCCTAGATTCCTTTGGCTCTTTGATGGGGCTCACTCATTCACCATCTTGCAGCCTCAGACCCTTAAGAGACACCCAAGAAAAGTTTATGCAGTCCCCCACATTGTTTGTTTGTTTTTTTGTTGTTTTTTTTTTTAACAGATACAGAGAGATGTTTACCTGAGGAGGCTGTGATTCAACCACCCACAGCTCATTCCAGGAAGTGATCACAGCATGCCTCCCAAAGACTAAAGTACAGGGGTCTTGCCAACATCTCCACAGCTCAGAAGCCTAGGAGGGAGGGCCAGGATTTCCAGCTGATGTGTCCCTAGGTTCCCAGGCAATTGCAAGTAAACATGGAAAAATGGCTCTTAAATACCAGCCATTCACCAGCCTTCTGAGTCTGTCAAATCTTTTCTTCCTCTCCATTGACTTCTCTTTCATTCCCTAACTCCTCAAGTGATCCTCTCAACACTGAATGCCTGCAAATGACATTTCAAAGAAATTAAACGGTCAGGCTCTCCCACTACCTGTTCAGTTCAGACACAGAGTTCTGATTTCCTGCTGATGGAAATAATCATTTGGTTTTAAAAGTGCCAAAGTTTTTGCTCTCTCCAGGAAAGACACAGTAAAATTGTCTTCCACCGTGCCATTTCAAAAATAGGGAGAAGAAATTTACCTTATAACTTGTTTTAAATAAACCTTTTAAAGTCATATATAACCAAAAAAAAAAAAATACAAGGCTGAAAACCCTCAGAGAAGCTGATGGCTGCCTGGTTTTCACATTCATATAGAATAAATTTGTCTTTCCTGGCAAGGAATGGGTAAGAAGAACCCCAAAACATATGAGTCCTACATTCTTCCAGCCTATTTCTGTGTCAATCACCCTGGGTCTTTGCCCCTACTTGCTGTACCTGGAACTTTTCAGTTCCTGCTTTCAACAATCCATGTTCCATTCATCACCAGAGTAAGCTCTAAAACACAGGCCTGACAATGTGGCTCAGAACCCTTCTAAGTTCCCCACACCAATGGAATCATGTCCAAACTTCCTATCCAGGAACTTTAGTTTTTTTTCACAACTTGCTCCATCCCTGTCTCCAGTTCTCCTACCACACATGACTTCCTTGTATGCTCTGGTTAAATACAGCTCCTCATCTCTCCGCAGACAAGGTCTGAACTCTCTCCACTTGGACACCTTGCTCTCTTGCCTTGCCGTTCACCATTTGGAATATCTCACCACTCCACAAGGCTTCCCACAGTCACACAGTGGTGATGAATCTTTCCCTAACTGCTTGGGGTTTGCTTGATCTTCCATGGGACCTCTTCACATCGCCTGTGTGGTATCCCCGCTTTCTGCATGAGGACTTGTCTGCCTCCTGAGCTGTGGATTGGCCCCATGTACCCCCAGTTAAGAATCACTACATTTGTGGATGGAACTCTGATAAGCCATAGTTCATATTTTCATTCAGGAGACACCAAGGCAAGGAAAACTTCTAATGTGTATTGAGCATCTACTACATACCAAGTACATTGTCTCTCAATATTTTGTGCATGTCAGGTGACTTACAATAATATTCACAAATACTACATGTATAAGCTTAATAAGTTTTCACCTGTCTACACAATGTAGACATGTAGCCATGACTCCAATTAAGATAAGAAATACTTCAACACCTGGACAAGTTCCTATGTGTCTTTTTCTAATTTATACGTTTCTCCTGGTCATCAATGTATAGATGACCATCAACAAAGACTGGTTTTGCCTATTCTTGTGTTTCATATAAATGAAGTATAAATAGAATTTCTTATAAATCAAATTATATGATACATGTGCTTTTTGTCTAGCTTCTTTCATTCATCATAGTATCTGTGACATATGCCTACACATTTATCAGTGCTTATTTGTTTTCCTTTTAGTGAACATTTGGACTGTTTCTAGTTTTCTGATATTATAAATGGTGCTATGAATATTTTGCTATGAAAAGGCTATGAAATAGCCTTTTCCAAAGGCTCTGTTCCAATTTACACTCCCAACCACTGGCACAAGGGTGTTGTAATTAGTTCACTTCCTCACCAGCACTTGTTATTGTAATCTTTTCATTTATTTCATTCTGATGGGTATGAAGTGATATCTCATTGTGATTCTAATTTACACTTCCCTGTTGACTAATGAACTTGAGCACTTGTTCATATTATTGGTCATTTAAAAGTCTTTCTTTGTGAAATTATGCCAGACACTTGACATATAAGGGAATCCCATTTAACTTTGATGTTAGTCCTAAAAGCCAGGTATTGCTATCTCAGTTTTACTGAGTTTGAAGCTCCACAAACCTAAGTAACTTGCTCAAGGTCATGCGGCTTCTGAATGACAGATTTGGAACTTATACACATGGCTTCTTGGCTCTGAAACCTGGGTCCCCTCTATGATAAGAGCGAGCTCTTCCAGATTAATGTACCTGTTAAGAGTACATGCTGAGGGCGGCGGGGAGGGGGGGTGCTGGGGTTGTGGCTCAGTGGTAGAGCACTCGCCTAGCATGCATGAGGCACTGGGTTTGATCCTCAGCACCACATACATATAAAATAAAGATATTGTGTCCACCTAAAACTAAAAAATAAATATTTTTAAAAAAGAGTACATGCTCTAGAATCCATTACTGGGGTTCAAATCCTGTCCCTGTGAGACCTGGGCAAATCACAGGACTTTCTTGAGCCTCCATTTCCTCACGTATAATATGAGGGTAGTGACAGTACTTGCTTGTGAGGTCATTGTGGAGATCAAACTGAAACAAAGCACAGTGCCCAGCACACAATAAGAGCTCAGTACATTCGTGGCACAATTTCTTCCTCTCACTTCCTCCTGAGTTGGTACATCCAACGACATTTTTCTCTTTGAGAAGCTTGTCAATATTGCCACAAATAGGAAATGTAGGAATCCCTTGTCTGCTTGCTCTGGGTTTTACTTTTCCTAATACCCCAATACATAGACACTTCTAGAGCTACATCTTCCCAAATCCTGTATGAGATAAAGTATGCACGGTAGATTGGGAAAATCCAGAACAGAAAGAGGACACTCCAAATATACTCTGAATCTGTCATCATGTGATGACCTACAGGTGAGCTTGGCCTCCCAGTCATTGACCTCACCAGTTTCCAGAAAAAGCTACCACTTGAGCCAGCAATCCCAAGTTCTGAAGGGCTTATCAGTCATCAGGGACGTATAAATTAAAACACAATGAGGTACCACTCCATGCCCACCAAGAGGGATAAAAATTTAAAAGATTGACAACATAAATGATTGAGTCCCTGTTTTTCTTCCCTCTGGGGGCCCTTGCGATACACGTCAGCAGCACACTTCAAAAAAATGGGAACAAGTTATCGATTCTCTGTTATTAAAAATCAGAATGAGAAGTCACAAGACATTTAGTTCAGTAACATGCCCAGTAAATCCAAGACAAAAGACTGAATTTTGAAGGGATCTAACATTATTAAATAAATCTCTAATGGGTTCAGTAGGAAAAGTTCAAATAATTATGCTGAAGTTCTAACAGTCAGTATGGGCCCTGATGTTTTTCTTGCTATTTTTCCTCTGAGTTGCTAAACTTCTTAAACTCCTCTAAGAAGTAAATCCCCAGCCCATCAGGCAACTAAGGCCATGATGGAATCAATTTGTCTGCTGACAGCTGTTTAGAAAATGTGAGACCCTTTCTGCTGAACAGCCAAACACAAAATATCTAGAAATGGATTTATATAATAAATCTCTATTTTTTTCCATGAAACAAAAAAAATTTAATCTGATTTAATTTTAAAAATAAAATAAAAAGCTGAGTAGGAGAATATCATATGGAAAAACTATACTTTAGGCAAAGTGGATGGAAATGCCTGCAGAATAAATTGCATTTAAACTGAAATGAAAAAATAAAATAAAATAAAAAGACAGAAGTAGCTCGCCAAAGAGTGAAAGACAGGGTTAGAGTACCACAAGTAAACAATCTGTCCAAGAAACTATCAGACCAGTACAGCTAGGTTGCGGCAAACAAAGACAAGGAACACACAAAACCATGCGGGTGAAAATGGCTGGGGCGCTATCCCTCTCCTAGGTCTATACCCAAAGGACTTGAAAACAGCATACTACAGGGACACACTCACATCAATGTTTATAGCAGCACAATTCACAATAGCTAAACTGTGGAACCAACCTAGATGCCCTTCAGTAGAAGAATGGATAAAAAAAAATGTGATATATATACACAACGGAATATTACTCAGCAATAAAAAAGAATAAAATCATGGTATTTGCAGGTAAACAGATGGCGTTGGAGAAGATAATGCTAAGTGAAGTTAGCCAATCCTAAAAATATAAATGCCAAATGTTTTCTCTGATATAAGGAGGCTGACTCATAGTGGGGTAGGGAGAGGGAGCATGGGAGGAATAGACAAACTCTAGATAAGGCAGAGGGGTGGGAAGGGAAGGGAAGGGGCAGGAGGTTAGCAAGGATGGTGGAATGTGATGAACATCATTAACCAAGTACATGTATGAAGACATGAATTGGTGTGAACATACTTTATATACAACCAGAGAGATGAAAAATTGTGCTGTATATATGTAATAAGAATTGTAATGCATTTTGCTGTCATTGATTTTTTTTAATTAATTTTTAAAAAAAGAAACAAAATGGCTGGGGCCAGGTCTCATAGGTCATGGAAAGGGGTATCAATTTTATTATAAACAACAAAAAAAACTGAAGGATTTAAAGTAAGAAGAGAAACATACTAGACATGGTATTTTTTAAAGAGTACTCTGACTGCTGGGTGGAGGAGAATAATAATGGAAATAGAGCTAAATGGAAGGAGGGCCAACTGGGAGACTGACACAACAATACAAGCAAGAGATGGTAATGACATGGGTCAAGAAGAAAGTATCTGACAAAATGAGAGCAATAGATTCCCTTTATATTTTTCATATTGAATTAAATTTTCCTATTGGATTATAAACATGAAGCGCAGGAAAGATGAAGTTGAGGGTGATGCTTTGCTGTCTGGCTCAAGCCTTTGAATGGATGATGATTCTGTGGATTGAAATAGGCAGAGGTGAAGGAACTGTGCAGAACAGGTGAGGGGAAATCAAGGCATTTGCTTTGGGCATGTTTAATTTGACATGTTTAGAGAAGATTCACCTGGAGATGTCAGGGGAGCAGTTGGGTGTGTGTATCTGGAATGCAAAGAGAAAGAGCTGAGCTGCATTAATATCGACATAGAAATGACATTTAGACACACAAGAATAGATGACATCAAGGAAAAGAATATAGAAAGGAGAAGGAGGTTCAGACTAAGCTAAGAAGAACCTAACAACTTGCAGTCTGGTGATGAAGGAAGACAAAGGGGACTTTAAAAAAAAAAAAGACAGAGGTTGGCAACAATATAGAGTGGGTGGGACAGAAACCACTGCCACCACCACTCCCCTGAAAATGATGTCAAAGCCACCAATGGCCTCCAGGACAACCTTCACCTGCATCATCAACAAAGAAAGCTTTGCTCCAGCTTCGGGAAACAATGTCCTCTGGGCTTCCATTGTTTTCAGCTGAAATTGACAATCACCTCAACCAAACAAGTAAATCCATTATCTTACCTAACAGGGAGCATCTCCAGAGACAGATCAGCCTTCAGGGCCAGGGCAGGTGGATTCATCAGCGTAACAGCATCTTCAGGGAGACAAGCTCTGTCCTTCAACTCCACTGTTTGTAGTATCAGGAGGCTCTGAAAGGAAGGGATAAAAGAGAAGAAATTTGTTCAAAAAGAAGTTAGAATCCTCAGATCCCTCCTCAATTTTATCTCACGAGGTGGCTATCATCCTATCATCTACCCTCATAGAACACTGAGGGTTTATCCTCTACAGCAACAGTTTTCAAATTTTTAGTCTCATCCCTACTTTGCAGTCTTCAAAACATTGAGGACCTCAAAGAGCTTTTGAGGATTATATATACTGATATTTGGCATATAGAAAATTAGGCCTGAATAACTTTTAAATATTTTTGTATTAATTTATTTCAAAATTAACTATAGGAAATCCATTCTCTGTTAACATGACTAATGTATCTTATGAAAAAATCAAAGAAAAAATTTAGTGAGAATAACCACATCATGTTACATTTCTCAAATCTTTTTTAATTTCTGGCTTAATAGAAAAAGTGGATCGACTACCTGCTTCTGCATTCAGTCTTTTATGATATCACACATCATATAGACTCTAGAAAATCTGACAGAATATTCACGAGAGAATGAGAATGAAAAAAATAAATAAATAATATCTTGGTATTCTTTTTAATAGATTTGATATTGCTGACCTCCTGAAAGGATCTCAGTGTCCCCTAAGGCCCTTGGATCATACTTTGAGAACCAATATTCCAAAAGTAATAAAAGGGAAAATCTATGAATTGAGGCACATCAATCCATAGGATGTCTCATAGATAACTGGGACAATTAAGAGACAAACTTACACCAAAAATATACAATAAATATTGAAATTACACCCCACATCCCTAGAATTATCAGCCCACCTTAGATCTCAGGTTGCCGTCAGTCAAGCTAAATTCTCCAACCAGGAATCCTCAACAGTTTTTCTGAGAAATGTAGCCAACCTAATAGAAAATTTCTAGAATTACTGATATCAGGAGTTCTCCAGCAAAATGGTACAACCTTCACCCAATGCTGAAAACTACTACGGAAGCTTGGAGCTCTGAATGAGCTTTCTGATGCCCTTCTTCATTGTAGACAATCAAGGATTAACAAGATATTCGGGGAACATTTCTAACATAAATAATTTTAAAATATGACAAATGTTCAGAGACAAAAATAGAGAAAGCAGAGGCTATGCATGAAGATTATTTTTTGTTAAAACTATCATTATCTTCAGAGAAATATCATATCTATAAAATAAGACCAGAATATATTTTAAAATGTCCAGAGAGCAAAAACACCCTTTTGCAAATTAAGAAGATGACAAGAGAAAGAAAAAAATCCAATAAACATATTGGCAGATGAAATTGAGGAAACCTCCAAGAAAATAGAGCAGTAGACAAAGAAATGGAAAACATAAGAAGGCCAACTCCAAACAAGAGCAGAACAGAGAACATAAATGGAAATAAATTATCAATTAAATAATTTAAGAAAATATCCCAACCCTGAAGATTTGAATTTCCAGAATGAAAGGCTCACAAAGTACTCAGCACAGGAAAAATAATAATAATAGAACCACATTTAATATCCATTAGTTTAAAATTTCAGAACGCAGGGGATACAGAGAAGATGCAATAATTCCTGAGCAGAAAAAAAAAGTTTTTAAATACAAATTAGCAAATATCAGAATATCAGTGAACTTCTCCAAAGCAACACTGGAAGCTAGAATTCAATAAATAATGTCATCAGAATTGCAAGGGGAAATTATTTGAAATCAAGAATTTTAAAGCCAGTTACAATTAAGCACAAAGGTAAAATAAAGACATTATCAGATTCGGAGCACTTCTAGAAAAATATTATTTCTCAGCAATCCACTGCAGGGTGGGTGCTCCAAACAAGAGAGTACAACAAAAAAGAGGAAGAAATAAAAAGCCAGAGACAAAGGAAATCTCAAAGGTGATGGTTAAGGATGATCCCAGAATGACAGCTATCCAGCATTTCTGGAAAACAACCCACTCAGTTTGGAGCACATCAGAAGACTCAAGAAGATATTTCTTCAGAAAGACAAAATTAATAGGGTAGCTAATGTGACAGAGCATTCTGAAAATAAAGTTTCATGACTGTGGGGATTTTGCGTTGAATTGGTGATAACTACATAGAAAACAACATACTGTTAATGAGAATGTACACAGGTGCAAAATTTCGGATATCCAACAGGCAATAGTGAAATAAGACCATGCTCAGGTTTCATGACTCAAACATTCCTACGGTGGAGAACACATCCAGACAATTGTTCACGTCGGGAAGTACATGTATAGTGTTGTGTGTGGAAATAACAACTTAGGTACCATAAATTGAGAAATAGGTAACTAAAATGTCTAGGTACATATGATGAAATAGTGTGTAGTAAGCAGAGGCATGAACTAGATACATACGGAAATACAAAGAGAACACAAAATTTTAAATTGAAACTTTTTTTTTTGAGAATATACAAGAAAGGATTTTATAATGGTTTCCCTTCAAGAAGAATGACCAGCATGGACAGGAGTGGGTACTCCATGCAAACAGGAGAGTATGACAAAAGGAGATATTGGTCAAAGGATAAAAAAAGAAAAAAAACTTCAGTTAAACAGAAAAAAATGAAATTAGGAAGATTATTGTACAACATGGTGACTATAGATAATGATATAATCATGCCTGCAAGTTGCTAAGAGAATAGATTTTTAGGTGTTCTCACCATAAAAAAATAAATATTTAAAGTAATTCATATATTAATTATTTTGGTGTATTATCCCACTTTTTATTGCTGGTAAAACAACATCACATACTGGATAAATTATAAAGAAAAGAAGTTTACTTTGACTCCTGTTTCTGTTTCATGGTTGAGGGGCTTTACCCGCTGATGGTTTTCCTGCTGGCAGAGTCTCAAAGTGGTGTAGAGCATCACACAGCAAGAGACAGGGCCTGACTCCTCTTTCTTCTTATAAAGCCACCAATATCCAAAGATTGGGACTCACCTTAGTGGCCTTATCTAATTTTTTTGTAATTTTTAATATGTTCTAATTAGTTACATGACAGTAGAATGCATTTCAAAACATTGTACACAGATGGAGCACAACTTCTCCTTCCTCTGGCTGAATATGGTGCAGAGTCACACGAGTAGTGTAATCATACATGTATAAAGGGTGATAATGTCTGTCTCATTCTACTGTCCTTCCCATCCCCACAGCCCCACCCCTCCACTCACTCCCCTCTGCACAATCCAAAGTTCCTTCATTCTTCCCTAACCACCCTCCACCCCGACTATGGATCAGCATCCGCTTATCAGAGAAAACATTCAGCCCTTGGTTTGGGGGGATTGGCTTATTTCACTTAGCATGATTTTCTACAGCTTCATCCATATACCTGCATATGCTATAATTTCATTCTTATTTAAGGCTGAGTAATATTCCATTGTGTATATGTACCACATTTTCTTTATCCATTCATCTGTTGAAGGGCATCTAGGTTGGTTCCATAGTTTACTTATTGTGAATTGAGCTGCTGTTTAAAATTGATATGACTGCATCACTGTAGTATGCTGATGTTAAGTCCCTTGAAACTTTAAAGAACAGAACGAGGTATGTTTCACAATACTATTAATTCAAGTACTTTAATATGACATGACACATGAATGTTAATAGCCATAAGAGAAGTAGTGAAAGAATATGAACAAAAATAAATTCACAAAAATGTAAGGATATAGGAAGTAGTGGAGTTGGCAATAAAATTGGAAAAAAAATTTAAAATTAAAGAGAATTGTCACACTATATCCCACAGAGTCTGGTATACTTTGTTTCAATTTTCATTTAATTCTAACAATCTTTTTAATTTTCTCCCTAATTTCCTCAATGACCCACCTATTATTCAAAGTGTATTGTTCAATCTCCATGTGTTTATATAGTTTCTGTAGGTTTTCTTGCTACTGATTTCTACTCTCATCCCATTCTTATCTGAAAAGATGCAAGAGGTTATTTAAGCATTTTGTATTTGTTGAGACTTGCTTTATGGCTTAATATATGATCATTTTTGCTAAAAGTTCCATGAGTAGCTGAAAAGAAAGTGTATTCAGCTGTTGTTGAATAAAATTTTATACAGATATCTGTTAAGTCCATTAGATCAACAGTGTAGCTTAAATCTTGTATGTCTTTTTTGATTTTCAGCCCAGGTGATCTATCTATTAGTGTGAGTGATTATTGAAGTTCCCCACTATTATTGCATTAGGGCCCATCAGTCCCCTCATGTCAAGTAATGTTTGTTTTATAAAAATTAGTATGCCAACTGTCAAGACATAAATAATCAAAACTGCTACATCTTCTTGTTGGACTGTTCCCTTTACCAATATGAAATGATCTTTTTTTAGTTCTTCTAATTTTGGAAGTCTGCTTTGTCTGATATAAGAATAACTACTCCTGCTTGCTTTTGGATTCCATTTGTGTGGAATATCATTTTCCATTCTCTCACTTTCTGTCTATCACTGTATTTACCTGGGAGGTGCATTTCTTGGAGACAATATACAGTTGTGTCTTGTTTTTTAATCCAATTTGCCAGTTTATTTCTTTTAATTAGATAATTAAGGCCATTTACATTCACTGTTATTATAAAGGAGTGTATTAGTTCCTGTCATTTTATTCAAATATTTAAATTATTTCTAATTCTCATTATTTATTTTTCTAATGTTATTTATTCTTTCCCATACTTTCTTTGTTGTTTTTATCTTCCTCTTTTGTATAAGGGATTCTTTCAAGTATATTAAGCAATGCTGGCTTAGTGGCTATGAATTCCCATAGTTTATGCTTATCTTAGAAGGTCTTTATTTATTCTCAGCTTCTGAAGGATAATAAATATTGCTGGATATAATAACCTAGGTTGGCAGTCACTTTCTTTCAAGGTTTGAAATCCATCATTCCATGCCCTGGCTTTTAGAGTTTCTGCTGAGAAATATGCTGCTAGTATGATGGGTTTGGCTTTATAAGTGAACCTTCACATCTGTCTTGCAGGTTTTAAAATTCTTTGTTCTGAGTTTTTGGCATTTTACTACAAAATGTCATGGAGAGGTTCTTTTCTAGTCCTATCTACTTGGAGTTCTAAATGACTCTAATACCTGTGTCTCCATCTCATTCCAAAAATTACAGAAGTTTTCTGATATTATTTCACTGAATAAATTTTCTATCATTAATCTGTATCTCCTCTCCTTCCTCAAGACCTCTGAGTCTTAAATTTGACCTTTTAATGTAGTCCCAGAACTGCTGTATACTCTGTTCATAGTTTCTTTTTCTCCCCTTTATTACTGACTGTTCTAATTCCTCCATCTTGTCTTTGACCCCTAATATTCTTTCTTCTGCTTGTTCTAGTCTGTTGGTGAGAATATCCACTGACTTTTTTTTTTTTTTTTTTTGAGACAAGGTCTCACTTATTTGCTTAGGATCTCACTGAGTTGCTGAGGCTAACTTTGAACTTGCACTCATCTTGTCTCAGCCCCCCAAATCACTGGGATTACAGGCATTCGCTACTATACCCAGCTTCACTGACTTTTTTATTATTATTATTATTAAGCTTTTTATTTCTAAAATTTCTGTTTGGTTCTTTTTCAGAATCTCTCTTTATTAAAATGCTTTTTCATATCTTGTATTTTCTCCCTTCTTCATTCCTTATCTCTTCTTTTAATTCATCAATTTTTTAACAATTAACTTTTTAATTCAATGCCCAGAATTTCTTCCACTTCAGTGTCTAAATATTTCATTATTGGAGTGTTATAAGCTTTTGGAAGCATCTTATTACCATGTTGTCTCATGGCTCCTGTATTTCTCTGTTGATATTTGCACATCTGCTGGGATAGATATCTCTTCCTCTGTTATGCAAATGCCTTTTTCGTGAGCAACTTTCTCTTTACTATGTGCCCTGGGCTGGCAGTGTATTTCAGTATCAAAGCACGCTCTCAACATGATCACACTGTCATGATCAATCTCTAGCACCACTTTGAGAGGAGATAATAATCAGTGGTAACTAAAACCACTTCAAAGAAAACCATGTTAATGAATCATAAAAACATAACATGTCATAATTTTAACATAACAGGGCTTGTTTTGACATTGTCATTGTTCTTTCCATTTGTGAATAATATGGCTTCTCATGTCAAATCTGATATCATTTTGAACAGTAGTAGATTTGGAAGTAATACATTTCTTTCTGATGGTTTCTCATAACATAGTTTCAGGTATACTCAGCAGGTGTCTCTTTTAAAATCCAATATTTTATAAGGTCTTTCTTGTCTTCATTCACAAATCTGTGAGTAACCCATGCATTTATTATACACATATCAATTATTCAAATGAACAGAGGTCAATACCACTTTTTATCTCTAAAAGAAATGGAATATTTGGAAACAACCAGTCTTGTTTATCCATACCACCAAAATGGACGCTGCCTTTGGTTGAGGCTCATTGATTCTACTCTTATTTCTTTATTCCACTGTTGAACTTTGCCACCAGTGGTTCCTCTGTTTTTCATTCCAACAATGACATATTTACCACCTAACAATTTTACAATGAGAGTTTCATTATTTGAATTGATTATGTAATCATATAGCCCTCTTGCTTATTTTTACATTAATGTTTTTGGCTTCAGAAGACATATTATTAATTTTATCTGCTTTCCCTCATGGTACCTACTATGGCTTAATGTGTACCAATAAGTCATAACCAGTGGCTAAATCATAAAAAAAGAAAGAAAGAAAGAAACAGAGTGTGATTGTGGATTCTCTACCCTTCAAGCATATGTAGAACTACTTTAGTCCTAAGCAAAAGATCATTGTTGGGGACTTCTTAAGCACTTTTTTCACAATGCAAGTCAAAATTATATTAATATCCTGATACTCTGCACAGTGCCCAGAATATATAACCAAATCTATGGGATAACCTCTCACAAATTGTTTCAGTGAATTTAATTTGTAATATCTGATAATTATTTCATCCACTATCAGTCTTCAAATATACCAAATTTCTGCTATGATTTTTAAAAGTTTATTAGAAGACAAATTTTAAAGCCTTTATCTCCAATGTTCTTTTGATTCTTTATTGCTGCAAAATAGTATACTTTTCAAATCCTGAAAAAATTTTCTTGACATTGCATTTGTTATGATAGGATACCCAAATCATCATCATTTGAGCCATAAATTACTTATAGAGGGTGGTTTATATGACAACCCAAAAACATGAGAATTCCTAAAAATGTTTTTAACTCATCTATACTAAGTACTTCAAATTTATTCTCACTTTCTGCAAAATAGCATGCATCTTATATTTCAGGTTTCAACATGTTTTCAAAAATCTCTACCAGGATGGAATGCTCCCATGAATCCCTCACTTTTCTCAAGCATACAGAATAAGTACAATCTTCAGAGTACAAAAACAGGACACAAACTGTCAAGAAATAAACACAAGTAGAAACATGTTAGGGTTTGTCAGGAAGCAGTGCAGTGTACTTCATATTACTATTCAGTATGTATTGTCCCAATCTCCTATTTATAGGACAGCTATTTTTGAACATTGATCATTTGAAATACAGTGCACTCCTCACAATAAAATGACAACCTAGTTCTATAAAATACTTTCATGAATGCATTTCTTACATATCAGCTATGTACAAAAAGTTTTATTCAGTTGAACATTTAGTAAAAGTAATTTTTACAGTAAAGTTTATGCCATTTTCACAATGAATTTAAAAATATTTTCAAATGCTCTAATCATTTACCTATTACTCTGTTCAAAATAATAGAAACTATTAAGACAATATCCATTTCAGAGTTAACATAAGTGATATATTTATTGCTCAGTTTAAGTTTTTATACGTATTCTATATCTGGAACAATAGGTTAAAGAGTCTAAAATTAAGCCAGACATGGTTGCACAAGCCTGTTGGGAGGCTGAGGCAGGAGGATCTCAAGTTTAAAGCCAGCCTCAGCAACTTAGCAATGCCCTAAGCAACTTAGCAAGAACTTGTCTCAAAATTTAAAAAAAAAAAAAAGAGGGGGAGGTGTTGCTCAGTGGTTAAGCATCCCTGGGTTCAATCCCTGGTATCAAAAACAAAAAAATTAAATTAAATTAAATTAAAAAGAGTCTAAAATTATTCTTTGTTGAAGTATTTCAGATGGAAAGTCTTCTTACTAGGCCTTCCAGATTTGGATTCCATCTAGTTTGGGTGGCATAGTAAATATTCCACGCCTCCTTGGCTTGTCCGTTAAGTTTCTCTGGGTGTAGAGGGAGCAACCACACCAGTATTCTCTAAGCTACATGGGAGATCTGTGTATTTAATTTCTTCTCCCATTTAGTTCAGCTTTCTGCTTCAAAAACTACAGAACTCAGGCCATGGCACCTTTTCACATGGGCCTTATTCTGCTACCTCTAACATGAACCTAGAGGACTCCCACAGTTCCTTGGCATGCTCAGGAGCCTAATAGTTCTCTGATGGGTCAGAGAAAATGGCCCCTGATTGTCTATAACTCAGAGGCCAGATTGCCCCCTAACTGGGACTGCAGCCTTGTAGGTTCACATGTAGAAATGCCACATGAGCCTGGAGCTATCCAAACAGATCCTGCTCTGCCCTTCTCTGGTGAGGCCAAGGTGGCTCTTAATGCTCCACGATGAATCCAGGCACTTGAATCCCCCTGATCAGGGATATTAAACTGTGGGGGGATGCAGCAGGTATATGCTCTCCGGCATAGTTTTTGGTGCATGGGACATGGTGACCTGCAGCAGAGGTGCAACAGCTTGCAGCAGAGATACAGCCTACAGTGCATGGGAGGCACATGCCACCCACTAGGGGCCATACTCCCAGGCAGTATAGTATACTCCTCTCTTCCACTGTGCTCCCATGGCCAGCAATAAGGGCAGGGGCAGGGGTAGTGGTCAAGACTTAGCTTTCAGCTGACAAACAACCCCACTACATAAGTCACTAAGACATCCCATTCCCTGTGATAAAATTTGCTGTTATCTCTAGAAGGGATGAAGCTGTAGTATTTAATCCTTTCCAGAACTGCAAGTTTAGGCCTGTCCTTTACAAAATAACTGCCTACCACAGTACTCCACCAACAAATTGAGAGAAATAGAGCACTTCTCATATACTGGAGGCTTTCCAGCTCTTCCCTCAGCTTCACTCAGTCTTAATTTCTCTTCAACCACTATTTCTGAATAGAGCCTTGCCTCTTTCTTTTTTCTGTTACACACACACACACACACACACACACACACAGTTGTTCCATGCTTCAGGTGCTAGTTTTGGGCTAACCAATTCTTTCCTGCTTTCTATTCCAATAACCAGAAATTCTGAGTGTCTCCAAGTCACTGACAGTCTAATATTGTGTCTCAGTGCATTCCCTCTGTCAGCCACCTTGCCAATCACCTGTTCTCTCTCTGCCTTGATTCCAAACTGTGGAGGAGCTAAGATCTGCAGCCTACCTTGACTCCACTATCTTGATTCTCATAGAGACATCTTTGGTTGTCATAAATGAGGGGATTACTGGCATCCAACAGCTAGAGAGTAAGTATGCTATGAAATATTCACAGAACAGTATGTCATAACAAAATTATTCAGCCCTAAATTTCAATAACACCAGACACTCTGTTTTGAAAAACTCTGTAATAGAGAATTAACAAAAACAGAAGAGATAAAGGCTAGTTGAGGATAAGACACTAGGGAGGCTCAGGCACTTAGCAGTCACTGAGGAAACTGCATTGGGTAACGTGAAGAGATTTGTCCTGCTAGATTTAATTGGGACTTGGAAACTATAACTTTTACTAAAGTCTCCCATACCTGATGGGATGGTAGCTCCATCTAACATTATGGCAATGCCAGGAAGAAACTCTCCAAGACAGTTCAGCGTAATGGAACGGGCAGGCAGCATCTGAGTGTCTGGCCTGGCCAAGTGGCTAGGATACTCCAGTCTGAATGCTTGAGTATTGATTTCTAAAGTACTGAGAAATCTTTGGAAAACTCTAATATTTAGGACACCTTGAGCCCTCCTGCTTGCCATGTTGCTTATTATTATTTTCCTCAACTATTTCTTTTTTTTTTTTCAGAACTAGAGATTGAACTCAGGGTTACTGAACCACTGAGCCACATCTGCAGCTCTATTTTGTATTTTATTTAGACACAGGATCTCACTGAGTTGTTCAGTGCCTAACAGTTGCTGAGGATGGCTTTGAATATTTAATCCTTCTGCCTCAGCCTCCCCAGCTGCTGGGATTACAGGCATGTACCACCACGCCCGGCTTCAACTATTTCTATTACTTGTCTTAAAATGGCAAGATATAAAGGTGAGGATGAACTAAATTTTAAAGTGACTATTCTTAAAGATGTCTATTAGTTAGTCAGGGAAAGTAAAACAGGGGAGAGCATTAGTGTTTATGGAGCCCTTCTGTTTCAGGTATTATACCAGGTACACGATAGCCCTATGAAAAGGGATTTGGAAATCCATTACAGAACAATAATGATTATGCTGGAGATGATGTGGAGAAAAAGGAACACTTTTACACTTTACTGGGATCTTAAATTAGTAAAACCATTGTGGAAATCATTATGGAAGTTCCTCAAAATACTAGGTATGAAACCAGATGACCCAACTATACCACCCCTCAGTATTTATCCTAAAGAACTAAAGTCAGCATACAATAGCCATATAAACATATCCATGTTTATAGCAGCACAATTCACAATAGCTAAACTATGGAACCAGCCCATGTGTCTATCAATGGATGAATAGATAAAGAAAATGTGGTATGTATATACATTGGAGTTTTGTTCATCCATGAAGAAAAATGAAATTCTGTCATTTGCAGGAAGATGAATGAAACCATTACGTTAAGTGAAATAAGCCAAATTCAGAAAGTCAAGGTTCATAATTTTTCTCTCATATGTGGAAGCTAGAGAGGACAAAGGGAAAGAAAGGTGAAGGTGGGGATCTAATGCAAATCAAAGGGAGAGAAGTAGTGGGAAAGGCTCTGGGGGTGGCATGAGTGAAGGGAAGGGGAAGTGCTAAGGAGAGATAGTGTCCAAATTATATTGTCATATTGTATGCATGTATGAACATATAACAACAAATCCCATCATTATGTACAACTATGATGCACCAATAAAAGAGGTGGAAAGAAAAATAACCCTCCCAAAAAATTAATCCATTATAGAGATGAACAAACTGAGGCTGCAGATGTGGTGGGATTTATAGATCTTACAACTATCATAAATTCAGAATCAAAATTATAACCCCAGTCTATGGTATTTCTTCTCTGATATGCAACTCCTAGAAGCATGTCTCATATATGCAGAAACACTAAATACTAGATAGATGGATGGATGGATGGATGGATAAAGTACCTGTGTGTTGATTTGTATTTTTCTTCCTACCTTGTCTCTTAGTTGTGGTTTTCTTTTTTCTTCTTTTTTTTTTTTTTGTTTACTCCTCTTTGCTTTGGCTTGATTTTTTTTAATATGATTTCCTGTGATAATAAAAGGGACAGGTAATAGAAATAACTGAAAACAAAAAAAAATCAGAAATTATTCTATTAAGTCTGGAGATTTTGTTCAAGCCCTTTTAAGTAGCAGATTTACCAAACTAATTATATTTTATCCTGGAAAATATTAAAATTATTTTTCATTCCTCAAATACCCACCAACTGGTGATGGGTGAGGTAAAGTTATACACAAGCTGGATGGCAGGAAGAGGCAAACTGGGACATAATACATAATACAGTAGGAAAAAATCAAAAGGCTTATTATCTTCAAGTGAGTGGTAAAGAATTTATTTATAACCCCAAAAAAGAGTCCTTTAATAAGAAATAGTGAGTCACTTTTCTCTAAATGTTTCTTTATAGTATGATCTGTAAAGAAATATTGTTCAGAATCTCTTTAGGAAGACTTTGACTTGCCTGACTCCTTAATGGTGAGTCCCACTCAATCTTTGAGTGAACACATAGGATTACAAAAGAAGCAAGAGTGGCCTCACACTGTCTCCCCTGAGTCCTCTGATCACCCTGACTCAAGCCAATCTTCCTGGTGGCACATACCTGTAATCCCAGCAACTTGGAAGGGTGAGGCAGGAGGATCACGAGTTCAAAGCCAGCCTCAGCAAAAGCGAGGTGCTAAGCAACTCAGTGAGACCCTAAATAAATAAATAAATAAATAAAAGACAAAATAGGACTGGAGATGTGGCTCAGTGAACAAGTGCCCCTGAGTTCAATCCCTAGTTCCCCCCCAAAAAAAATAAATAAAAAAGTGTAAGTCAGAAGCCCACCAATATTCCTAATCGGAAGGCCAGCAGGTGCCGTAAATCCTGGGAAGTAAAGGTTAGAACAGTTTCTTCTTTCTGGACAAACTCTCTGGATGGCTGTACGGAGACCCCTGGGAGCATTTAAATAAGGCTGTAAATGGTGTGCAGTCAGGAAACTGAAATGCTAGAACAGACAATTTAACCACTGAGTGCTGAGGAATTATGGTTCCCTGGAAAAGCAGCAAGGCATGTCCTCTGGAGGAAAGCAGAAGAGGACTGTCCGGGTATGGAAAGCTATTGTGAAGCCCAGCAGGAAGCGTGGCAATTGTCACTGCCACTACCCCAGAGCACCCTCAACATTCCTTTCCCAGCACCTCCCCACTCAGGACACTGACAATTTCCATATCATATCACACGGCTAAGCCAAGTACCCATGAGTTTTCCCAGAACCAGGGAGGGACAAATGGATATGGCCCCAGTAGGAGCCTGCTTTGGTTCAGGTACAATACTTGGATGCCTATGTTTTCATTCCCTCATGATACATTCCCAGCCCAAGAGCCTGACCATGGTTCAGACCCATGGAAGCTCTGCTTGATGTTCATTATAAATCTAGGTCTTAGCCTTGAAGAATCAATTTCTCTTGTGGTCATTGTTTTGAACAACCTGCATAGCAGGAATGGGCTCGCCAGGCTCAGAGCATATAGGAGATGGTCCTCTCTGCTCCTTGGAGGTTAGAGACGGTCTAAGATACCTACTGATTCACTTGCTCCCCTGCTAATGGGAGAGGAGGAGACCTCACCAGTGCCAAGACAGGCAGGAGTAACATTCTAGTAGAACAAGGCTTTGGGGACCCAAAAGACTAAAGACTCCAAATAGGCCCTGGGGTATGACCAAGGATAGAGACAATCAAGTGTCAGAGGATGCTCTGATTGTTTATGTTTACCCACTCTTAATGACATTTTTAAAAATTGATCAAACTTTAACTTCAGATTGACAATAAGCTGGGCATGGTGGTACATGCCTGTAATCCCAGCAGCTCAGGAGGCTGAGGCAGGAGGATTGCAAGTTCAAAGCCAGCCTCAGCAACTTGGTGAGGCCCTCAGAACTTTGTGCAAAAAAAAAAAAAAGATAGTACAACAGGGATCTCCTCACTGTGACTCTGTGGGAGACCAGCAAGGAGCCAGTGCCAGGGTGTAAGGAATTCAGAATTTGGAGTAGGAAAACCTGCATTAGAGAGTCTCCCATCTACTAGTGACACAATCCTGGAAAATCCCCATACCACCTTGTCTAAGCCTCATTGCCTGATTTATAAACTGGAAATTATAATGCCCATGAGCAGGTGACATCCTGCAGGCATCTAAAAGACTGAGCTAAATTATAAAACCAACAAATAATGGATGATGTCAGTTGTGCAAATGGTACTTCAGAGACAAAATATTTCTTTGCCAGCTGCAAAGACAGCAATGAACTGGCTGCATTTGTATCCATGGTAATTAATCAGAACAGAAATGTTTGCAAAAAGAAAAATGTCCACAAAGCAGGCAGGGAGCACTACTTAGAACTATAATAGAGAGACTCAAAGAGTCAACAGTTGATAACACATATCCCAAAAAGGGAAGACCCTGACCCTGAGAACCCACCAGCAGTGTGATGCCCAACTATTAGCCTAATGAATTAAACACTGAAATTTTGGCCCAGGTTTTCCAGGCATCTTATGGAGACTGGATTACCAAGTGGTTTCTTCATAGGGAGAAAAGAACCTGCTCAGATCAAAGGACCATCCAGACATCTTAACAATGTCACTTCAGAAGTGCATTAGAAGGCACAAATAATACCCTACAAGAAAAGCATTTTATAAATGTCTGGAGGTGGACACTACAGTAACCTCAAATGCTGAGTTTCACTGGGCCACAGTTAGAAGAGTCTATCAGCCACGACTTCTGGGTCCACCTGAGCCCGACCACCTCAGTGGATCCTGAATCTGGATAGATGCAAGAAGAGTTGTTGAGGCCAGATGGATGCAAACAGAGCCCTCTCTTTGCCCCTAGTTCCCCCTTGCCCATTCTTTCTTAATGCATTCTGCCACAGGATTAATGCAATTGATGGGTTCATAATTCAAAAGGACCACTGTACTGAGTGGTAACTGTAGGCAGGTGTGGCATGGCTGGAAGAAGCACATCAACAGGGGGAATTATATCTTGTCACCCTGGCTCCTTCCCCCGCCCACTCTGCTTCCTGGCTACCATGAGGTAAGCAGCTTCCTCTCCATGCCCTTCCACCATGATGTTCTTCTGCCTTGTGATGCTTGGGATCAGAGAGAAAGAGTCAGATGAACATAGACTGAACCTCTTGACAAACTTTTCCACCACTAACTTGTTCTGGTCAGATTATTTTGGTCACAACAATGAAAACCTAACTAATACAACAACTTATTTTTTTTAAGCTGATCAAAACTCAGAACTAGAGTTTGGGCAAAAGCAATTAGAATGCGACCCAGGTCTTCATTCATTCTTTCATTCTTCAGCAACTATTCGATATCAGTTTCCTGGGTCACAGAGCTTGCACTGAGCTCTCTGAGAATAGAGAAATGAGGATGCTGTTTCTGGCCTCAAGTTCTGGAACCTAACAACCAACGCTCAAATGTACCTTGGACACTTGTTAGTTATTTAATCTTTCTTTAGCTCTGATTCACTGTCCCTGAAGTGGCAATGAAAACATCTGCCCAATAGAATTTTTTGAGGATTAAGCTGGGTGTGGTGGCACATGCCTATAATCCCAGCTGCTTGGGAGGGTGAGGCAGGAGGATCACAAATTTAAAGCCAGCCTCAACAAAAGCAAGGCACTAAGCAACTCAGTGAGACCCTGTCTCTAAATAAAATACAAAATAGGGCTGGGGATGTGGCTCTGTGGTTAAGTCCTCCTGAGTTCAATCCCTGGTACTCCCCCGCCCCCAAAAAAAAGAAATTGGTGAGGATTAAATGAAATACCATATGGGAAGGGTCACAGCAGAGAGCCTGTTGTATAGTATATACTCAATGAATGCTAGCCATAAATGCCATGTTTGATTGGCAGTTTATGGCATGACTCCAAATGATCCTTACCTCCTGGTATCCATGCCATCATGTAACTTCCCCTTTAGGATGTGCTGGTCCTTGTGTGTCCTCCCCTTTAGGATTGTTTCTAACCAACAGAAACAGCCTAGTATGATGTTATTTATTACAAAGGACTTGGCAATGCTGTCTCTCGCTGGCTCTTTTGCTCTCACTCTCTCACTTTCACCGCCTTCCTCTTTGTGCATGCTCGCTGTGATGAAAGGGACACTTTGTAAGGCGTTAAAGGTGACCTCTGGCCAACAGCCAGCAGGGTACTGAGGCCCTTGGCTCAATGGTCCAGGAGGAACAGAATCCTACTAACAGTCACATGAGTGAGCTTGGAATCAGATCCAGCTCCAGTTGTACCTTGACATGACTACAGCCTTAGCTGACATCTCATTTGCAGTCTTGTAAGGGGAGAAACTCTGAAGCAGAAAATTCCCCTAAGCCACACCCAGATCCCTGACCCACTGAGATCTAAAGTTTGGGGGTAGCTTGTTATTCAGCAAGAGATAGTTAATATATTATGCTTACTAAAAGCTCATAGTTTATTTGAGGGACCCAAAGAAACTGTGTTTGTCAAGAGTGACAAGAAGAAATATGGAAAAGGAATTACACTGGAGGCCATATCATCAAGAGTTGGGAATGCCATGCTAAATGTTTGGGAATTCTCACGGGGACAGTGTGAAGTCATCGACTTTTCTTTAAGCAAAGTAGGGACTTGGATTCTTCTTAAATAATAAGACAAATATGGAATATTAAAGAAAGCAGCTTTCAAGAGAAGGAGCCAAATAACTTCTTCAGCCAGTATATCATCCAGAATATAAAATTGGAAAACTTCCCAGAGAACTGAGATCTCTTTATTTTTGCCCCTTCAGCCATTAGGCAATCACTTTGGAATTTATATCACTAATTTTAATGGTGAAGAAAAGAAACGAAAGTGAGGCTACTCAAATAAACAGTTTCATTAAGTTCAAAATCAGTGAGTTCAAAATCAATTAAATTTGTAATACACCTATTGAAGACACAAGTAGTAAATTAATAACAATGAAAATGAGTTTTGGGGAATGCAAAAGAAGGGAGAGTTTTGAAATAAAACTTGACAACACCATTTCCTAAATCAATAAAGATGTACTTTCCCCCCCCCCCTTTGTCTTTTTCACATCTCTTTTTAAATCCTTAATCAAGATTTTATTTTTGCCTGCCCTTGGACAAGTCCCATAAATCAGTTAGAAAGTGACCCAGTTTTGTACAGGACCCATAATATCCACATATCTAGGCTTTGTCATTACAAGGGGTCTGATATGAATATGGTTTACAAAACAAATAAAAAGAAAACACCTCTGACACATTTACAGAGAATCAGGTCCAAAGGAGAAGTCACTTGAGGATGAGGAATTTGGCATGGGTGAAGGACTGCTAACTTGGAATCTACATGACAAGTTCTATATTCTTACTGTCAGAAGAGTCTGTAACCTCAGAACTTCATATGTTTGTTTCTTTGACTAGTATTTATTTAGCACCTACTATATGATAGGCACTGTATTAGGCCCTAGACACCCTCCTTACCTGCTAGTATTGGAAATCTATAGATCTCGTTGAAAGCAAAAACAGAGTTATTATAGGAAGAAACTTTCCATTAGAAGTTAACAGAATGCCCTGGGTAGAGTGGTACACGTCTATAATCCAAGTGATTTAGGAGGCTGAGGCAGGAGGATTGCCAGCCTCAGCAACTTAGTAAAACCCCATCTCAAAATAAAAAAGGGCTAGGGGTGTGACTCAGTGGTTAAGTGCCCCTGGATTCAATCCCTGAAACCAAAAATAAAAACAATAACAACAACAAATTGTGACCAGAATGCCAGTCTGGACCTAATCATTAATTTGCTAAACTGTTGTGCACTTACCTTTCGAGAGCTCAGTATTCTTCATGAGAAGAATGAAAGAGTCATACTAAATTATCTATAAAATTTCCTCCAATTCTAGAAGATCACAATCAACAGCCCTTAATGCCCCAAATTTAGCTCCTTCTCTAACTGCAGGAGAACCCTACAACTGAGTTCATGACTGAGAAGGACAAGATTCTGTTCCAGCCTCATTTCAAGAAACAAGAGTCCCCTGCATCTCCAGGACATGGATATTATCAGGTTTTGCTTTAGCTCAGCCTAGCTTTATGCTGGTGAGATGGCACAGATGAGAGACAGATGCCTCAGGTGACCTGGCACAGGTCAAGGACCTTCTATAGACCACACTGGACTCTTCTTTAGAATGAAGAGGGGGTGACTGGCCTTCTACCTCTAGGTCTCTGTCTTAAAATGTTTCCTCAATCTACATCTGGTGAAGGTCTGCACACTGAGTGACGATTCCGTGGGGCTACTTTGGTAGTGATATCACATAAAGCTAGACTGAGCAAAAGCATCTCCAGAAATTGCCATATCTGGTGATTGAAGTTCTAAATCCTCCCAAACAGGGCATGATCCCAGAACCATGGAATGTCTTGGGTCCCAAATCTACTTCTTCCCCTTCCATTTCACAGAAAAGAAATTCAAAGCCAAGGGACTCAAGCGAGAGGTGCTTAGCAACAGATTAAGAACTAGAACTCAGGTCAGCATTCACCCAGGCTTCCCTCTGCTTCCCAAAACCTCCTCCATTTGCTCATTCCATCAACTAAGCATCCCTTGAATTCCCAGGATTGTGCCTAGTGATGTAACCAGAACTCAAATACACTAAGCTGAAGCTTCCTATGCCATACAACTGAGCTGGCCAGGCAGAACACATCTTGAGCAAGGTCAATGCCAAAAGAAGTCCCAGGAGAAAATTTGGAGAGAGAAAGTGATGACAACAAGCAAAGTCTATTCCTTTAATATCCTGGATAATTCCTTCCACGAGTTAAAGACCCCTTACTCAGTTTCCACCTTCCTCCTGTTGGGTATTTTTCACAGCAGCAGCTCAAATCTAATCTTTGCAGATTCCTCCAAGGGAAGTAGTTGGAGAGGAGAGTGATATTAGCTGATGAGCTGGAATTAGTTAAACTGACTCCTAGGGTGTGTAATGCACTTTACTAAATCAGAGATAATGAATTCCATGGAGAGCCCATGAGGGAAGGGAAAAAATAAGCACACAGACTAAATATACTTCATTTCATGGGAGCAAAGGGATAGCCACAGAAAGTTCACCTTGGAAAGGGACTGGTTCCAACTGGACCTTTATGACCTGCCTGACTGACAAGCAGTCACTCCTGGCCACCTTCTCCCCTCAAATCATCTTGGTCCTTTCAAATACTTTTTGGCTTTTGAGAGCCATCTTATGTCTTGCCAGGGTCAGCATTAGCTATCCCCTATGTGAGACAGAAACTTCCTCATGAAGGGGAATGAGGACTTGGTTACTAAGAAATTATTTGTCCATCGCATAATGTGAGTTATTTATCACCCACAACAAGGACTATCTCCACCTCAGACGTTAATGAAGAGGGAGACAATGTACTCAGTGACTTCAGGAGGATGCTATTTGAAATATCAATAGGGTTTTTAAATGTCTGGAAACAGCATACTACAGAAACACAGCCACATCAATGTTTAGAGCAGCTCAGTTCACAATAGCTAAGCTATGGAACCAACTAGGTACCCTTCAACAGATGAATGGATAAAGAAAACGTGATATATGTACACAATGAAATATTAGTCATAAGGACGAATGAAATTATGATATTTGCCAGTAAATGGATGGAACTGGAGACTATCATGCCAATCCCCGCAAAAACAAAAACTGAATGTTCTCTCTGATATGTGGATGCTAACACACAATAAGGGGCAGGGGAGCAGGGAATAGAAATTCATCAGATTAGATAAAGGGGTATGAGGAAAGGGAGGGGGGGATGAGAATAGGACATAACTTTCCTGAGTTCATATATGAATACACCACCAGTGAAACTCCACATCATGTACAACCACGAGAATGGGATCTTAATTGGAATAAGTTATACTCCATGTATGTAGAATATGTCAAAATACACTCACCCATCATTTATATCTAAAAGTAACACATTTTTTAAAAGAAAATAAATAAATAAAATGGCTGAAAACCCTTTGCTCCCTTGAGATGGCAAAGCTAATTCTTCTCCAACTGAAAGGAGGCCACACTTAACAAACAGAATGGGGCAGACATGATATCATGTGACTTCCAAAGGCTGGTTATGAGAAAGATAGCTTCCACCTAGCTCTTGCTCTCCTACCTTGCTTGTTCTAGGGGAAGCCAGCTGCCATGTCATGAGGACACTTGAGCAGCCTGTGCAGAGACCCTCCCAGAAAGCACCAACCCACCAACCATGTGAGTGAGCTTCCTTGGAAATGAGTCCTCCAGCCCCACTCTGGCCTTTCCATGACTTCAGCCCCAGGCCAGCTTTGATGGTTACCTCATTAAAGACACTGATGCAGAGGTGCCCAACGTAGCAATGTCTCAGTTTCTGACCCATAGGAATCATAAAAGATAACAAATATTTGTTGTTATTTTAAGTCACAAAATTATAGGATAATTCATTACATAGCAGTAGATACCTGAATCAATAGATGAGCCTGATTCACTCTCACCATAAGAAGATAATCACATTTAAAATGAGGAAAAAGTCAAAGAGCTGAGTATAGAATATGGAACTAGAGAGGAGGAAATAGAAAAAGATGGGAAAGAGAAAGAGTAAAAGGGAAGAATCCGTTCTCTCTGCCTACCGTGACCATCATTGATCTCTTTCTTCTCTGAATTTCTGTCTCTCCCTCAACTATTCCAAAAAAGAAGCGATGAACTTGAGCATGTCGGCCTACAAAATCTGAGTTTTTCCACCACTGCCTCCCAAGTCATGAGAGTCAGTAGACATGAAAGAACTTTGCAAATTCTCAAGTGTCTTGCAAGGTTCTCCCAGGTACAGATATCAAGGACTGCTCTTGTTTTCCTTCTATTTCTGCCTCTGATCTTTTCTTTTAGACTTGTGCTTCCTTCTGTTTCCATATTTCTTGCTAAGATTTCTCATCCTCTTAGTGCAAATTCAAACATCATTGAAGGAAAAGGGCAGAGCTCATCCCTGATCTTCTCAGGCTTGAGTTGTGAACTTAGGAAACAACCACAGAGCCTTGGAAAAGACATTCTTTGAATCTCAGTTTCCCTATTGGCAGAGTCAAAAATCAGTGTTCCTAAGAAAACCCAGTAACAAAAAGGACACAGACAGCCCCCAACACCCAGAACTGAGGCTAAGCTTCCTGGGAAGAGAGAGTCTCCCTTTTTTCCCCTTCTCTCTTTTTAGCTTCTCCCCTGTGAGCATTGCCCTATATTCTAGTGCCTCCACCAATAACAAGACCTCAGTTAACTCCATCTGCTCCTCGCTGGAACCAGGGAACAAGGAAGGTTCAACTCTAATGAAGTGACACATGTCATTCTAATGGAAAGTAACATATTGAAATCATCCTGGACCCTCTCATCTTTCCAAAGGAAATAATTGTGACCATTTTCTTTGACTCTAGAATACAAGTAATAGAAGTCTTCACTCATTCAGGTGATAGAAAACATTTTGTGGCAAAACAATAATGGGAAAGGAGGAGAGAGATGCAACTAATAAGAAATTTATTCACAACAATCTGTATTATGAATATATATGTATATTTATATCTCAGCAGGCCCTGTGGAGTTACAGATGAGCTAATTAAAATGCTTATGTTTTTAGCAATGATGTTTATTGAAATCATTTTATAACCATCCAAATTGAGGTTTGTTTTCAGCTATCATGCAATGCTACCTGGAATATTCCAAACTAAATTATTTATGTGGCTAAAAATAGACTGCTTTACCCCATCACTGACTTCATTGATATATCTCAAGATGTGGGAAATTTTGGATAAGCTCTTCCAGCTCTACAGGATTTTCCTGCATTTTCCTATGCCTACAAAGATGAGAACTGAGCGTGTCAGAACAATAGGAAGTCTTCAAATAGCCAAGGGGCTGAAATGACCCTCTGGGAAAGGCTGCACCCAGATAAATGCTCCTGAGTACAGACGGACCATTAGTAACATGATTGATAATGCTTCTGCTTTGGTTCAATTTTTCTAGCTCTATTAGGTGTTGGAGAAGAGGATGTGACTACAAAAGACTAGCACTAGGAAATTTTGCAGGGATGAAGAACTACTCTGAATCCTATTGTGGTGGTTACAGTGTAAAAATTCCCGGAACTGCACACCAAAAAGAGTCAACTTTATTATGCATTAATTTAAAATTTTAAAAAATATTTATCAATAAATGATAATTTTGTCTCCAAATTTTATCTTGAATTGATCGACCTTCCCCCATGTCTATTACAAGCAGCATCTCTCTCCTGGGATTCTGCAGTAACCTCCTTAGCAGCATTTCTGTTGGCATGCTTGCCCCTAACATCCAATCTCCATGCAGCAACTAGAAAGTTCATGTCCCCTCTAGACTTCAAACTTCCCAAGACTTCCCAATGTGCTTTCATTTAACCTAACACCCTCTGCCTGCCTGCAGAGCTCTGCACAATCCTGCTTCTGCTTTCTTCTCCAATCTCAGTTACCCAGAAGACCACTACTTTCATTCAAACAGCCAAACTTCCTGGTCACAAAGCCCTCACACAAGCTATTTCCTCCACTTGAGATGCTCTTCCTGCTTCCTCTTCCTCTTTCTCTTTACTTAAGTAACTCCTCTTTGTCCTTTGTGTCTCAGCTTAAATGACAAGGCTTCCTTGACCAGTCCCCTAAATTGACTTCACCAGTATCACTTTCTCTTGGGTCCTGCTCTTTGCCTTTATCGCGCTTACTCCAGCCTGTAGTCAGGCTGACTCTGTGTTCCATGGCTGTCTCTGCCCCTCTTGGCTATAATCTTCAAACTAGGCAAAGCTGTGTGTTACTTGATTGCTAGAGCCAACTCATGACAGTTCATTGTGCACATCTCTTCCTAAATTTGCTTTCAGTGAGGTCAGTAGCTTAGCATTAGTCCTGGTGACAGTATTTACAGAAATTGGGCAATGCTACAAATCAGAGCTTTTCTTTTTAGAAATATGGTTTACTCACACATCACCATTTGCTCTCTACTGTGTTCCTAAATGCTTGACATGGAGCCTGGAACTTAGACAATACTTAATATTTATTAAATAAATGACAGTTATTGCTATTGATGTTGGTTCCTTATAGCAACCCTTTGATGAGTTGAGAAGGAAAGATTCTTTACAGATGATGAAGTTGAATCTCAATGAAATTGTTTAGCTTGCCCCAGGCCACGTAGCAAATTAGAGCTATAGGATGCTCTAACTTAAGTTCTCTGATTCCCAGCCCAGGACTCTATGGCATTGCACCCTACCAAAACAAATGCATGCATTTGCTGGGAGTGTGTAAAGTTAGTAGCCCTGGATATTACGAAAGCAAGTTGTGAAGAGAAGCAGGATTCTTGAATCCAGCTCACAAAAATGGAGATTAGTTAATTATCTTGATTCTCTATTCCTCCATAGAAAGGACTCACAGAGTTATGCCTAAAAGCTAGAGTGTAAGAGAAGAAAAAAAAAAACACCTTTAGTATCTCAAACTAAAAGATATTTAATAAGTGCTGGGTACTTACCAAACATTGGAAGGGTTGGTGCAACAAAAGATATGGCATATTAGGATACCATAAGATGATTGAGTTCAATGACATACCACTGATCTGTGGCCCAGAGGTCAGGAAACTTGTTGCTACTCCCACCACTCTGCCACAACTGCCTTGAGATGTCTGTGAAGCTGATGACTAGATACTGACCTGCTGAGTCTAGGCACCATAGATGCCTCTAAGCATGCACAGTTTTTATGATATTACTTATCAGAGGAACAGGATCAAGAAAATGGGCTCTGAGTTAATTCCTCTTTCCAGATTTGCATGAATACATCTAACTGCAGAAACTAATTTATTCACAGAACACTGACTGCAAAGGAACCTTGGGACTGTGGTGTATTACCTTTACAACCACCACATCTGGAAGGAAGGTAGATTAGCAATTACAAGAACCACTTCACCATATTTACCACAGTTTACCCCTTTAGTATTCATCAAAACCCAAATTCACTCTTCTACACATAAACTTCCAGCACCACCAGGAACAAGGCTGAACATAAAGCAACTATCTCTTCTGCAAACAAAAACTCATTTCACCCCTCCTCAAAAGCACAAAGTTCCATCAGTCACTGAGTGGTGTTCATTCATTCTTTTAGTTCTGCCACATTCCCAACTTGATATCCCATAATCTAAAGGTTAAACTGTATAGTTAACTACCAACAAGCCATGAGGTTAAAAGGTGAATCCGTTTATACATACCAACATATTTATAATCGAGCAAAAAAAGAAAATACAGAAAACTGCTATAATCCTTGTTTCCACCTGGTCACGAGGCCAGAGACAGAATATTTTCTTCTTTTGAAACAAAGTGTTCCTCTGTTGCCCAGGCTGGCTTTGAACTCACAATCCTCCTGCCTCAACCTCCTGAGTAGCTGGAATTGCAGATATATGCCATGCACCTAACCAGAGATGGATTTTAACTTCTCTCCTATGCTACCTATTCCATGCCTCTGTAATTACCACCCAACACCTGTTGTGTTATCAGATGAGATTGCTCTATTGTGATATATATATATATATATGCCGCAGTCCGGCTGCAGCAAAATAACCGGGGGGTGACGAATAACTTGTGTACTTGATACAGCAGGAGTAGGAGCCGTTTATTGCAGGACAGGAGCAGTATTTATACATTCCACACAGCTTATCTAATTAACATAAACTAGATACATCAGTCAACCAATCAGGAATCTCCACACTTAATGGCTTGTTTTTGTTACTTCTCAAACCGCTCCCTCTGGCATTTTGCCAGGCACCATCCAGACTTGTTTACGAACTCTAACATTCCCCTGGCAAAATGCCAGGTGTTATTTTGACTTGTTTACAGACTCTAACATATATATATGTANATATATATATATATATATATATATATATATATATATATATATATATACATATATACACACATATAGTATATGTGTGTGTTTATATATGTGTGTTTACATATACACATACATATACCTAAGATTGTGCATATATACATACCCAGAGCAAGGAAGAAAATATAGAGAGCTCATAATTTTTTTTCACATGTATGCACCTTTTCCTTCTTTTCTCTTTATTGCCCCAAACGATGCCTGAGGATAGAAATATTTCTGCCTTGTCCACCATCACAAAGCAGCAGAGTTCTTTCCCTGAATAAAGTGGATCACTCCGCCAATCTATCTGCTCAGTCATTGAAGGGAATGAAAGAGCAAACTCGTACTTTCCAGGTGAGGTATGCGGGGGTGAAGGAGAGGTTGAGGGCACCTAGAAATAGGTCCTCTGCCTCAAAATATCTTCCCTTCGACCTTCACATTACCTACAATTCCACCATTAGAAAAGAGCTTCTTTCTTCAAAAACTTCTCTTTGTTCATAATTTTCCAGATTCTAAAAAGGAGCTGTTTGTTGCCATGGGGATTCTTTACCCCAAAAAAAATTAAAACTGAAAAATAGGCAAGTGGAAAACTTGGAAATGACTTTACATTACTAAACAGAAGAGCAGAAAGGTGCAGCTATGTGCCCCTTGGGGCAGGCACCCATGAGTAGAATAATAGATGTCAAGTGTATGTGAAGGTAAAAAAGAAATCCTTCCCTTTATTTCCCTGGAGACAGCAGCTCAGAAGCCTGGAATTAAAGGTGACAAGCCCAGGTGTCAGGTGGCAGATTAGCTTTGTTCAAGGGATCCAGCAGGACTAAGGGATTTACAAAGAGTGACAGTCTGTGGGCAGTGGCTGGTACTAAATGCCAGCTAGGGCTCTTGCTACCTTAAAAGGAGTCTCCAGGGAGAAACTTGCAGCTGGAAGCCTGAACACTTGTAATGACCACAATCATAGGTTACAGTGGGGTAGGTCCTTGGTGAGCCCTTCTTGTTTGAAAAGCTTAGCGTTCATCCAGAGTTTGATCAGAAACTCCAATTCTACTGGCCTAAGACACTTGTCAAAAGAGTCCTGATAACCTGGGAAGTATATTCCCTGATTAAGACCTTTTTTGTGTTTGGTGCAATTGGCTGACATTTCTTACTATGGGAAAGGTGACAGTCCTGCTCAAGTGAGCCATATATGAGAAATAGGGAACTTGCACCAAGAGCTTATCTTTCTCACTTACTCCCTGTCCCAACTGTTCTAGATACCATTCTACCTGTCATGATAGGGGACTCTTCACAGTTCCTTCAAAGCCTTCCTATTTGGTGACCCCAGTCAGCCTGGGTTCTACTCAACTCTCTACCCTAAGTAACTCTGGGATTTCAGATTGGTGACCTCACCTCTTGGGCTATAATGTATAAAATGCAGAGCAGAGGACACATAGATTCACTCCCAGGGCCCAGCTATCTCTTCATTTCTATTATTCTGTTTTATGGAAGTATCTCCACCTCCATTCCCTAAGCCCTTCTCTCAAAAAGTGTTCAACTGTTCTCTCTTCTGGAAATGCAAATCTGACCCTTTAAGAAACACAACAGAGGAGGAGAGGTTTGCTTCTTACTTTGACAAAGTCAGTATGAGAAACAGTCCATGGCAGCAAATTAGGCCACTACTTAATGGCCTGGAATTCCAATTAAAGGAAGAAGCCATAACAGGCTTTATGAGGCTGCCTGACAGTAGGGAGGAGTGTCTGACCTAATCTTGGATCCCGGAAAGGCCACCTTAAGAGGGAAAGCAATTGCCCATCAGATTTGCCGTGGGTGAAAGGAAGCCATAAACTACAGGGAGACTGGGCTCGTTAAAATGGTAATGCTCCTGTCTCCACCATGAAAGCACTCCCTGGACACCTCCGGAAATGAAATTTGGAACAATCAAAAAACCAAGCATTTCCTCCCCTCACTCAATCTAATTATTGTCATTTTATGTTTTGATGCGTAAAGAGACCTACTAAATCTGGGCTCTGCTTCTGAGTGCGTGCCACACTTCACAGTACACCTGCAGGTAAACAGAAAACTTGGAGTTGCAACTATCCGTTGCAGGATAGGAATGTCAGACAGAAATCAACAGATCTAATTCTTACTGACACCATCTCCTAATTCATTTGAAACTCCCTCAAATACCTCAAGAAGATACAGGTGTACTTTAGGGGAGATAGTGGAAGGTTGGGAGAGAGCATGGAATCAAGCCTAAGAAGAAAGCATGGGAAATGCAAATCAGAGAAACTGTTCTATCTAAATTTATCATATCCCCCAAACCAATGACCCTATCATCTATTCAATATCCAAAGCTCCAATTCATCATTCAGTCTTTCTCTCAACAAGTATAACCTATCGTGTGCCAGGCAGTGTTTGCTATGGGTACAACAGAGAACAGTTCCTTTCATTCTATCCACTGATCTCATTGATATCTGTTTTTAAGATGAGGTTCTTTAGAATCAGATTCTGAGATATGGAATTGTGTGCAGAAGGTTTACTGGGGTTGTCAGGGGGCAACTCTCAGAAGATACACCTGTAAAATAAGAAGTGAGGAAGACAGGTCAGCAGAGGGAGAAGCTGACCCAGAATACAATCACAACTGAGGCCTCAGCTGATCCTGAGCTGGTCTGCAGCTCAGATGGCCCTCAATACTGCCTGCAATTTAGCCTTTGCATCCCTGCATCAGCCAGTCACTGGCCATGGATGGACTCCTAGGAAGAGGTGTAACCTTGGGCAAAGCAGTCCCCTGTCCCTGAGGGCAAGTCCCAGAGAAGGAAGCATCTGTGAACCATAAACACCAGATACTCCTCACAGCTGTATTAGCCTGAAGGGTGGGATCTGAGTGAAGCACCTAGATCTACTACGGAACCTCCTGCCAACCCCAGCTGTTAGTCTTTGGAACATCCAGTCTCAGATGCTTCACTCCTCCACCTTCAGTGTGGTCCCTGCCCATGGTGGTCATTCCAAGTGGCCACTTGAATTATCCTAAATACTTAAAATCACCTCTGGAATAACATTTGAGCTCCCAGATAGAGATTGTAGAGGTCTTCAAATGTTTTCAAGGAAGCCTTCAAAAATCTCTATAAGAACATTTTTCTTGTATTCATTTCATTTTTAAATACAATTATATTCTGAATTATCTGGATTTCCACTCTAAGTACCAGCCTGAAACTTAGTGTCCACATTCACATTTATTAATAACTACATGGGCTCTAAAGTAGTACTATTTTAATTTCCCCAGGGTATTAAGGTAAAGTCCAAAGACAAACACTCTGTAAATGATGCCCTGGGGCCAAGCAAAGATTGAAGTACTTCACATCACTGCCCAAATTAAGGTTTCACAGTGTTTGAATAGAGAAAAAATGAACAGTTAGTAAACTCTGACATACAGTACAAGGAGGTCAAACTGAGAACAACGTCTGATAGCAATATCACTGCCATATTGATAGTAGCCATTTTGCTACTTGACCTGACACACTGAAATAACTTTTTAATTTTTTTTTTCTGATTAGGTTTGAAGTTTTATTTGAAAACAATTTATAAATTCTCTTTGGTTTCATAATTGCATAGTTGTTATCAATATAATGACATTAAACCTGGTTCTATTGTTGCCTATATTTAGGGAACATAACAAAATTGTTGAAGTCAACACTGGGAGATTTAGAGACTCTTTTACCAGAAGATAAAGTAAATGACTTAAGTGGAAAACAGATCTAAAAGCCTTCACATAGCCTCTGTGGCCCTCAAGATCTGGTCCAGGTTTTCTGCCCTCACGTGGCTTCCAGCAGATGAGCAGGGAAGGGGACTACGTCATTTGTAAAATTAAGAAAGTAAGCATTACTCTATTGCATCCAACTTAGAAAAGCTAAGGTTGGAAGCAAAATGCCTGAGTACATCCTACTTTGCCCAGGATAGTCCTGTTTGTATCTTCTATAGATCAATTAAACCCTATTAATTATCTTTATTGTGCCTTCTCACTAACAAAAGTGTCTCTGTTTAGATGATAAATTATAGTCACTTTAATTACAAGGGATAAATAGGGATATGCTATATGTCAAAAGGAACAATTCACAGGGAAAACTTAATCCCAAAACAGTATTACCTACTAATAAAGCCTCAAAATATATAAAATAATTGTAAGAAGAATTGAATAAATCCAGTCAGGTGGAGCACTTTTACAGGCATCTCTTGGTAAATTATAGATTAAGGAAACTAAAAATTAGCAAAAATAAATAAGGCTTTAAAGGCACAATCGACAAATGATATAACATATATCAAAACCCAGCACCAAATAATTAGAGGCTAGATAACTGTTTGAGACACACATGAAATATTTATAAAAAATAACCACAATTATAAACATATGCAAATATTTAGCTATGCAAATATAACTATTTTGTTATAAAGCAAACCTTAATATATACTAGAAAAAAATTACTATCTTTTTTAGGAGCCATTGTCTTACAACTGATTTGTGATGACAATGTAATAAATAAAATTAGAAATCCTAAACCAAAGACAGAAAAAATTCTGGAAATTTGAAAACACACTAATAAATAACACTACTAATAAAAAAACTCAGTAGAAATCATAAAATATTTAGAGGCAAACCATGAAAATATTACATTAATGGCTCAGAACTAAAGCAATAGGTAACAATGAATGTACAGCCAGGAAGGTATCTAAAGGCAGGGTGACTTCACTCACATCTCTATTACACTTACATGTAGTTTCTTTACACATTATAGAGACTTTGCATATTACATTAAATCTTTCTTTTTAGCCATGTGCCTCCCCCACTGCAGTATAAAACTTGAGGTCCAAAATGTGTCTTTTCATGTTTGTTTTCCAGAGCAGTTACTAGCACATACTTGGCACTCAGAATTTATTAACTGAATGACATTCCAAAGAAAAATAAATACCTTAAATGAGTTCTAGCAAATAATATATGACAATAAATGCATTATCAATATGCAGGAGAGCCCTCAACATAGCAGTATGGCATTAGAACCAGACTCAACATGCAAGAAGAAAGCAATTTTCTCTTTTCCCCCTCATCTCCTTTTAAAGACACTTAATGATGAGCTGTTCTTCTGCAGTGGGGAAGGCAAGGTGCCAAGAGGCTGACTCACATTCAAAAACAACTCTTTCTCACTTGGGATACTATTGCGGATTGCAAGGAAATTCCCCCCACAGGACACTTGATCACAACCTGTCTCTGTGCAGGCAATTCCTCTTCTGCCCCTAGTTGCTTATGACTCCTCAGGCTCTAGGCATTGCAGTCTGTCTATGTTCTATCCTTAGTTCCACAGCTCATCCATGAGTCTACTCATCCTCTTGAGTGAAATCCAAAATGTCTCCAGACCAGCACCCAAGGGAAGGTCCACCAATAATTTCCAGGAAAAAATCACACATCCTTACCATTGATACAGGTAAAAAGTCTGCTGTTTATACTAAAGTTATGCAGTCACATCGATGTTTATAGCAGCTCAATCCACAATAGCTAAACTATGGAACCAATCTAGATGCCCTTGAACAGATGAATGGATAAAGAAAATGTGGTGTATATACACAATGGACTATTACTTAACCTTAAAGAAGAATGAAATTATGGCATTTGCAGGTAATTGGATGAAGCTGGAGAACATCATGCTAAGTGAAATAAGCCAATCCCAAAAAACTAAAGGCCAAATGTTTACTCTGATATGTGGATGCTGATCCATAAGGCGGAGAGGAGGTAGGGAAGAATGGAGGAACTTTGGATTTGGCGGAGGGGAGTGAAGGGAGAGGAGGGGGTATGGGGATGGCAAGGATGGTAGAATGAGATGGACATTCTTACTCTATGTACATATATGATTGCACAAACAGTGTGACTCTGCATCATGTACAGCCAGAGAAACGAGAAGTTGTTCTCTATTTGCATACAATAAATTGAAATGCATTCTGCTGTCATGTAAATTAATTAGAACAAATTTACAAAAAAAAAAAAAAAAAGACTGCAGTTTCCCATTGCTACTACCTTTCTTCTCTCCCACCCCAGGAAGGTTGCTCCACCTACCTTACTTGTGTCAAGTTCATCAGGTATGAGTCAGCAACTAGTCCACTAGGGCTCCTACACTGCAGGGAATACACACTGAGGATCTTTCAGATCTCTTTAAATTACCTCTCACCAGACATAACCATCCTCCTTCTTTAGGATGTAATGAGAAAGTGCCAGAGCATTTTTCTTCAAAGGTATTCTCTCTACCTTTTCAAATCCAATCATGTTTTATTCTCAAGCTACAGGTTGATTAAGGGTCACAAAACTGATTCCCTATTACTCCCTTCCCAACCTTACCTGGATAGTCTATCTAGCACCTTGTTTTAGAAAGTCAGGGGCAGCATCTCTCAGTTTGTGATTAGATTTTTGCAGCCTCTACTGAAGCAAAGATAGAAGGGTCTTGGGTTAACACCCTGTTAACAGAAGTGTAAATTCTACAAAACCTGGTATAAACTGAGTAACAAAAGGCTGTCCCCTAAAATTAAATAGCAGATGATTTCGGAAGATCCCCTTCTATAACCCAAGAAGAGAATGCTGTTTCTATGAGGACATGAGATCCTGCCACAAGCAGTCAGCATAAGGATTCCATCAGATCATCTGGAAGGAAAATTATACGAAAGGATAGTGGGGTGAGGGAAGGAATGGAAATGATTGGGGCAGAAGGTAATTTCTTGCTGGGCTGAGAAAGAGGTGAGAAATACGGCATATAAGCAACAAGAGCTTGACATACAAGCAGTATGTCTACACACAGAGTGGATCCTAATGATGCACAAAGCAGAGCAGAAGGGGATTTATGATTGAATTGGGGATGACAGGAAGCAAAATAGACTAGGAGAAGTATGTTTACAACAACCCTAAAGAAATGAGTCTAAACAACAGATGTTTCTCTGCCCGATAAATAAAATAAAATAAAGGAATGGAAATTTATACAATCTTTAACACACAACTATCCCCATTGCAATCAATAAGACCTCAAACTCTACTAGAATATTCAGTTGGGCTGCAAACACGTTCATTAACAAGTACCTAGGGAGCATTCATTCAGGTTCTTAGTTTTTTGAGAGGACATATTTCTATCTTGTCAGGTTCTAAATTTCATGGAGCAAAGGACATTTAGCTTCATTTTCCATTTTTTCAATCATCCCCATTTCTAAGATCAGTATCTTGTTAAATTTGATTACAGGACCTTCATCAGAGAATCAAGTAAACTAGAAGGAATCTGAGAGTTACAAACTACCATTTTTGTAGATGAGAAACTAAATCTCGGATAGAGCTAGTGATTTATCCAGGGCCTAATACATGTGTTTACAAAGTGTTTTCTGGAAAGAGGGGCCTACTTCAAAGAATTCATCTCAACATGTGTTTTCTTGATGGCATAAAATAAAGGAAGATGGAGAGTCATATACTAGCCCTAAAAATGCATGCCTGAAGTGGTCATATCCCCTCGCAGTTCATTGGCCAAAATAAGTCACATGGCTCAATCAGCTTCAGAGGGAGTGGGGAAGTTCAGTTTTACCATGTGACCTTTTTGTGGGGCCTCTACAGTAAAGGAGATTTTGAATTATACTTCATTACTCCCAGTAGTAAATGCTGCTGGAAGATGAGCTCAAATCTTCTCCAGCCTGAAGCCATTGTCTCTCCTTTTCTGAAATCCTCTACTTAGTCTCCTAAGCCCAATTCAGATCCGCTCATCAAAACTTCTTCCTTGCCACATGCAACCCAAAAGGATTTCTCAAGTCTCTAAGCTCCTACCTAGTGTACAAGCTCTGATACTTCCATTCAACAGTTTCTGCAGACTGTCTCACTTTGGTGTGTTTTTTCCCCGATACCCATTGAACCAGCAAACTCCTTGAGATGAGACACCTAAGAAAGCCACCAAGGGAACTGAGACAATATGGAACACACAGAGAGGCATAACTCCCTGGAATTACCTAGTTCACATCTTTAAAAAGAAGGGGACAATAATACACCATGTCCCTGGACACCTCTTTTCTCTTCCCAAACACCTACCCAAGTTAAGGAAACAATGAAAGTGAGTCTGGGCTGGAATGTCCAGGTACATATTATCATGAAGGACAATGGTTTTCTCTCACACATGTTGGGAATTGGGGCAAGTTAGTGTTACCCATAGGAAGCTGTCTTCTTGCATGCCTGTCAAATTCCGTGGGGTGCTGGTCATACAATGGGACAATACATGCTAAGTTGATGTTGCTTCTGTAACCTAACCTATAAAACCCTTATCCTGTGTTAACTAGTGCAGATCAGAGCAACGTGGAAAGTAAAGTGCTCATCCAGGCAACTGCTCATGGACAAAGCGTTGTGAGAGATAAGAGACACTACTTTCTGACAGGTACTGGAGGTACTACATGGAACAGAGATATACCTGCCCAACCAGTAGCCCCTAGACTTTCTGTAGAAGCACCTGCCCAGCCCTTCACCACTGGACATCCCTATAAGCATTCTCAATAAACCCTGTATCTCATATTCCATCTCTAGGTGTCTTCCTTAGTGTCTGGCAACCTACCTCACTACCCTAGCATGAGGGGGTTATAAGCATGACAACATCTAATGCAGACACAACCATAGGTTTTAGACCAAAATTTCCATCCACAAAGTTAATTCATTAATTAAGACCAAAGAGGTTGCAATTTTTTTAAGGATACATTTTAACTGGACTTCAAGATCACAGTATAACTTCCCTCACTCTCAGAAACAAATGGGTCTTTAAGTCACCTTGAGTTGGTCTTGCTTAAGTTGGGTTAGCCAGAGATAGAGAGGGATTTATGTCAAAGTGATTTATTGAGGGAATGCTCTCAGGAGAAATCCAAAAGGGAGTAAGACAACAAGACAGAGATTAGGCAAAACTAGGCAAAACAAACTGGTCCGGTGAAATCCAGCCTCAATTCCACCTCACTGGGAATTCGGAGCGTAAATTGCACCTTGCATCTGCCCTGCTTTAAAGCATTTTGTAAATCTCCTTCCACCCAGTCTCAACCAGTCAGTCATTGCTACCTGCTGCTCTGGCCCAAGGCGGGGAATGCAATTCCCAGGCATCTCTAGGTGAGATGGCTCCAATCATCCACAAGCAATACTCAGGAGAAGGCAGCTACTGTGAATCATTAGCCACGGCCCAGGCAGCAGCTGAAGAAGAGCAAATCAAACCCTTAAAACGGAACACAGGAAATCTAAACAGGGCATCATTTTCATTTGCTACAACTCCAAAACCAGACCACACACAGAGATAGCCTTAGCATCATCTTTCACCTCCAGAGACACACAAGGATGAGTATATGACTCAGCGATGGGCTGAAACATGGTCAGTATTCAGAGTCACTAATTTGAAGTCACAATCAGGAAGACTCTTCTCTCTGCTCTTCTTCTTACTCACATAACTATACCTGGCTAAGGTCATTCCGACCCCGACATGCTATCCTAATTGCTAAGATGACAACAGAAGGCTTTAGACGGGAAAGTCAGTGAAAAGTGGGATGAGTTTTGCCTTTCAGCAGCCACAAAGGATTAGCTTCCACCGAAGGGCTGTGCTGAGGGATGATGTTTTGAGAGAATGCCTTGAATTGATACCTCAAAGGGCTTCTTTCGAAGGGATGATTTATACATCACAAGACAAAGAGGATTTATATTAAAGAAAATGGATTCCTTTTCTGAACTGTTTTGAGAAAGATGGATAGCTTCCTATAAACTGCAGTTCCGTGTCTGTGAGCTGAGTGTTTCCAGAAAATTACTAAGGTAATGCTGCCTCTGGGACCCACTACATTGTCCATGCCACCACCCACACTATACGTGTAGGGAGGGGAGGAGGGGGACTGTAAAAGAGGCCACAAAAACAGTTACCTAACCAGATTTCTCCCTACTAATAATCCTCCAGATAAAAATTCATATGATCCAAACTATGCATACATTGAAGTTAATAATCAAGAAGGAAATTTGTAGGTTATTAAATAGTATGGTAGTTGTTGCTACTGCTGCTATTGTTTGCATATTTGCCCACTCAATTCCTCCTAGAAAAGGACTACTCTTGCGTACTAATAAAAATCTCATGAGTATCCTTTTCCATAATTTAAACAATTATGTTAGTTTTCATATACATGTGATGGAGAAAGTACAACAGAGTCTAAGATTTGTCAAAATGTGGGTAAGGTAAAAACTTATCACTGCTTATCAAGCCTCAAATCCCTGACCACATGGTGACCAGAAATTCCTAGAAAAGAGACAAAGGAGTCATACAGGTAGTATATCAAACCCTTACTTCCCTGCAAAGTAAAATCTTCCATAAAGCAATGTGTAAAACTGCAAGGTCTTAGAAACACCAGATCATGGAATAAGCCTTCAGAAACTAAGAACTACAAGTCCCCTTCATTGACAAACCACCTATGGAGCCCTCCATGCCATTTAATCCTCAGAGCAACTCTCACCTAGTTCAGGTAAGCCAGGTTGGGTGTGGGAGGGAACTCTAATTTGCAGTGTTTGTTTGCTGACTTCTGTAGTATAAATTCTTCCATTTTGGCCATTTGCAAGCTATCAAAGTGATATCACTGAATAGACAGTAGGGAAGAGATACACAAAATTAACTTTTGCAAGCCAGAATAAGCTAGCTCTAAATGGACACACCGATAGTCCACCAAAGGGTAGAAAGTTGCACTGGCAAAATGCACAAAAACAACTTTTCATGTTTTGGAGTCTTCCTCCTGCAGATCCAAAGATCACCAAAAAGAACTTTCAAGTCACTGGCCTAGAATACAAAACAAGTTGCATCATTGCAAGAGTGAGGTTTTGTAAAATACACTGAAAACACTAAGTCCATCTTTGTCCAACATTAGAAAGTGCTCCTTGGGAATACAGACTATGTGTTATTCAATTCTGTGTCACTCACATCTTAGCACAGTGTTTTGATCATGGTGGACGTTATGAATCATTACTGAGACAATAGTTTAGCATCCCTTTATTCTGAATGCCTCACAAAGGCTAGTCACAGAAATCCAGCCTTCTCACACCATATATTTCTTCCAAAATTATATAAGAAGTTAAAGATCCTTAAATTTGAAAGGGACAATAAATCCTATTGCAGCCATTGTGTTAGTCAGTTTTCTGTCACTGTGACAAAAAAAAATCTGAGATAAACAAATTAAAAGAAGGAAGGATTTAGTTCCGCTCATAGTTTTGGGGTTTCAGTCCGTCATCACTTGGCTCCATCATTTAGGGTCTGTGATGAGGCAGAACATCTTGGCAGAGAGTATGTGGCAGAGCAAAGCTGTTTACCCCATGGTGGCCAGGAAGCAGAATAAAAGAGAACAGATAGTACAAGGTCCCAATATCTCCTTCAAGGGCATTACCCCCATGACCTAATCTCCTTCCACCAGGGCCCACCTCCTAAAGTGTCCACCACCTCCCATGAGGACCAACCCTTCAACAATGTGAGCTTTGGGGGGACATTTAAGATCCAAACCATGACAGTCTTCTAGCAGTAAATAATTTTTTCTTCAGGCCTTTAGTAAATAGTTATTTAAACTCTAACTGAATATATCCAATGAGAAGGAACTCTCCAACTAATATAATTGCAACTAACTGGTCACAGCCATTGGAGCTCCATGCTGTGGTTTGCAATGTGCCAAGGGCTCAAACAGTGAAGGTAGGGTCACCAATGAGACTTACAAGAACAAATATATCTCAATATGCTTTTTTTTTTCATACTGAGGATTGAACTCAAGGGTACTTGACCACTGAGCCACATCCCCAGCCTTATTTTGTATTTTACTTAGATATAGGGTCTCATTGAGTTGCTTAGTATCCTACTTTTGCTGAGGCTGGCTTTGAGCTCACGATCCTCCTCCCTTACCCTACAGAGCCACTGGGATTACAGTGCCACTGCATCCAGTTCAATAAACTTTTAAAGGTTAATTCTTCTCATTACTCCTAATTACATCCCTGCCACTTACATTGAAAGGTAAGTTGTTATGTGATAGGAGGTTATGGGACTGGAAAATGAAATAAAAAAGAAGGTGAAATGCCCTGGGTAAACGTGTTTTTCTTAACACAAAAAATAAATTGTTTCTATGTGAATAATTTTTAATATATATATTTTTAGTTGCAGATGGACACAATACCTTTATTTTATTTTTATGTGGAGCTGAGGATCAAACCCAGTGCTTCACGCGTGCTAGGCGAGCGCTCTACCACTGAGCCACAACCCCAGCCCCTCTATGTGAATAATTATAAAGAAAATTAAGAAAACAATTTCAATTAACCATAAAAAATAGTAATAAGGGGACAGGGTTGTGGCTCAGTGGTAGAGCTCTTGCCTAGCATGTATGAGGCACTAGGTTCCATCCCCCACACCACATAAAAATAAACAAATAAAATAAAGGTACTGTGTCCATCTACAACTAAAAACAATTTTAAAAAAAAGAAAATGTAGATTTTTTTAAAAAATAGTTATAAGATACTTGGGAATAAACTTAACCAAGCAGGCAAAAGACTTTTACACTAAGAGCTACAAAAACATTACTGAAAGTATTTGAAGAAGACATAAATAAGTGGGAAAATATCCTGTGTTCATAGATTGAAAGACAATATTGTTCTCACATCAATACTACCTAAAGAAATGTATAGATTCAAAGCAACCCCTACCAAAATCACAATGACACCTTTGGCAGAAAGTTTTTAAAAGCCTAAAATTCATATAAAATCCCAAAAGAACCCAAATAGTCAAAAAAAAATCTTGAAAAAGAACAAAGTTGAAGATCTCACACTAATTAATTTCAGAATTTACTACAAATCTACAGTAATCAAAATAGTATGGCGCTTGGCATAAAGACAGACATATATACCAATGGAATAGAATAAACAGCACAGAAATAAACCCATGCATATATGGTCAAATTATTTTTGACAAGGGTATCAAGCCCACTGAATTGGGAAAAGGGTAGTCTTTTCAACAAATAGTTCCAAGAAAATCAGATAACCATTTGCAAAGGATGAAGTTGGACACATACCTTATATTGTAAACAAAAATTAACTCAAATTAATCGAAGATCTGAACACAAGATTTAAGACTATAAAACTCTTATAAGAAAAGATGAGGTAAATTTTAATAACATTGGATTTGGCAAATTTCTTGGATATGGCACCAAAGGTATAGGTCATAGAGAAAAATAGATAAATTGTACTTTATCAAAATTAACTTTTTCTTGCATCAAAGGACACTATCAATAGAGGGGAAACAACTCATAGAATGGGAGATAATATTTGGAAATCATATAACTGATAGATGGTTGGAGTCAGAGAATATCATGCTAAGTGAAATAAGCCAATCCTACAAAACCAATTCTGTTTTACAATGAAAACAGGGCAATTTTTTTCCTACCCAACTCATTTCTGTCACCTTTACCCACATGTCAAAATAGTGAGACTCTTTATTATTTTTTAATTGGTACAAAGTTTACTAGGTCATACAATGTGGCTCACAAATGCGATGGGAAATTCCAGTGATGGTATTGCTTTGAGATAGGATTCTTTTACCCAAATGGAAACATGACACTTTCCCAGAGGACTGCCCACCCCCACGCCCCATGAGATAAACAGGATGCAAGCCTCTCCAATGTGGTTAAGGCCAGTTCCATGAATACACAATCTAGTGGCATCAACACCTCCTGAGGAGATGCCAGGCCGCAGTAGCGGGAGCTGGGACGGGAGAACGCAGTCATGCGGCGTCCATGCTCACCCATCAGGCTGGGCCTTGGGTTTGGGGCAGTCCAGCAGTATCTGCTGGGTGTGCATCTGAGGACAGAAGGCCTGGCTGATGGTTTGACTTTTCACCTGAACCATTCAACAACTCCTCAGCACTACATAAAAATAAATAAATAAAATAAAGGTATTGTGTCCAACTACAACTAAAAAATAAATATTTTTAAAAATTACTTTTGAATACTATCGATCACCATTTCATTTCAGTACTTCAGTCTGAGTTCTAAATGCACCTCCAAGACCTCCATGAATCTCTTCTTGTGACATTTTGTAGACCATTAGAACCTTTGAGTGTTTCTCAGGAAAAGGGGATAAGTGATGTATTATCATACTACAGGAGCAGAGTTAAAAGATGATGTCTTTCATAAGTGCTCCTTTAAGCAGGAAAACATCCATTTGGGATTAAACCAAACAGGCGGTGTCTTATTTTTAGTTTACAATAATCCTGAAGTAGTTTTGTTGTTGTTGTTGCTGTTGTTGTTGATTGTTTTTTGTTTGTTTGTTTGTTCATTCTTGTTTCATATCATGAACCTCTACTATAATTACAATGTGTTGGAAATCCCATCTTCAAGCATGCTCAAAGCAATTCTAGCAAAATCTAGTTTAACTAAATTAACTTTTTAAAAGAAAAATCCAGTCCACCTAATGTCAAATACTTTGCTAAAATGTTATATTCAATTAATCTGGGTTTTCACACCTGTCTCTTGTGTGTTCCCAAAAATCCAAATGTATTAAATTTATTTCTCCCTTCATCCACTAATTTTATAATTCCATCAGTGAGAAGCTATCAAGTTTTTTGTCCTGATTCTTTGTTTACAGACCTGAACTGCTCAGTGCTCTTGATTCTATTATACTCCATCTGACTATAGATTTCGTTTCTCCTGGTTTTTGCTCCATTATTTTACAAGGAAATTAAAATCTCTTCCAATAGATACTCATTTTCAGTTTTCAGTATCTTTTGCATTTTTCAAAACTGTCATTATATCTACCATGATTCCATCCTCCAGCACCTCCTTCATTTCATAAATGTGTCCACTATGATTGTAGGAGTTGATGGGCCAGACTCAGAAAAAACAATAATGGTCAAAATGAACTCAATGGACTTCCTCAGTTCTATGCAGCACAGAATTTGAGGACAATGTTTTGTTGTTTTTGTTGTGATTCTGTTTTATTGTTTTCTGTTGTTCTTAAAGGAAGGAGAATTTGATAAGTTGTTCAAATTACTTTTTTTCTTCACCTTTGACAGAACAGGATGAAGCTTGATGATTGGACATCCTAACACACTTATTCCTCTATTTTAATTTTTTTTCAATAACTTTTCCATAAGGAAGAAGAAGAATAGAACTTACCAGAACTCTGTTTTTCATGGGTATTGGAATCACACAGAGCTGAGTTCAAATCTCTCTACCACTTGCTAGCTAAGTAATCTCTGGGAATTTACTAGCCCTCTCAAAGTATCACACTCATCTATAAAACAGGGAAAGCACCATCATGGTCCCTTCAGGACTGTGGTAAGACTAGATGAATTAGACTAAGGGAAAACCCTTAGAATGTAGTAGGTGTTTAATACCTTCCCTTAATCTTATTCCATGTTTTGTTCCCTCAACTATATACACCTCTGCCTCATCCTAAAACCCCATCCAAGAAAGCAAAAAAATCCCTCTATCAACTGTCAGATAACCTCTACTTAGCCACCAGCTCTCCTATCACCCAAACAATGCTAAAATGGGACCTGACACCTCACTGGGGGCCAGATTTTTCACAGTGACCATACTGGTTGCAGAACTTGGCTGCAAACAAGGAGGGTGGGGAAGAAAAAAAAAATGACACAAGAATTTCCCTTGCTGGGGTTGTGGCTCAGGGGTAGAGAGCTTGCCTAGCAAGTGCAAGGCCCTGGGTTCGATCCTCAGCACCACATATAAATAAATAAAATAAAGGTATTGTGTCCAACAACAACTAAAAAACAAATATTTTTTTTTAGAGAGAGAGAAAGAGAGAGAATTTTTTAATGTTTATTTTTTAGTTTTTCGGTGGACACAACATCTTTATTTTATTTTTATGTGGTGCTGAGGATCGAACCCAGCGCCCCGCGCATGCCAGGCTAGTGCGCTACCACTTGAGCCACATCCCCAGCCCACAAATATTTTTTTTTTTAAAGAATTTCCCTCAAAAATCCTTGCTTTTGTCTTCTTGGCTCTTTAGTTCCCTAATCAATTTGTTTGGGTCCTTGAGTCATTACTGTAAAAAATCATTATTCATGAATGAATCCTACTTGTTTGAGTCTTTGTATTGTTTTGTCTATTTTCAGAATTTTCAAGGACTTTGATTCCTTACCAAAAAATACTTCTGTCCGGGCACAGTGGTACACACCTATAATCCCAGCAGCTCAGAAGGCTGAGACAGAAGGATCACAAGTTCAGGGCCAGTCTCAGCAATTTAGTGAGGTCCTGAGCAACTTAGCAAGAACCTGTCTCAAAATTAAAAGGGCTGAGGATGTAACTCAGTGGTTAAGCACCCCTGGGTTAAGTCCCCAATTAAAAAAAAAATACATCTGAAGTTTCTGCACAGCAAAGAAGCAATCAAGTTGGGAGACAACCTACAAAATGGGAGAAAATATTTGCAAACTATTTATTTAACAAGGTATTATACTCAAAACGATTCAGCAGCAAAAAGTAATAATCTGACTAAAATACAGGCAAATGATCTTAACAGACATTTCTCAAAAGAAGGTAGATATACAAATGGCCCAAAAGAATATGGAAAAAATGCTGAACATCACTAATAACCCCAGAAATCACAGAAATGCAAACCAAAACCACAATGAGAAATTATCTCACCCCTGTTAAAAAGGCTATTATCAAAAAGACAAAAAAAAACAAGCAAATGCTAGCGAGCATGTAGAGAACAGAACCCTCAGACACTGTCAATGGAAATGTAAACTAGTAAACCATTATGGAAAACAGTATGGAGGGTCCTCCAACAACCAGAACTTAGCAATCCCACTACTAGGTATCAGCCAAAGGAAAGGAAATCAGTATGTCAAAGAGACACCTGCACTTCCATGTTTATTACAGCATTATTCCCAATAACCAAGATATGGCATCAACTTGGGTCTCCATCAATGGATGAACAGATAAATAAAATATGGTATATATACACAATGGGGTATTATTCAGCAATAAAAAAAAGATTGAAATCCTATCATTCGTGGCTATGTGGGTCACCCTGAGGACATATTAAGTGAAATGTCAGGCACAGAAAGACAAATACTACATGTTCTTACTTACATTGGGAGGCTAAAAAAGTTAATCTAAGAGAAATGGAAAACAGAATAGGTAGTTATCAGAAACTGGAAAGGGTGAAGGGGTGAGGAGGATGGACAGAAGATGGTTAATGGGTAAAATGGGTATATATTTCAAAATAGCCAGTACAGAGTATTTTGGATGTTTCCAACAAAAAGAAACGGTATGTGCTTGGGGTGATGAATATGCCAAATGTCCTCATGTGACCAATATATATTATATAATGTACTGAAATATCATACTATCCCCCATAAATACGTACAATTATTATATGCCAGTTAAAAAGAAAAATTTAAAATACTTGACCTGTCTTCTTGATCATTAAACAAATACAGTCAGGAATCCATTTTTACTGCAAAGTCCAGTAGTTCTGCAGTCACAATGGTTTTTCTAAGCACTACCATTATTCCCACATTTCCAATTGACTCTCCTATCTTTTGCAATAAAGTTCAGATGACTGATTTTTTTCCCTCACTTCTGCAGCATAAATTTGCTGTCTTTATTGCTTGTTATTTATAATCTTCTTCTTTCCTAAGAAAAGCACACCAGAGTTACTGTGGAAGGTGTTTGGGCCATAAAATATCTCAATATATATTCAGGGGGTCCTAAGAACTATGATTTGAAAAAGAGATCACAGCGGTTATACTGAGGGACTATTTGAGAAGGGCAGCTTAATTTTCTAAATTTTACTAATACGGGACTAATCCCAATTGGAAATAATTTCACCCCCATACCCTAATTTCAAATGAGCACTTACTATGTCTAGGCATCCTACTTCATATTTTACATGCACTACTTCATTCTGTCCTCACAAAAATGCTGTGCTTTATTAGTAGTAGTATATCAATTTTACAGATAAAAAACAAACTCTAAAAGATAAAGTAATTTGCCCTGTGCCACACAGCTAATAAGTGTTGGGCTCAAAATTCAAATTCAGATCATCTGACTTCAAAAATCAAGGCCTGCAGCCCGTAGCTGTTATGTGTGCCCAAATAGCCTGATCTTTTCATAATGGCATTCAGGAATCTTGTGCAAATCTATGTGCCATTGTATTCTAACAAGTACAAGGCTCTCGTTTATAGAGAAAAGGGATAATTTCTGTTTGGTTTATTAGGGACAAGAGTCCTAAAGGCAACTTTAGGGGCTGTTGTTTTAGTCGATTTTCTGTTGTGTATCTGAGTACCAGGTAATTTGTAAAGAATAAAGTTTTTGTCAGTTCTAGGGTTGGAGAGATCAAAGGTCAAAGGGCTGCGCCTGGCAAGAGCGCACTCCTACTGGTAAGGACTCTGCACAGTCCCACAAGGCTAGAGGTGTGCATGCAAGAGACAAATCTAAACTGGCATTTATACCAGTCTCAAGATGACCTAGTAATCCATCTAACCAGGACATTTGAGCATCAGAATTAAGAAAATTCTTTTCCTTACTTTTTAAAATGCTTCTCCTCATACCACAGCACATCACCTTAAAAAAAAAAATACTATTGGCTTATGAGCCAAACCAAATGAAATGCTAAATGAAAAACTATCGTGAATCTTTCTCCAGGCAATGTAAAGTCCTCAGGCAAGGAACCCAACTTTTTACCGACTACACAATGTTTTTTTATTCATCTGAGGCAAGAGTACAGTCCGGAGGCAGTGGCCAGACTGGCAAGCTGTGTCCATCCCACCTGGAATTCCTTGGGTCAAGGAAAGAATGTAAGAACAGTGTCATAAACAGAATCAAGATCAAAGGTAGGTCACAACCAGCCTGTCCTTGCATCAAGCTGTCATCAGTGACATGGAAATGAAGGAGCAGTATCAGCTTTATGTGTATCTTTTCCCATGTCTCTCCAAACCAAGTTATATTGGAAATGGGAGCAAATATAGGACACATGTCTCATTGCCCATCTTGCAATAAAGTTTCTTCTTTGTCATAAAGCTCCTAAAGTGTTCTTTATGGAAAATTTCCTTTTTCTGTTGCTTTTATTTCGTCTTCATAATCTCAGTGGTGACATGTTATGAAAGGGCTGTTTGCGCTGCTAATAAAAGCGTTGCCTCTCCAGCGTTTGAGTGACTGTAGTTGTCTCCAGGCTGCTGGCGGGTTAATGCGGCACAGTTCCAACACAGCCTTGAAAAATAACAATAATGTGATTTGGGTCTAGTGTCATTAAATTCGATTAGCTGAGTGAGCGCATGAAAATCCATAATTAACTAGAAAAACAAGAGACAGATGTTTTTGCCAGGAAACAGAGAGAACCTGGTCTTTGGTTAGACTGCTTTTTTGCCTATCTAAGGTCCTAGCCATTCTATACCCTTCCTGTTCTTATGCAACTGGCAAACAAGATCCCCAAATATGACTTACCTTCTATCCAATCCATACCACTTTTCATAGGCAGATGAGAGAGAAGCACTCCTTCAAGTATGTTGAAGCTCATCAGACAAGTTGGTAAATGTCCTAAAATATGTAGGCCAGACCAGCCCCTCGCCCCCTCCTCTGAGGTCCCCTGGGCCAAGTGGTCCTCAACCAGGAGTGATTTTTGCCCCTCTGGCATACATCTAGAGACATTTGAGTTATCACAACTGGAGAGTGCCACTGGCATCGAGTAGGCAGAGGCCAGGGAGGCTGCTCAACATCCACGGATCCTATGATGCATAGGGCAGTTCCCCTCAAAGGATTCTCTGGCCTAAAATAACAATAATGCTGATGTTGAGAAAGCCCTGACTGGGCCAAAGACAAGCCCAAAGCAGAAACACACTCTGATAACAGCCCAACTAAGGCCCCTCCCTGGAGAGAACTTCAGACCTTCAGGTCACCCTGAGCTGAACATATTGGTGATTCTGAGGACAAGAAACACAAATAACCAGTATGCAGCAGCCCAAGATCAGACAGACCCCCCAAAAAAGCCCCTAGCTCAGGAGAGCTGGTGCCTGCTGAAGAAGGTGCCTTAACAGGAGTAAAGCTGCTATGGGTAGTGTTTGTAGAGGCCAGGACCTCTCACTGTGCACTCGTGCTCAACTCTTGGGGAAAGTGACTTTCAGTCACAATCTTTCTCCAGCTTCTCATTTGCAGCTTAGGCCCTTTAAAGAGCATGCCAAGGGCAAGAAACCACAGACTGAGTAATGGGAGGTCAGGTTCACTCATGGATTTTTATATAACTTGGTACAAGTAACCTTTGAAACTTTGGTTTCCCAAGGGGCTAAAATAAGGTTGTTTATAATCTTTCTGTCTCACCTGGGTAATTCAGAGAAGTGATAAGAAAAAGGCTTTCCAAAACCTCATATAAATGTGCTAAGTTAAATCATACGGAATTGCCATCTTTATAGGACAAATTTTGTTATTATTGTTATTTTCATTTGTCTCCACCTAATGCTACAGATATTTATAAATGCTAACTATGGTTCTTTACATTTCCCTAAACTCTTTCAATTCTTTCCCATCTGAATTCACAGGCATCCTGTAGAGAGGGCTTAATTTCAGTTAATATGCTTATTTTATAAATCAGGCAACTAAGCTGGAGGAGTTTCAATAATTAGCCAAAAGCAGCACAGCTAACCTGAGATAGATCCAGGGCTCGAGCACAAAACTTAAGGATTCAGATCCTGAATTCTTCCTCGTGGCTGCTCAGCCCTAAGCAAGTACAACATGTTAGCATCTACCATTTGAGACCATTACACTCCGTGCAAGAACAAAATCGTACAACTGCAGCTGGGGTTAAAGTCAAGGTAAGAGTTGACTTTATTCTCAGCAAAGAACCCTTGCCAGGGGGCAAGACTGGTTCATTCCAGCCTCACACAAGAGCTACATTAATTCAGAAGAAGAGGGAGCCCTGGGTTGGTAGGAAAAGACCTCTGCGACTAGCAATAGCAGCCAAACTTCCTCAAGCCCCTGGGCCTAACGCACTCCCCTGGCCTCTCAAGACTGCAGATACACAAACATTCTTAATGAGCTTCAGTGTCAAACAGCAAGCGTCATGGGAGCAGGGCCCAAGTTTCTGATCAATGTGAGCAATATTTAGCCTTCCCCAGGCCCTAACGGTCTCCCTCGCCCGTTCAGCAGTTCTACAGTGTTATTTTTAGTGTGTTAAGTTAATAGAGATCCCTGGAGTGAAGTGGAAAGAGCCAAGTCACTGGAGGAGCTCTGCTAAATTCCTAATCTGACAGAGGCCTGCAGGGTTTCATGAAAGGGACCGTCTAGGGTTCATCATGAACGAGAGCATCATTGTTTCATTGTGTAGTTGTTGTAATTGTTGGGTTTGGGTGTTTTTTTTTTTTGTTTGTTTGTTTGTTTTTTTGCAGTACTGGCGGTTGAACCCAGGGCTTTGCACCACTGATTTATACCCCCAGCCCCATTGTTTCCTATTTTAACTGAGGAATACTGTGGAAGGCTGCTCAGTGTCTGGGTAGGAGAAAAGGAGACCAGCACAATTTTCTTTCTGCTTTGATGACAAAATAAAAGGTAAAATAAAATAAAAATAATGATAGTATTCAGGGAGGAAAATAAGCCCATAAGTTGATGTTACATTAAAATATATGTTAGGAAATGAAAATCATTCACTCTTAACTGGTGTCAAACCTTTGGTTTCATATTTAAATAACCTCTACCCTACCATTCCCTCTGAAAAGCTGTCAATGTAATTAGAGCTATAACAAAGGACATACAGACTTACCCAGGAAAGAAAATTATGACAGGTTTGATCAAAATTACCCTATAAATATCACTTTACCGTTTTAACTATCACATTTTCATTCTAAGGCCATGAAAATAAGTCATATGCTACCAAAACTAGACATGGAGATGCAATTTGACAATTTGATTCTTTTTTTTTTTTTTCAGGGCGGTCACACATACAGATGTGACCACAAGAGACTCACTCTGTGATTAATGTGTCCATAGGTCCCTAGCACACATGGTCCATAAATGTAAAAGTTATAGTAACAGGAAAATTGAAGGAATAAAAGTAGAAATCAAGAACTTTCCTCCACTTTTTGCTGCAAACCCATCAACATCCAAGGTGAGACTCCCCAGCTGCAGGGTGGCAAAGGATCCAGTAACTCTGAACCAAGGAAAATATGATTGGAGCCACCACCTGATGGTTGGAACTTACACATCCTTTCAGCCTTATATTTCATGATAACTTTAGAAGGTGATGGGTTTTACACTTAAGAAATGCAAAGGTTTAATTTGTAGAGGGAGGGAAAAAAGAAAGGATAGAGTTAAATCTGCCTTCTTGAAACAATAGGTCGACTAATGAACATTTTCAAATGATTTTTTTTCATGTGTCATTTATTGAACTTCACTCTCATGACTGAAGTTACTAAGGAAAAACTCTCATGAAGGAGAAAAAAAATTGACTTAATTCCATCATAAAACAGAATGAAGAAAGAGTCCATACAATTTAGTACATTGTTTCATGTAAACATGAATCATTTTACCTTGTTTCTGAACAAGGACACTGCTAAAGATCGCTTTGCCTAGAAGTGGAAATCAGAGGCTCCGAAATCTGTTCATTGATGCAAGATTTGATTTTGACTGACTTGCCAGAGGAAAACATAAAATTTTTTATCTCTGTGGGTCCAAGGGAAAAAGGCTAGACTCTCTTTTATAAAGGCTTTTGTTTAAAATATTTACTACTATTAATTAAATTGATTAAGATGATTATTAAAAGAAATATTTATTTTCCAAAACCACTGACCCAAAAAAATCAAGATATCTAAAAAGTTGATCTAGGTAATCTACTTTTAAACAATATTTTTCAGATTTGTTTGTATTCGGCTGAGATCCATTCTCAAGCTACTCAATTCCTATTTGCTATGTAGCCAGAACGAACAGGAAGCAGGAAATGTCCTTTGTCATACATTCAGCCTCTTCATCTCAGTGGGAGGATCTGACTTCCTACTGCTCCAAGGAGCACTGACTGACAAAGTAGGGGAGGAAAGAGGATATGAGGACAGGGATGGCACAAGGACACTCCCAGGGCAGAAGGACTGAGGAGATCTTGTCCAAGCCCACTCAGAGACTACAGAGAGAGATTGACCGATATGCCATGCTGTGGTTTGAATGTCTGTCCCCTCCCAGATTCATGTTTGAATTGCCACTGCAACAATATTAAGAGGAAGTGATACAGGGCTGGGACAGACAGATGTGGGAGGTGGGAACACAAGGTTAAGGGAATAATTCTATAAAATGAACCCACTGTGCTGACCCCCACATGCTTTCTTTTCCAAGAAGCAATTTACCCACAGCCCTGCCTGGCTTAAGTTCTTCCAGGAAACTGAGGCAGCCCAAAGACCCCCTTTCAAAACCCAATTTTTGCAATCAAGTCAGAAAGATTTTGACATGGCACTCAAAGTAACAGACAAAGAGTTTATTGAAAGGGTAGGAAAAGGGAAAGGGGACACTCTCAAGGGAGAGAGTGGGAACTCTCAAGGGAAAAGGTGGGTCCTCTTAGAGGAAACTTGACAGCATGCCTCTCCTGCACTCCAGTTTTATTCAGGATGACAGAGAAACTTCCAGAGTCCTTCCCAGGTCCATCTCTTGACTTTTGATGATAGCAGGATCAGACTTTCAAGTCCCCTCTGCCATGACAACTCTAGGTCACTTTGGCCCATGCTGACCAGTTCTAATTGGATTCTTAACTATAAGTTCTTACGGTTGTTATGGTTAGGGAGAATTGTCCTTATCTCCTTGAGTTTGGAGATCTGGTTTGCGAAAAGACACACAAAAGTCTTTCCCTTCAGGGTAACTTGGGTTCCTCTTAGCAACATTATTTCAGGCCTGCATTTCTCCTGCAATAACAGGTAAGTTTGCTAAGGACTGTGATATATTCTGTCCACTTAAGCCAGGCAGGGCTGTGGGTAAATTGCTTCTTGGAAAAGAAAGCATGTGGGAGTCAGCACAGTGGGTTCACCTTATAGAATTATTCCCTTAACCCTGTGTTTCCACCTCTCACATTTGTCTGTCCCCACTCACATTTGTCTTCTCAGCCCTTGTGAATAATGCCAATATCATGGGAGTAAGTTCTTTATAAAAGAACAAATTCAAACCCCTCTCTCATTCTCTCTCTCTTTCCCCCTCTTGCTATCACCAGATGCCAGCTCCTCAACCCTGGACTTCCCAGTCTCCAGAACTGTCAGCCAATAAATTTCTGTTCATTATAAATTTCTTAGTCTGTAGTATTCCGTGATAGGCTGACAACTGCCATCCGCTGGAATCTCCTCCTCATTTTGTTTTATCATCTCAAGGCATCCAGTTGTTTTCCGTGCATCATGGAGGATTGCTGTTGGTCTGTCTTCCTGGTTTCGCCTACAGACTTGTCTGTATGACCTGTTTCCATCATAAATTGGCATTTGGGTTATAATGTCTAATAAAAACTAAGCATCAATTTTTTAAATCAACCATTATTTCATTAATATCTCATCAGAAGCCATATCTTAAGACCTACATCTGGATAGGCCCTCATTTTCACAGCAAAAATGGGGAATTGTCATTAATCCTGAATACCCCAATGGAGCCTCTTGCCCCTACAGAAGCCATCCAAAAAGAGAAAAAGCTTGAGAATCCCTATTCTGGGCTTTTTCTAGTGTCTTAGCCTCTACTACCTCAGCACATCAGTCGGCTGACCCATTCTTAAAATCCACAGCAGATATTTCAAAACTTCTGGGTTCCCTTCATATAATGAGAAGGTCCTTTTTAACAGATGTCTTGAATTCCCCTGACTGCAATTTAAACTTATTCCTCTTGTTCTCTCCTTCTTATGAACTGAACCTCAAAACTAGAGAGTAAGTACAACTCCAACTGACCACACACACTATTTTCTGACCTTTGGCATTTCATTTTCACATTTCTGCTTGAATCTCAAATCTAACTGAGGGGCTTGGGAGAGAAACAACCATTAGATTAATAAGATTCACAGGGAAATAATGATTACCTAATTTAGCAGTGAAAAGAGAATGGGAACAACTTTCATATGTCATCATCCGAGGCAGTGTTGAAATGCCTCCTTTTTCTGACACAATTCTGTCAATTAGCTGAGTAGAGCAATTACCATTCCTTTCTCTTTTTTTATTTGCAAAGAACCAAAACTTTCTAAGGATGATAAATGACTCCCTAGAAAATTCAATGCTGGTTCTGCTAAATTTGCACTTTCCATATTGTAAGGGTTTGGATAGACTTTTTTCCCCCAGTTATTTCTCATAATCAATGGGATAAGCAACTTAAAAAAAATACCCTGCATGGAATCCAGAGATGGGGCGGGGGGGCTTACAAACAATCAGGCACATTCAGATCTGTCCAAATGACCAGCAAATGAATACATATCTCAGTGTAATTAGTACAGTCGAGGACGTTGTTAGCCAAATGATGAAGTAAATTTCATTTTAATTGTTTTGAATCTTATCCCCATTGCCCTAAAAAGAAGAAAAGGAAATGTATTCAGATTATGACCTTTGAGAATTCTGGACTCATTAGCGTTTCATACAACACAGCACAGAATTAAAGTGGGAAATGGATCTGCAATGTTCCGCCTAACTGCGGTGTGTACATCATTAATGGCACATAATTAAGGAGGTGTCAGTATTGGTCCTGGTTCTTGGTTGACAATGGCTCACAAATAGCATTTTCAGTCCAATATAATAGCCAGCTAACAGTAGCTAAACCTGTTCATTAAAAAAAAAAAAAAAGACAAAAGAGACCTAATTTTGCTCCAGTGCTAGGACAAGGGATAAAAGAAATGGGGGGGGAGGCAATGATGCATATCCTGAACCAGGTTTCAGAAGTTTCTGTAGCCTTGAGGGCTCCCCACAGCTATAGAAGAAGCAGGAAGGAAGTGAGGAAAACCAGGCACAGATAAAGGCCATGGAAGGGATGATTAAGGGAAAAAATGAAAAAGAAGGGACCCAGGAAGGAAAGGACCATTGGTAATTGCCCTCTGATGCCACCTGCACACCTGAGATAGACTGCCATCCAGAACAACAAATGAAGGAAAATGGGGGAAAAAAAGAACCCTAGTCAAGGGACCTAAAAGATATCTGTTAGTAGGACTGTACCCAGAGAAGCCCAACAATAGCCAGGATCCTTCATTTTAACCCGACCTCTTCAGAGGTCTGCTTCAGTTATCTCTTGCAGTATCAGAAGCCACCCAAAGCTTAGTGAGTTCAAACAGCAGGGGTGCATTATTTTCCATGATTCTGTGGGGTGGCTGGTTTCTTCTCAGTGTGGTCATTTGGGTGGTGGCATGAAGGTGGCAGCTTTGCAGGAGCTGCAACTTCTAAGATGGCGTCTCTTCCTCCAGGGTGTCTCCCTAAGTGACTTCTCATCATTCAGGGATCTACCTGAGCTTCTTTGCAACATGGCAGCACCTTCTGAGAAAAGATTTCAAGAGGATATGCCCCAATATGCATCCACATATCTAGCCTCTGCTTGTTTCATGTTAACCCACATCCCATGGGACAAAGCGAGTCACATAGCCAGGCCCAGACTCAGAGTAGGAGGGTCTACCCAAGGGCGCAGATTAAAAAAAAAAAAATCTATGGTTCATTAGAGAACACCAATCTAACAAGCTATCACAAGGGACCAAGTCTTGTCAGAATCAAAGCCCTCTTCAGAGATTTTATTTCTTATTTCCATTGAAGTTGGTGGAAGGCATCTAACAGCAATTTTTCAGAAGCTGTCATAGATTAGAGATCTCCTCCCAGACCCTACACACACACTGTGACACACACTGTCTTCCAGTGTTCCTTTACTCTGTGGATAGTACCATGATCTATTCCACTGTGAATGACACCTGAGATTCCCCACTGATGCCACCAGCTCCTTCTCTCACACTCTGTCTCCAATCCATTTCCAAATCCTGTCCATTTTGAATCATTAATATTCACCCTAATTATTCACCCAAAGGCATTCACCACATTGTGTAACCTGGGTGAACTTCACAAACTAGAATCAGATTGCATCATGCTTTTCTGCCTCACTTCCACTCTTAACCCCTGCAAAGTCTCCCCATTTCCCTTAAAATAAGGACCAGGGTAGTTTCCAACAAAGCCCTGATGTTCTGGTTTCCCTCTGCCTTTCAGTCACTCTCTCCCTGTCACTAGGCCCTCCAGCCACACCAGCTTTGTTCACTCTCTCAGATGTGACTACGCTTCCTCCCACCCCAAGGCCTTTGCATACTTTCCGCCTGGTCAACTCCCAACTCCACAATCAAATCGCAAGCATCACTTGCTTGAGAAATCCTTAGCCAGCCTCCAAAGCCAAGTGAACTCTCCTTCCTTCAACCCCAATAGTTCTATGTGTATCAGTTACTAGAACAGAGCTCGTGAGTGCAGGAACTGGCCTAGTTCTGGTCACCTAGCACAAGATAGATGATATTGATAATAAATATTTATTGAACACTTACTATTTGCCAAGTACACATCGCAGATATAGCAGTAAATGAGACAGAGTCCCTATGTAAGTGGAGCTTATAGATTCAAATACACATATGCATACTCTAATATTTGCTGGTGATTAGTTCTAGGAAGACAATTAAAGCAGAGTAAAGGGGTAGAGAGTGACAGAGGAGATGTTATTTTAGATAAGATGCCCAGAGTAGGTCTCTCTGAAGAGATGACATTTGAGCAAAGACCCGAGTAAAGTCATGGAACAAGTCCTGGAACCATCTGGGGAAGAATATTCCAGGCAGAGGGTGGACAAGTGCAAAAGCCCTGAGAACAGAGTATGTTCAACATGCATGACAAGCATACAGGAATCCAGGCTGAGTCAAGGGGAGATTGGTAAGAAATGAGAATGGAGAAGTAGCCAGGAGCCTGTAAGCCACGGTGAGTGTCTTAGTTCCCTAGAGTTACTATAACAAAGTACCACAAACAGGGTGGCTTAAAACAAGAAAAATTTTCCTTTCATAGCCCAGGAAGCCCAAAGTCTAAACCCAGGGTATCAGCAGGTTGCTTCCTTCTTGGGAACTCAGAAGGAAAATCTGTTCCCATGTCTCTTCTAGCTTCTGGTGGTTGCCAGCAATCCTTGGTGCTCCAATCCCTGTCTCCGTGGTCATGTGGTTTTCTTTCCTCTGTACCTGTGTCTCTCTCTTCTCACAAGGACAACAGTCATATTGGATTAAGGATCCTCCATACTCTAGACTGACCACATCTGAACTTTCCTAATTACATCTGCAATGACCCTATTTCCAAACAAGTTCACATTCTGAGGCTCAGGGAAGAGCATGAATTTTGGAGGATACTATTCAAACCAGTATAATGAGGACTTGGAGTTTTCTGCTAAGTATGTGACAGCAAGGAATGATCAAATGAGCAAACAGACAACACAAGGAGTGAGCAGTCACTCGGGTGAAACAAGCAGCCATCAGTTGCCAAGACCAACAGATGGGCCTTTGTGGGTCACCAATGTATATTGTTCTGTGAAGGGGAAAGGTTTTCGCCACTGGACCCACTTTCTGAATAGATATTCAACACAGTGATTTTCAAAACTTTCTAGAAGACATATAGACACCTCTGAAAGTGAAAAGGCAACAAAGACTTATAGCAGTGAGCTTCCAGAAACCGTGGAGGGGGATTTTCAGAACACACAATAGTTCTGACAGGTGGCCACCCCCCTTGCCTTTCATATTCCCAAACTCAAGTCTCCCAGGCTATAGTTTTTCATAATTAGGCCTGAATTTGGGTCCATCCAGCATAATGACAAGTGCCCAGAGAGAGCCAATCTTATTTCCCTGCTCAGCCCTCATTATAAGTCTCAGTGATGGGCTGCCGAGTACTGACACTGCACATTTATTTAGAATTGCAAACACCTGTGTACTAGAAAACCAGGCCAGCAGAAAGTTGTGCCTCCTTGTCCCTACCCGAATCCCCAACAGCTTCTATTCTCAGGGGCCGCCTGTCCTCCTGCCACCCCTGCAGCAGGAAGCAAGAAGTCACAGCAATTCAGCACCTCTTAAAGGCAAACCACCCCTCCGGAGCACCTGAGATCACCTCATGAAGCTCCCTGGCAGTGCAGTCCATCCCGTGCTAAGGTGCTATTCCACCAAGGGTTAAAGAAATAATTATTGTGGGGCTGGGAGACTTGGTAAATAGCATTTGCCTGAGGAGGAAGCAGGTTTCCTGAGCCCAGCTGAGAAATACAATTAAGCTGTAATATTTTGTCAGGGCTTTTTCCTCCTCCTTAGTGTTTATCAGTGTTAAGAGACAATTTATACTTTGCAATTCTCTGGGATGGTGAGTGTACCTCACAGCAGGCAGGTAAGATTAAACTGTCTGTCACAGGCGCTGGCCTTCCATGTTGCTACATACACATAGCAGGGGAGATGAGAGCCTTGGGCTCTGGAGATCTGCTGACCCAGAACTCCCTGGGAGCAGGGAGCGCCAGCGCTGCTCTGCTTTAACTATTGCTTGGACACAGGAATCAGGAACAATATGAAGATTTGGGGTTCCCCTGGCACACAGGGAAGCCTGCGGTCCTCTCTCTAACACGGGAGATGAGACGTAGCTTTATTCCCAAGGATCTCTGGTTCCCCAGTGACAGTGGGGTCCACTTACAAGCCTCTCTTACTGCAAGAAAACCTGACTGACTAAGCTGAAGGCACCAAGATTGATTGACATCTCCACAAAACCTCATATGCATTGAGCCTGTCTCAAAATCTGATCATCCTTGGCTTTCCCCATACACACACACACACACACACACACACACACACCATTCTAAAGAGTTTTGATCACATTGAATAACTGAAAAATCTGTTGACTCTCCCTATCTTCCTATGTTTAATTCACTTTAAAATGAGTATACATCCACAAAAAGATTTGTGCATAAATGTTCACCACATTTTGGCTATTTTATTCAAAATAGCCAAAAACTAGAAACAACCCGAATGTCCAACAAGAGACAAACGGTGGCATATTTGTACAATGGAATACTACCCATCAATAAAACAGGACAAATGAAACTGGACAAGCCCCTGACATGTGCGCCAACATAGATGACTCTCACAGACAAGATGCTGAACGAAAATCTGACCCAGAAAGTACAAATTGTATGGTGGCATTTGAAGCACACAATCAGGCAAACGGATTTATGGTGACAGTTCAGAACAGTGGTTATCTCCAGAAGGGGACTGACTGGAAGGGTATTTTCTGAGATAATGGAAATTTTTATATCATGATCTGCCTGGTGGTCACATGAGTATATACACTTATAAGAAGTCACCAAGATGCATATTTAAGATTTGTTAATTTCACTGTATGTAAATTACACCTCAATAAAGAGCTTCTAAATTTTACTCATGACATCATTTCACTTAAATTCTATCCTTCCCTTCAAATTACCAGACTGTCCCAAGCCTTCACCAATCTGCTCAAAATAAGTTTTCAATTCTTTAGGACTGATGGTTTCTTCAGTAGTCTGTGAACTCCTGGTTCATTATGGGGCCCTCAAATGTCTGCTGGATGGTGAATGGATGGGTGGATGAATGTGCCCATCGTGCCCTCTGACTTACAGACGTGGTTTATAATGTCAAATTTCTTTCCCAGAACAGGGGCTGAATCTGTACCCATTCAACAGGCAATGACCATGTTTATCAGTTGTAATGAAGGAAAGCACTAACTTGCATAATTCAAATTTAAGACAAAACTGAACTCAGTATGGTGGCACAGCTGCTATAATCCCAGCTGCTTGGGAGGCGAAGGTAGGAGGGTCGCGAGTTCAAAGCCAGCTCAGCAAAAGCAAGGCACTAAGCAACTCAGTGAGATCCTGTCTCTCTAAATAAAATATAAAATAGGGTTGGGGATGTGGCTCAGTGGTCAAATGTCTCTGAATTCAATCCCCAGTATTCCCCCCCCCAAAAAAAAAAATGAACTAAGACTAAGGGTCTTTACAGTTGCTACTGATTCCTAATTATTTAGATCAAGATTTTGTTCCTTGTTGAATGGCCACAATGGGCATGAAGTACACCAAATTAGCTAAGAAAATGGTAGGCTGGGGAAAAAACTTTTACAGGCAATTAAGTTTTAATAATCTATTTCCAAAGCAAAAGCAGTTAATCTTTGTTCTCTTTTACTGGGAATATTTTCTTTAGACTGAAAACTTGTCCACGTCAGGAGATCCATGTTTCTGCACTGTACCAGACTTTAGTCTTTATCCTTTTAACTCAACATATGCACAGAATTTTTCCTTAGAGAGACAAGAAAAGACATCTTGGCCATAAAATGCGTTCTCAATTTCTTTACAGAGAGAGAGAGAAAGAGTCGTCAGACCCCAAGGGAAGATACAAAGAAGACAAGAGTAGTATTGCTTTTCTTGAAAGGGGGTTATCTCACAATTTGGGGGTGGATTTGATGCAAATATTTTCACAGTAACAAAGATTATAGGTGTAAAAATGTTGAAAGATTTATAGTTAAATGTGGAAAGTGCAGAAATGATATAGGACATTGATTTTTTTTAAGATAAAAACTTGAACCAAATTTGCCACCCTGTATCTCTATGTCATGGATCTGTAATATTCAAGATGGACTTGGTTGCAGTTTCAAAAATGAAAATGATATTGTTCTTCTCAACTAAGAAAGCACACAATTGTAATAGATTATACAGTCTCCAAAAACTTGACCCTGGTGAGCCAACACCTGTCATTTACAAAACTTCTATAGACAGAGTACTGTCCTCAAACAGCTGAGAGCCCATATTCTGCAGGCACCAATCAAGTGACTAGTTTTGCTAATCCCTCTTAGATAAAGGTAAGTGTATGCATGTAGTCACTCACTGTCTCACAGGCACTTGCTCACTCATACTCCCACACATACCATCCCAGTCCAGCCATCATCCCATCACAAGGAAAAGAAAGCGCCTACCTCGAGCAGGCCCCACTGGTCTAGATATGCATCCCACACTCCAGTCTGCAAACACATTTTCCAAAAAGATTTTCCTCCTTGTATCTATAGAAGCCCTACATCTTGTTTGTCCTAACCACACATGGAGCTATCCATAGGAGGGTGGCTACCAGGATTATGGGACTATCCACACTCCTATCCTGGTGTTCCACAAGTCCCTGACATGCACAGCTGCAGAACACCTGCACATCATGCTCGCACACTTGTCTCCTTTAATAAATAAATAAACTCACACTCATAAGGGACGTCAGGATGTTATACATAACTTGTGGCTGATGCCATCACAACTAGGCTTATACAAGGGACAAAGCCAATCTCAAATTTGAGGATAGCCAATCTAGTCAGAGAAGGATTTGTGGGGAATTGCTCACTTCTAGAATCATCTGAGGACTCAATAGACCACAGGAAAAGTGAACCACACATACCAGGGACAATAGGAAAGAGGGGAAAACAGTCACCATGGTGTCAGGCAGTCTTGACCTTCAGCTTTAATCCCAGCTTCCAGCCTGTCCTAGATCTAGCCTAGACTTCAAAGAAGGAGTGGTGATGACAGCTGATTCTGATTATAGATCCTAAAGCTTATCCGTTGTGGCACTCGCCAGCTGGGTAACACAGAGGATAACTCACAGCTCTAGGCCTCAGTTTACCTATCTGTAACTGTTGGTTAAGGATTAAATGGGCAATGTATGTATAGCCCAGAGTATTCATGCCTAGCACATAATAAGTATTCAAAAGCCCATTGTAGATTGACACAAAGATAAATAAGGAGTTCAACAGCACTTGGAGGGCTGCTCTTAACCCAGAACCACCACCACTAATGTTACCTCCAGAAGAAAAGACATCATTCCCATTCATAGCTCTTTGGTTATCACCTTCTCAGGAAGGTCTGGGGGACCCTCCTCACTCTTGGGATGGACCATGATGTTCCCTAGATGATCATTTTCAATATCCACTTTCCTCCAGGTAAGAGGAGGAAGAACAGGAAGGAAGGACAAAAGGGAAGAACTGCTATGACCACCCTTCCTACGCCACTTTGGCCTCATCTCCTCAGGGAATGGGGAGGGTACACATGCTCACTTGGAAACATCCCTGGCCTGACATTCTGAGTCCAAGACTCACCTTCCTACAGAGAACCCAGAGTGCAAACCTGCTCTCACTCATGGGATCAGCTCCTTCAGTGACATTCTCTGCCCACCCACCACCAGCATATGCCTACCCTGGGGGCCTGTGAAAGTGGACGCCTCTGTAGTCATGACACTTGGTGGTTTTCAGGCCCTCAGTCATCACTTTTTGATGAGACTGACACTATTTTAAGTCAAGATGGAGATGAAGGAGCCAAAAAATATGGCAGCCCACCTTTCTCCTGCACAAGGCTCATATCTTAAAAAATAAATAAAATAAATAACACTTGTTTTCACCCTGAAAAGACACAGTGGTAGAACCTGCAAATGTACGAGCCTAAAGAGATTGGAACAGGATGGAAAAAGAAAGAGAAACAGCTGCATGTGGCTGTGGCACACTTGGGATAGGAAGCTGATTCTGGTGTGGGAAGTTGAGCCTGGGTAGTGATGGTAAAAAGCAGGGGGTCAGCAGAGAGGATAAGAAGTGTAGGGGTCCATGGATGGAAGACATAGGTAAACGCTAAGAGGTAAAAATCTCAGCTCACATTCCTACATCTCCACCTCACATTCCTCATCTCAAAATCGGGTGTCAACCTCTGTCCCCACTCCAGTCTTGATGGAAAGCACTTCAAAAATATGCCATTCCGTGAGCTGGCGATGTAGCTTAGTGGCAGAGTGCTTGCCTTGCACATGTGAGGCACTGAGCTAGATCCTCAGTACTACACAAAAATAAACAAATAAAATAAAGCTATGCTGTCCATCTACAACTACAAAAAATAATTAAAAAAAAAAAAACATGCCATTCCATGTGATGTCTGTTGTAATACTAACTCCACCTTTTCCCAGCTTCCTCCTCAACTTGCCCCTTTGGTTTTGTTTCCCCAAGGGAAAACCATTTCCAGCACCCTGTGTTTAGGACTGACGCTGCACCTTCAGGTTTTCATCCTGAAAGAACTATTTTTTAGCACTTTGGAAAGGCGGGTAATATGAAAAGGGAAAATGCTTAAAGCAGTGATTAAGAGGGAATAATGGAGAAAGAGAAGGTAAGTAAAATAGCTTCTGCATCCTAGTTTCTTCAATTTACGTTTAATGAATGAAATGTCCTCCCAAGTGCTCACAATGCTTGGTCCACGTGCTCACTCTCCATAGATTCCCAGAAGTAACATCCCAAGCCAAAAGTGCTGGGAGCTGCTGGAAGGTTGGGGGAGCCGCTATGACTGCAGGATTCCAAGATCCCACTACTCCCTTGCGCCCCCAGCTGCACGTCCCTTGTCTGCACCTTCATCCTCAGAGCCTGTCACTGGAAACAAAGGAAGTTCTCATCTGTTTGCCTGGAAAATGCAGCTTAAGGACTCAATTTCACACACACTCATAGGTTATGGTGTAAAATAGGCATGGTTATCTGGTTGACCCAGCAACTAATAGTTCCTCTCTCTGTTATAAATGCAGAAACACTTCAAAAAGCAGAGACAGTAAAGAACCAAGTAATCTAAAAGGACAAAAAAAAAAAAAAAACAGAGAGGAAGGGATAGGAGGAAAACCTAACAGTCTGGTGGCATTTGGTATACCACTGAGTGCAATTCCCCAAAAAGGCCCCTGAGCTAAGGCACAGAGATGGTACTGACAAGTGGTGCATTCAGTATATCCAGAATCCCTCATTTATGTCTCAAGCCTCTATCAAAAATATTTTTTCCCATTTATTTGCATCTGTGAATAATAGTCTCCTTTTCAAAGGGGGAAAAAGTGCTACTACAGCACAATACAACAAAACACATCCACTTTCAAGAGATGAAAAGTCCTAAACTTTAGTCTTCTAGAAACAGCCTGTGAATGCCCTCGATATGCCCAGGTAGGAATCCAGATAGGAAAGTCTCTGTCACACTCTGTATGCTCTTACCTGCCACAGAATTTTACCTATCTTAGCTATACACCTTTCTAGACTAGCTCACCTATCTAGGAGATGAGCCTAGGAAAATCCTGGTAAAGGCAAGAATGCAGATATGAGAAGTACACCCAAAGGGAAGTGTACTGCATGAGTATGTTATGAATTTTCATAATCTGGAGTGGAGGGAAGTGGGGAATATAGATGAAACAAAATTGGCCATGAATGGTTGAGCCTCGATGTTGGTGCCTGGGGTTTATTATATGATGCTCTCACTTTTGTATATCCTTGAAATTTCCCCTAATGCAAAACAAAATATTTTAAGGTTGAATTGATTTTAGAGCATTTTGTTTTAAAGGGGTAGAAATAACATTGTGCATTTTAAAACTCTTTCTAAAATAATCCAACTGAAGCTACTTTAAAGGGTATACTCTAGAAAATGCACACTTATGTAAAAATAACTCATATCATGTTAGTAATTTCTTAATGTGGGTTAAGGGATTATGTGTATGTAGATATTGCTGTCTGAGATATGTGTGTGTGTGTGTGTGTGTATCCACACACACATATATATGTCTGCTGTGGTTTAGGTATTAGGTGTCCCCCAAAAGCTCATGTGTGGGACAATGCAAGAGAAATTAGAGGTGAATGATTGGGTTATGAGAGTTTTAATCAAATCAGTGCATTAACCCCCTGAGAGGGATTAACTATAAGCAGGCAGGGTGTGGCTGGAGGACTGGGTCATTGGGGGCATGCTTTGGGGGCTTCTATTTTGTCTGTGATGAGAGGAGTGCCCCCCACTTTCCTTCCTGGTTCCATGTCCTGACCTGCTTTCTTCTTTCATACCTTTCTGCCGGGATCTTCTGCTTCACCTCCAACCCAAAGCAACAGAGTTGGCCATCTATGGATTGAGACCTCTGAAACCATAAGCCTCAAAATAAACTTTTCCTCCTCTATGTTGTTCTTGTCAGGTCTTTTGGTCACAGGAGCGAAAAAGCTGACTAAAATAATATCTTTGCCAGGCACAGTGGTGCACACCTGTAATCCCAGCAGCTTGGGAGGATAAAGCAGGAGGATCATGAGTTCAAAGCCAGCCTCAGCAAAAGTGAGACACTAAGCAACTCAGTGAGACACTGTCTCTAAATTTAAAAAAATACAAAATAGGGCTGGGGATATGGCTCAGTGATGCAGTACTCCTGAGTTTAATTCCTGTTACCCTCCTCCCCCGCCCAAAAAAAGCCACACGCAATATGTTTCTCTGCCAGGCCCACATCCAATGTATTATTTGTGCATTAGTGATGTCTCCCCCCACATAGACCAGTCATCCCTAAATGTGCAACTCAAGGGATTTCCATGACCATAAGTGGTGGAGGTGTGGGGCTTTCTGTCAGGTCCTCTTTGAGCAGAGATGCCCTCTTAACTACCCTCAAGTATCTGCAATCAGGATTTCTATTTACTGTTAGCTGCCTGGGCAGACTGGTTAGAGCCCAGCTGAATTCAGGTTCTGAGATTTAGACTCAGTATACATGCATCGCCACTACCCTACTCCTGGGGGGAGCTTGAAGGGTTTCACTTCACTCTTAGAAAAGATATTGGCCATTAGAAAAGAGTAGTTCTGTAAAACAATGCAGTCTCAGATCAAAAACAAATTGACTTTGCAGGAAACACAAGCCATCAAGTATGTGTGGAATCCAATCATTCATTCCAAAGCAGATTAATTTGTTTTTCATTTATTCCCAACAATGATGTCTCAACAGTCCAGGGCCAGGGAACCAGCCAGCCTTGGCATTCCAGGGGGATTTTTTGCAGGCAGCAGATTATTTACTGTTTGTGAATACTTAGAGCTGCCAACCTTCTCTATATGCTCCTGTCAAGGACTATTTCAGGGAGACCTCAGTGATTATTCTTGAGGAAACGATGCATCAGGATGGTTAATATTTATGGACAGTCATTCAAGATCCTAGTGACCATCTATTCCTTTTACAGTAGTTCCCAACTCAAAAACACACCTCTGTTCTCTCATTACTCAAAACAAACTTGGGCACCAACCAAGCAACTATCCTCTCCACCACCCCACCCTCAATGCAGTCCATTTTAATTCCCTGTGTATCTCTCAAATCCATCCCAACTCTCCATTTCCACTGCACACCCTCATTCACTTTAACTTCCTTCACTTTATTGATATCCATGAGAAAGTTCAAATGAGGCCGAGGAAGAGAGGAAGCACCTCTATGCCCCAGAAGACAGATGTGCCATGCCTGCAGGGGACAGGGTGGCATTGTAGAATGTCGAATCCTTCCTGTGTCACAGCATCCAGCTCAATCCATCTCCCAAATGTGGAGCAGGTCAGCCTCAGAATCCATTAGGGATGTTTTCTTGAGGGATATCCCTGAGAGCTATTCAAGGCAGGGAGCAGAAAATCAAAAGTTTGATCCCAAGGAGAATGTAAAGGGAGTTGAGGAAGCCAATTAAGAATAGGGCATGCAGCTGGGTGTGGTGGCTCATGCCTGTAATCCCAGTAGCTCGGGAGGCTGAGGCAGGAGGATCGCAAGTTCAAAACCAGCCTCAGCAATGGCAAGGCACTAAGCATCTCAGTGAGACCCTGTCTCTAAATAAAATATAAAACAGGGCTGGGGATGTGGCTCAGCAGTCGAGTGCCCCTGAGTTCAATCCCCAGTACTGCCCCCTCCTAAAAACAAAAGAATTTGGCATGGGGCTGTAGGGGTAAAAGTTCAGCCAGATAGCTCTATGTGAAACTCAGAAATTCTAACTCCTGCGGTACTCAAAGAAGAAGCCAACCTAACCAAGAGTAGGTTTTGTTCATGGAATTTTTCAAAATTGAACTTAGAGGACTTTAGTTAGAACATGCCATCCCCATTTCTCCCCAGATACCCCGTACCTTCACAGTATGAAATGTACCTCTGCAACCTTCTGAACCCTCAAGGCACTTTATTTTTCATACACACACCCCATCACTTGAACATCAGTGACTACAGAAAGCTCCGGGAAGCATACCCTACAATATGTGCCACTTTGATTTTTTTCCTAAGTGATCTCCTCTGAACAGGAAGGTGTGGACTGGCTCACAACCTCATGCCAAATCCAAGGATTGAGATAAGCCACGTATCCACCAGGTATTCACAGATCAATAAGCATTAAAAATGAAGAAAGAAAGAAAGAAAGAAAGAAAGAAAGAAAGAAAGAAAGAAAGAAAGAAAGAAAGAAAGAAAGAAAGAAAGAAAGAAAGAAAGAAAGAAAGAAAGAAAGAAAGAAAGGAAAGAAAGAGAAAATTCTTAAAGTCAAACTGGGGAGAAACAGCAGCATGTGTGGCAAGCTCTCAAACCAGAGAAAGAAGGAGCAGGGGCTATCAGAGCCATCACCTAGATGAGGAACTGTCATTGGTGGAGGGCCACACTCTCCTCCACAGACTCTGCTCCTGCCTGTGCTTTCTCACCAAGGGCAGGACATCTCTGGGTGAGAGCGTAGCTGAAAGGTTTGGCTTCGGCTGACCATTCTCCTTCTGTTTGCTCCAAAGGAGACTCCACTACACTAGACTTCTAGGGTACAGGAAGCCTGTCAAATCCTCCCCATCCCAAATAGAGTCCCTCTTGCCCAGGAAGGCCCTGGCACTTCCATCTCTTTTTAGTAATCAAATTATCCAGAATCCCAAATGGAACAAAACAATTCCTGGATGGTCCTGGTACAAGCAATTGCCCTCCCAGGCAGAAGTAGTCCTCTCCAAGAAGCCTGGAGGAACCATTGTAGATTTGAGTGCTGGAAGAAAATTCTACTGTGTAGATTAAGAAATTCAAAGCCAGAAAAGTTAAAAATGACTTTCCCAAGGTCATGCATCTGCTTTACAACAGACAGAAACTAGAAGGCATGTTTCCTTAGAGGAAAATACCTGGAGCTCTCCCCACAGGCATGATGTTCTCAGTTTTAAACAATCCCCTCACCTCTCATGGGAGTTTTGGGCACTTCTGTACCATAAGAATTGTCTGTGTGTGACATGTAAATATGAATCTAAATGATAACATACCTATCCTTAGGTGAATAATAATCTGCTAAGAATGTTAAAAGAGTAGGAAATTATTTGGCAACTTAGAGATGATCATCATATGACATATTTCCAAGGAAAATTATTTCCAAAAAAAATCTACCTATAATTCAATTATATGCATTACACACACAAACTCATAAAGTCTATGTCTACCATATGAATTAACATAAGTACCCTGTCAGAAAAAAATTAAGTGAGTTTTTTTTAATGAGTCTCTTGAGAGTGTTTGAGTTAAAAAAAAAAATACATTCCCTCATTCTGTAGGACAGACTATTCAAAAGAAAAAAAAAAAGTTATAAGTTCTTTGCTATGTGATCCACGAATTCTATCATCCAGAGATGGAGGCTATTTTCCCCACCCTTTGAATCTGAGTTCACCTCAAGAGACTTCTTTTAGCCAATGAGACATTAACAAGAAGCATAAGATAAACAGAGGATAGAAGGGCAATTCCACATGGAGGCTTGCTCTCTCTTACTAAAGAAGGAATCATATGAACACTGTCAACACATGAACAAGCACAAGCTACCCTCTTGGAAGATGAGACTCCAAGTTGAAGAGAATGGAAGTGCCCCAGGCCACAGCCTGACAACCACCAGCTCATGTAAGTAAGGCCATTCTAGAACAGTCAAAGCCAATACACTCACTGCCCTCAGACTATATGAAAGTCCAGCTGAGATCGTTCAAGTCATCCCAACCCAGGAGACCTACTAGCCTTGGTCCACAGTATCATGGGTCACTAAGTTTCAGGTTGATTTGTTATGCAGCAAAAACTAACTGATTCATTCTCCAGCATTACAGGTACCTTCATCTTCTTGAAGTTCAATGACATTAGAAATCTCTCTCACTTTGTCGAAGAAAGAAAAAAATGCAGTTGATTGGGTCAGCAGAGACTTGAATCTAGGACTGATCATTATTGCTTTGAGTTTCTTTCCACACCAGCCCAAAGTGTTGTAAGGCCTCTCATTTGTTCTCATGGATTTGCTGATCACCACTACTTCACTGTGGTTGAACCCTCAATGTGGATATTAGCTGTCAATAATCAATACAAGAACTAATATAATGTCCCCTGAGGATCCCAAACCTGGAAAGAAAGCAACAGAAATCAGGTTTCATGGAACCCAGGGCTTCAACACTTTGTCTTCTCCTATTCTGTTTATTGTGAGCTGGATCTTTGAAATTCAAACCACAGAGAACTTTTCTATGCTAAGCTATGGCCAGTTGTTCTCTTCACCTGTTATTAACTGTGCACACTTTCCTGTTCCCAGGTTGATCATTCATGCCTGCATTTATTTGTTAGTTTGCTCATTTGTTCATTCGTCACTATGATCACTTGAATAAAACTGAAAGTCCTCATCATGGCTTACAAGGATCCTGGCCACTTCTCCAGCCTCATATCTTACAACCCTCCCCAGCTTCCTGACTGCTCATCCTACACATCAAGCATCCTCGGTTTTCTTTGCCTTTGCACTGGCTAGGATAATCTGTCTGTTCTATGTGATCTCTCATCTTCCAGCAGGCTAAGCTGGGCCTGCTTACATGGTAGGTAGCTCTACACATTTCAGAGGAAAAGAAAGGAGACACACAAAACCCGGGCTGGGAACTGGCACAAGGCCATCACATTCCACTGACCACAGCCAGGCACAGAAGCAGCCCTGATTCAAGAGATGGGGAAGAAGATTTGGTGGGACAAGCTTCAAAGCCAGAGAGCCTTTAAAGAAGTGTGACTACAAGGAAGAAGAGGAACTGTGACCATTTTGCAGTCTACCATGCTGTCCTATGAGGAGCCCGATGAGAAGTCTCACAGGGGTGATAGATGCCCTGTTCCCTTTACATGACTTCTTATCACTTTTGCATTTTTAAAAATCCATTAAATAAATACTTTCAACTAAATCATTTTAAACCTTCTTTTTAAGTTACTTTGTAACGTCGCGTAAGAAAGGAGATGTCTTCTGGCGAAAGAAAATGTGGGACCTCGTGACACCTTTATGTAATGGATAACCATGCATTGGGTGGGCTGCACATGCGACCATCTAGTTCACTAACTTTTTTGTCTTTTTGGTTCTTTCTAAAATTCTCTCTGTCCTTAAAGCAGGAGGTGGCTGAAGTTATCATTCCAGAAGGCCAGCATCATATGATGTTATGCACTTGTACTCTGAGGTCACACTCCCACAAGGTTGAGCTCTTGTTATGCCATTTCCTGTCTGTGATTCATCCCATTTAAATTTGTTTCCTCCTCTGCAAAATGGATGAAATAACATTTATCCTGCAAGATTCAGGTAAGGATTAGAGAGAATACACACAGACTACCTAAAGTATCTAGCACTTATCGCAGCAACAAATGGCATTATTTAGAAAGTTAAAACTTGCATTTCTTTCCACCAACCATTTTCTATATAACATTAAAAATAAACCTTTCGGATCAGATCACTGACTAGCACTCCCACAGGAAGCCCTGCTAGTCAACCCTTGAAAAAGCCATGAAAATCTTCTTATTGCTTATGATTTTCAAAACCCAGGTCTATTTAAGGTAAACAATGCCAACATTAATCACTGTCACTCAGAAAGCAAACCTATCCCCAGTTCCTTAAATATACCATCAAAAGACCCTGGGCATTTTTTATACATACAAATGAGGCAGGCCTGCAGGAACCCAGAGGCTGGGCCAACCCAAAGAGAAATAACCTCTTTCCAAATAAAGTAGAGGTTGCTTGGAGAAAATTAGACAATAATTCAGAATTTAGATGGCTAATAAGAGAACGATATGATGCTGTCTGTTCCGGGAGGTGCTCCTGTAAACCCCAAAGAAATGAGGCTCAGGTCTACAAGATGCCTCGTGGGATTTGGGTGGATAACTGGGATGGATCAAGTGGATTATCAAGGCTTTAACTAGGCTGATTGCATCCTTGCCAGCTTAATCACAAAGGCACTTCACTGGAAGGGTCGGGCTCCACCCTAGAGAAGCAGAAAGCTTATGGCATGCAACCAGTGGGGGTCAACACAACCCAGGAAGCTAAAATATGGGGCGGCTTCCCCAGGGACTGCTGAGCGGCTGAAGACTAAAGACATTTGCTTTTCAAAGACAAGCTCCAGCTCACTCTCACTCACACATACAGATTTATTACCCAAACACTGCCTGAGAAACAAAATTTTATGTCTTTGACAAAGGAAGCGCATTTTGGACTAAGGATTTACAACAACCAAGACAGACACAGTCCTTTGCATTGGAGCAGTACAGCAATCTGAGAAATGATTATTGCTGCATTTCTTGAGGGCATTCATCAGAATTACAATGAGGAACTGGAAACTTCCACTCTGGAAGGTCCAGGGCTGACACCCAGGTAAAGAGGGCTGCAGAGCTCTTCCAGAATGCTAGCTGTTCTCTTCTGCCTAGAGGACCCACATCTTACGCCTCACCCTCTCTCTTCCTCCATCACATTCCCCAACATAGAAAGCAAACCTTGGGGAATGAGCCAATTAATCCAGAGGCCAGCAATTTTTTTTTTCAGGACCAGGCCAGATGGTAAATATTGTAGGTTCTACAGAGAAACAAAGACTACACGTAGTCTCTGTTATTACCACTCAACTCCTCCCCAATAGTCACAGATGATATGTAAATTGGTAGGCATAGCTGTGTTTCAATAAAACTTTATTTATAGACATAGAAATCTGAATTTCATATATTTTTCACACATCTTGAAATACTCTTCTTTTGATTTTTTTCCCCCAGCCATTTAAAAATCATTCTTAGTTCACATGCCACACAAAAACAGGTTGGCAGGCAGAACTTAGCTCTGAGGCTATAGTTTGCCAAATCCTCATTTAATCATTCACACATTCTGAGGAATAAATGGCCAGTACTAAGATTGAAATAGTTGCCTTTTCCAGGTTAACTTGCAAGTAAGAGTATCAGCAGATTTCATTTTTTTTTTTTCAATTACTAGTCATTGAGCAACCTCTTCATGTCCCACATCTTGCTAGACTCTAAGTAGACCTGGTCCTTGAACTCCCAGGGCTGAAGGGTTACCAGGCAGGGAAGTTCACTGATGGTATTATGTGATGGACTAGGTATGTGGCTTAGCAGTACAGCATTTGCCTAGCAGGCATGAGGCCCTGGATTTGATCCGTGGCATCACAAATATATATATATATATATATATATATATATATATATATATATCCGATGAAAATAGAGGGGAGATNTATATATATATATATAGAGAGAGAGAGAGAGAGAGAGAGAGAGAGAGAGATAGCTGTGTGTACACACACACACATATCTGAGACGGGGAAGAAGATATCTTAGAATGATCAGGAGGCTCCCCAGGATGCAGAATCTACACCCCTGAGCCCAAAGTGGACCTCTGATGAGCCCAAAGGCCAAGCCAGCCACAACACAGCCCTGCCATTCCAGTCACCAAGCAGGTATATCTTCTGACTCCAGAATTCCCGAGGAAGTCTCATTTTCTCGCTTCCTGCAATGCTGTTAAATTACAGGCTTTAACTGAGTGTATGTTGGAAAGAGGGGTGCTTTTTATTTTGTGGTTAGGGTGTAATGCAGGGGTAAGGGGACAAAGCAAGGGAAATAATTGAATGATATGAAAGCTCAAATCACAGAGTTGTGATGGGATTAACATCTGTTCCCAGGCAAATTTACCAATAATAATTCAGAACTTTACATTTTCTGGGTAACAAGACTCATTTATGTAGAGCATTCGAAAATTCTGTTGTTCTGTCTCCCCAGCCTGTGAAGGGCGCAGAACGCAATCTGCACTTGCTTATTTTGTATCTAAGCAACTGTCAGATTCCATATCTACTAATAAGAAAGGGTATAATTATACCCTGATACTTTAATTAGTAGCAGATGCCTGTGTTTGTGAATAAAATGTAAGATTTTTAGAGGTCTGGAAGCTCTATTATATGCAAACTTCAGGTGCCTGATGTTCAGGCCTCTAATTCTTTTTGGTCAGTATAGACATCAAGGCCTGGGTGCCAGCCTTTACCAAATCTGGCCCCAGTGAGGAGAGCAAGGGGCCAATTTACATGAGAAATTCATGTCACTGTATATCACTGTGTAATATACATGTACATTTTTCAACAATGTTCCAGTAAAGATGATAATATCTTTATTTTTAATTTGCCATTTCTTTCTTCCTATAAAACACATTCAAGTAACATAACTCAACAGAGAAAGGAGATGTGAGAACCTGGAGAATTAGGGCAACCTATCATAAATAGTGGTTGGGTTTCAGCTTGGACAGTGTCCTCCTGAGGGTATTTTTGAGCTTATATATCACAGAAAGTATATTTCCTTAGGCCAAAAAAAAAAAAAAGAGAGAGAGAGAGAGAGAGAAAATTAACCTTTGAGTTAGCTAGCTTGGTTTATTTTTTCCCCTCTCAGAATACAAGGCAAGTTCCTATAAATAAAAAAATAAATAAAATTTCATTCTCACATCTGAAAGCACTACATCTTGTATTGAGGCCTTTGGGGAAGGACAAAAGTGATCAAACATGACCTTGGAATCCCTAATATTGCTGCTTACTTATTTCTACCTGGTAAATGCAAGTCCCCCTAGAGGCTCAAAATATCATCAGAATTCAAAAAGAAAGGTCGGGGAGGAAGAAAAAAAAAAGGAGAGAGGGAGGCATGGAGGGAAGAAGGAAGGAAACTTGTAATCCTATGTCCACATTCACTACTTACAAGCAAGTTTGTCTGTGACCTGGGACAAGCTGATCCAAAAACTAGATAGATAAGCTGGATTGCTGATCCAAATACTGAAAGTGTGCCTCATAGCTTAGTATGGCCTCAGTTCCCAACCCAGTGCCTGACACAGAATGGGCCTTTGCCTAAGGTTTACTGAAATACACCAACCAGATCTCTCTGGGCTTCCAATAAGAGAGGGACAGGATGTTCTCTAACATCCATTCTATAATTCTGCAACCCTAATTACCAATATGCTGCAGGGTCAGCTGTCCAGCCAAGCTTAAATTTTGGTTAAAGAAAAACAACAGCTTGAAAAAGTTCAGACGCTAAACTTAAACACTGAAATCTCTAAGAATAAGGTATCTTCTCCCACATGTCATGACCCCCAAGTTATTTCAGTTAGCACTACCCCAAAGAGTCAGGAAACTGTATTCTTTCTTGATTGGATTTCCAACAAATTTTTTACAACTTTTTAATTCCATTGGCTTAATGAGAAGATCCTGCTGGAACCAACCACTAGAGAACAAAAGAGGCTAGGCTTTATAAGGTGGCCTTACAATTCGGGGAATTTCATGAAAACTTCCTTAGCATGTTCTTAAGCTAAGTTCCTCCAGTCCAAAGACACACTCCACCTTCTCCAACATGGGTGTTATGGTACTCCACCCCACAAGTCAGTCCCAGGATAAAGAAGAGAGAATCTTGGGGGAAAAAAGAATCCCGCATATTCTTTTCCTAACCTGGACACAAGAGGATTATTATCTGAACACTTCTTCAAGTCTTTCAGAGGCAAGAGGGTATTACCAATGAGCATCTGAGCAGTGTCTAGGCACATGTGGAGGCCCCAAGCACGGTGGGAAAGGATGCACTCATTCCCACAGACCTGCTTTGACTAACCAATGCTCCAACTGGCGGCCGCTGCCTCCCCTGACCTCAGGGAGCAGAACCAAGTGGATTGGGAACTTTTTATCCACACTTAATTCCCTGTAGCTTCACCATTCCCAGCTGCTGACATCCCTCTCCTGTGGGGAGACTGTGTGTGTTTAACATAGCTAGAGGCAAAAAAGAAGCAATTACAACTGCCCAAATCTCTCATTCCACAAAATAGCCTTCCCAGACTTGGCTGGTGAAGTCTCAGTTTCTTTAATATCATCTCAACAATCTCCTTTCACAGCCCAACTGTGCTCAGCCACCCCCGCCCCACGCCTTTATCATTTTGTCTTGCCCCTTGACAGTGACAGAGCTTCACATGCTCTCTGCCGATGCCTGTCCATCCATTGCCATCTAGCGTTTGCACGCTGTCACATCTGCCTAACTCTCAGGGAGCTGCTGAGAGCCTGTCTTGGAGATATTTTATTCATTGCCCTGGAAATATAAACTAGGAGTGGGTTTGGCTCTGTCCGCCCTTGCAGGGAAATCTCTGTTTCTGATCCTGGGGACATGCTAACATAGAGGTTCTTGCTGTTATTTCTGTCCCAGGAGTTCTAAAAGAAGCCCCTTTCAACTAGCTTTCTCAAGCTTTTCTGCTAGGAAAGACCTCTCTAAAGCAATGCCTCTCATATTTTTCTGTGCCTTCAAATCATAAGAGGGTCTTGTTAAAATGCAGGTTCTGGTCTGGCAGTGGGGGGAGAAGGAGGCTGGAGTCTTATTTCTAATAAGCTCCCAGGCAGCACCAAAGTTCCAAGGCCACACTTGAGGAGCAAAGAGCTAGAGGAGCAGCAGAGGCTCACCAAGCTTTAATTAGCAAATAAGTAATCAGAAGGATCCTGAGCTTGGCCTCTAACCAGCACAAGGACCCTGCACAGTCCATAAGTCAACCCTGCAACAGCTTGCTCCTGCTTCAAGTATGTGGCAAGCCCACTCCATAAGCAGGACAGGAACAGGTTAAGTGCTTGAGGTTTAAAGTCTGACCCTACCACTTTCAGTGTGACCTTGGGAAAGACATTGAAACTCTCTCATCCTCGTCTTTCTCCTCTATAAAATGGGGACAGTGTTATGACCCACTAAGAACAAACTGCCCGGTAGCCAGTTCTGAGTGGCTCACTGTTACCATTTACTGATAGGAAAGCACAAAGTGCCCCTTGACTGTTACTTTATTCTATGAGAGATGATGAATATTAGGATAGACAAGGGCTTCCCGAGGCCACCAGAGCAGACCCTTATGCTAAGAAAAGCTGGAAGGTGGAAAGGAAGAATGCATAGAGCAGACAAGGTAATAACTGCTGCTGCCTTTTGATCTCTGCTGAAGCCTCTGAAACCTGCTAGTCTGCTGTAAATTGCTCTCCTAGGGAACGTAACAACTGACATCCCAGTCTGGGGCTGTCATCGGGCCATGCACACACAACCCCTCCCCATCCCTTTACTTGATGGCAATGGTTTTTATTTCTGCAAGACCTTCCTTGTACCCATCTCCTGGGCATGAGCAGATGGTCATTGGTCCTGGTCCTGGGGGCTTTGTGCCCTCAGGTGGCAACAAAGGGATGGGTGTCATTTGGAACACAGGTTGATGATGGACAATTCTGATGGGTTCCCAAACTAAGTCCCCAAACAGATGACAATGTGAGGAGAAGGATTATTTTATTTACCCAAGATGGTGGTTTTACCCAGTCTAATTCTGTACTAAAGTTCCCACATAGAGGAATGAAAATTATAAACATTTTCTAATAAAGTTTATTCCTAATTCTAACTTCCTCAATCTGATAGCTAAAAAGTGTTTCCTGCCTGCTAAATCCCTTTGTTATGTGAAGCCATAATCAGCCACGAGAAGCAGCCATAAGCTAAAGCTTTAGAATCACCAAGAGCTGAATACATTTGAATTGTTCTAACGTCCCAAGGCCTATTCTGTTCTATTTTTCTACATTTGAATGGCAATTCTAGGGGAGAAAAAAAAAAAAGATTTTATTTTTTAAACATTTTAAGAGGCAGCAAACCTTTGAAGGGTTGGGAATATTTTACAACAAATCTCCAGAAAAACCTTGGGGGAAAAAATGACTTTGGGGGTCTCAGATGAAAACCCTGAGGGAAGTGTTTTAAAGAGCTGGTGTCAGAACTTGCAGTAGAGGTAATCTCCGAGAAGGACGCTGTCACCTTGCTTCCTAGAAATGTCATAGAGCAGTCTTCTGCCTGGGAGCTTCTGAGTCACCTAGAGCCCCCCCGCCTCCACCCTGTTTAAACTATACTTCTGCCAACTCTAAGAACATCTTCCCCCATCCTTACCACCACTAAGAACCTTCTGAAGATACTACACTGGAAGACACTTCCATTTGTCCCTCCCCAGTGGCCCCATCTTGTGACCTGAGGGGCAAAACAAAACTCAGGCTCCTGACAATGAAGATAAGAGGAGACCCCTCTCCACCTCAAGGACTTTCTGAAGAGGAAAAGAAAAAGAGGTCACAGAGGTGCCAAGCACACGGCAGATGCTTAATAAATTTGTGTGGATTGAATGAATGCGTGAGTGAGCCAGGTTCAAGACCAAGCCCAAACCCTCAAATCACATCAATCGAAGTGCTGGGTGCTGTAAGGATGCACAGTCCCTATTCCAAAATGCCCAGTTTTACTTGGAAAATAAATCATAAGTGTCAGGAAAAGCTAAGTAGTAACAAAAGATTTATCCCTTTATGCCCCATCTGAATTTTATGATCTGAGACAAGGTTCTTACGGCCTAGGATGCTAAACTCCTAGAGATTTGCTACCCACTGAAGAGTCCTCTACTCTCACTTCTCACAAAATGCCAAAAACCTCTTAATGAGTACATGAGGCACTTTCACATGATAGGACTAGTGCATCAGTCAAGCTGCCAAAACAAAGTAAAATACCCCAATAGTGCCGTCTAGGATGTGTTCAGTGAGAATTTAAAATCAGCATAAAAGAAACGCCATGAGTTAAGTACATTATATTATTAACCACGTGGATTCTAGAAGTTATTACCAAAGGAGCCAAAGGAAGCAGAGGTCATTTAGAGTCACTAAAAACAGGACAGGTCAGAGAGGAAGCCTATTTGAGCCAGAGACTCAGTTTTCCAAGCCAACTTGAATACTGCCATGAAGAAACCTGCATGCTCTCTTTTGGAAGAAATGGAGGGATTTCCCAGAGAGGGAAGGAACCCCTCTGATCACCAAGGACTTCACTAAACTACAGAACACCATGCTCTGAAGGTTTGACCCACGAAAGTACCCGCCTCTCTCAGAAGTGCCTTGATAACACATCTGCAAATTACAATCCACTTGGAACACCAATGCTGTGGTTGGTGTCAAGGAGATGCTTCGTTTCCTGGGAAACTTCCCTCTTGTCCTTGCACCTAAGAAATGCAAAGCCTCAGGGTGACTTTTAGGACTAATGCCTTACTTTCACCCACAGCTTCACTTACCATTTGTCATCTGTAAGTAGCTCCCACCCTCACTAACAGGCTCAAGCAGTCACTGCTTGGCGAGGTTTTGTTGTGTTGGAAGTCTACAGATGTGAGCAGGTGTCATACTCAAGGGAGAGGAGGAGACAATTATCTATTGAAATGTACAACCACCAAAATAGCAAAGCGGTGAGTCACTGACAAATGCCAACCTGGAAGATTATGACAATGATATCATCACATTCAAAGAGGGGGAAAAAATGAGGGGGAAAGAGGAAATAGTCTCAAATTCATCTTCTCCTTCAAAAAAGGAATCCGAATATGAAATGGGGGTGAAAGAGCAAGAAATCGCTCTCAGCAATGAAGATCACTCAGTAGAACATGACAGCCCTCCTCCCTCCCTAACGCCCCCTCCTGGGTCCTTGCAGCCCTGAGGGAAGTTCTTGAGATTCATTTGGCAGATATTTTCTGAGTACTTACTAATGTGCCTGACTTCGAGCTAGAATGAATCAAGAGAGCATCAGACCCATAAGAGCTCAAGTCTTTGTCAGGGACCCTGAGGTCTGAGTTCCAAATTCTTCCCTACAATCTCATCTCTGGCTTTTTTCATTTTCAAACTTGTCTAAGAAAGAGCTGCCACCTAAAAATCAATCCTACTCAACTCAGTATCCAAAGAGAGCAGCCTTATTGGCCCCTTTCGTGGGTCATAACCTATATATGACAACACAGAGCTGGGAGGGGAGAGAATGTTCCTTTTAAATCCAACTGAAAAGCTATGCCTGTGACAGCTCTTTGACCCTGCAAGCGGTAGATTCCACCTCCATCCAGCTGCCCCCTAGCTGTCCAAGGAGTAAGACAGCAGAAGACAAAGCAGTGGGAGAGTTAGGCCTGAGAGTCACCATCCCCCTTTCAGGAATATCCTGGAGGTCATCATCACCCTCTTGCTCTCTCATTACCTGATGAGTTAAATACATCTCTGATGCATTTTCATCTTATATTTGTAGGAGAACTACGTTTTCTTTGGATTTGAATCCTTTCACTTGAAGGGGCAGGGATCGGGGCAGTGATGATGATGCAGCAGAACTGCTTAGCTGGGTCACGGGGAGGGGTGTTGGGTGTTAACTTTGATTGTGGCAGCTACTTATAATTTGAGATTCATTCTTTGGGTCCTATTGAGCTCCAGTTATTTTCTGTCTTTTTTATTCCTTCCCACCCTGAAAACATCTCAATTTATCCTTTCTCACAAAGGAAAATTATTGTAAGGTACTGCCTTTTTTTTCACTGAGAAGAAAAGAAAAATAATATTGTTTCCTGCTTAGAGCTGTATCAGGAAAACCCAGAAGACAAAATTAAATCTGAAATCAATCAAAACCTCAAACAAAGAGAGGAGCCAGAATGCAGGACAAAGGCCTCACAGAGCCCTGCTTGCTGTCCCTCTGGGAGGAAAACATGGGACAGAGGAGACTCGGAGGCCAGGAAACTGGCCAGGTGACACCCAGCTCTCTGCAGGGGTGTCCTGGGCTGCCCTTTCTGTCCCGGGGCCTTCCCTTCATGATGGTATTCATCTGTGTAAACTTGCTGGGATTCTGGGTTCCGATGTGTTTTCCTGGTCTCGACACCTTCCATTCTGCAGTGATGTCAGTGACAAAAACTAAGGAGGTGAGAACATGCTTATTTTAAATAAAGCTGAGGATAGTCTTCTTCGGGGCTTGTCAAAGAATAGCAATTAGCAGCTAAGTGTTGCGCCCTTCCTCTGTCATTTTCCTTAACTTGGTAAGGAATAAGTTAGGTTGATTTGGGATTTTCTTTTTTCATTTTAAATTGCAAGTAGCTAAAGCCTAAAATGTCACAAATACAAAAATAGCTTCCCTTTACACTTTGCAGCTTAAAAGCACTTCCCAGGGAGAGCTATATGTTCTGTTTCTCTGCATTTGTTTGGCTTACATCATTCCTTTCCTTCCATGTCCTGTTGATAAATCACTGATTTCTTTCTTATCCCTCTTTTTTTTTCCCCTGCTAGTTTCCTGATCTTCTGCAGTACTTTTCCTCTCTCAGCTTCCCTCTTGCCTCCTCTGACCTGCTCTTTGGTCTCCCCAGCATCCTGGGCATAGCCTTTGGCCTAGGAATGCCCTTCATCTTATACTCAGGACCCAGTTTCTTCAGATTATGGAGTCTTCCTCTCTGCTTTCAGATTGGACTTGTCTCTGTACTGATGCTCTTATAGGATAATCTTTGGAGCTGGGGCTCAGGTGACTGAAGATCTGAGCTCAGCTTCAACACCTTCATTTATCAATTAAATGATAAAAGCAAATCACTCATTGCCTGGCCTGTGCAGTGTGAGTGATGATCAGAGCCACATCCCAGGGCTGTCATGGGGACCGCTGAGATGATTTGTGAGAAGACACCAGGAAGGGTCTGGAAAGCGCTAAATAGATGCCAACTCTGATTTTCTTTCTCCAAATTCTTGACCACAACATCTCTCACTCAGAAATATTCTGTAAGGTTTTCCTAAAGCAGTGCAATAGGACACCTGCCCCCAGAGTAAGGAAGAGGGCCCTGACTGAGCCCTAGAGTACATAAGACTTAGCCTCTTAGCACCTCTGTGGCCTTAAACTAGTGTTGAATGTCCCACAGCCTCAGTTCCTCATCCATAAAGTAGGGATAACAAATGTCTCCCCAGTCTTTCTCAGAAGTGAACAGGAGGACATTTTTAAAAATATTTTTTTAGTTGTTGATGGATCTTTATTTTATTTATTTATATGTGGTGCTGAGAATTGAACTCAGTCCAGTGCCTCACACACGCTAGGCAAGTACTCTACCACTGAGCTACAACCACAACCCACATGAACATATTTTTGGTATCAATAAATTGTACAGAAATGAAAGGCATTATCATTTCTTAATCTGGAGAAGAAGGGCAGTCTGTGACCTCTGATCAAACCTTTTTCTCATGACCTCCTGACTCTCCTTATAGGAAAATTTGACTCTCAGACAATTTTCTCCAAGAAAACTCACTCAGTCAGTCAGTCAGTCAATCCACTGACAAATATTCTCTGAGCACTTGCAGCAAAACAAGATCCTTTGCTAGTTACTAGGCACCAAAAATGAAGTAGTATGGTGTTTGCTACATAGATCAGAAGTTAGCAGGAGAGACAGACAAATACCTGGTGAGATGAGCTATAATTAAGTGGGACAGGGAGCTTCAAAAACATAGAGGAGAGGTAGTTATCTCCATAGCGGTTGATCAGGGAACCCTGAGCCCAGGTCCTTGGCTGACAGAGGCATAAAGGCATGGACTCAGGCCAGTTACTTCTTTCCCTCTTTGGGCTTCAGAGGAGCCCATGAAAAATGAGGAGCTGGAAGTCGACAATCTCTAAGGTTCTTAAGTCCTATTACCCAAAATCCTGTTACCAAAAAAAGTTACAGGGCAGGGGGTAGGGGGGATGGTTCTAACCTTCAGGAGGCCTGCCTACCTGCTCTAGTTGAGATACCACACAAAAAGTTCCTCTCCCCACCCTCCTCCCGGACAGGACTCTCTCTCTCTCTCTCTCTCTCTCTCTCTCTCTCTCTCTCTCACACACACACACACACACACACACACACACAGCTCCCTCAACACTCACTTAAATGGGGACCTGGCACATAATTCATAATCAGTTAACCTTTCATCCTTTCTGACCCCCCCCCCACAAACACTTTCTCTCTCTTTCTGTCCGTCACTTTTTTGGTAATGGCTGAAAGATATTGCAGGGGTTCTTCTGGATGCAGCTGGAATAAATTCAAGTTGTAGCCTAGCCTAGCACAATGCTGCCAAAGTTAATATGGAAGATATCACAGCTTCGGGAGGCAGTTCAGGACTTTGAGCTATTTATAGAGTTTTCAATATGCAGAGCTGTTGCTTTACAATTTTCATTAACCCCTCAGAGGTTTTAACCGTCAGATTAATTTCCTAGTTCCCTGAGGAATGCTGACCTTTATTAACCCCATTAGGCCACTTTCTTTTGGGGTTCAATTCTCTATATGTGAAAAATTCTCAACGTCTTGATAGTCCTGCTCAATTTACCTTGCAGTTCTTAGGCCAAAAGAGTAACAAAGAGTTTCCAAAGTATAAAAATCCCAAGCATCCTTCCCCAGATACCTTTTGGAGCAAACAAAACTCAACTAGAAGACATTATCCATGATTTGTGAAAATGCATGGTATCTTATATACCTACAAAAATGTGTCTATGTTTTATAAGTATTTATTTATACATTATACTTCCTTTGAGTTCTAATTCCAGCTGTGCAATCAACTATCTGTCTGACCTTGAGTACAGATTTCTACGTCTTTGGGCCCAAGCTGCCTTTTGTATAAGAGAGTGGAAATGAAATCAGTGATTTTCAAAAATTTAAGCACCAGAATTATTTTTTTTTGAATGTTATTGCAGAGGAAATGCTCCAATATATAAGGGAGATGTTCCATGGGCCTTGCAAGACCTGAGCCCTACCTGTTTGTCCTCCTTTCTCCCCATCTTGAATGCCCCAGGGCCTCCCATGGAACCCTCAAGAGTCCCTGAATCACAGACTGAGACTTCTTGAACTGAATGAGTTTTAAATCCTCACCAAGTCCCAAGTTCTGTTATTCTCATTGCCAAGTTCTTAGCTCCATCAGCCCAACCCTCATTCTGGGATACCCTGCTGTTTAAAACAGTTCTAAATCTACAAAAGAGAAATCTTCCTGATAATAATGGACACTTCACTTGGGTTAACAACACATGAGCCAGTTTTCCCACCCACAGCACCACAGCTTGAGTAAGAGAGGAGCAACAGAAGTCACTCCACATACTAGGAAGATACAGTAGAGTGAGGAAATTGAACAAATCACTCAGGAAGGCACTGGGGATGTGATAATCTAGATCCCCCGGCACACAGCAGAGCAGTTCTTAAACATATGGGCCCATTCCTTGTCCATCTACTGATAGTCACTGCAAGAGAAGGCAAAGAGCAAGATGAATCCTCAGGCGAATTCACCATCCCCTGGAAGACATTCAGTTGAGTTTAAGTAACCCCAGTGGCAGAGCAGGGAGGCTGGGACTTCAAATCCAATGGTCCTGGATGGGGAGAGGCCACTTTAATTTCCATCCTAAAGGCAAGATGCATGTAAGACAGCCTTCCAAACTCTGGAGACTTCTTAATCCCAAAGAGTCTTTACAGCTTCCATACTTACAGCTAAAAAATTAATTTGAGGAAGTGCCTGAAGTATTCCATCACCCTTTCCATCAGGCAGATAGTCTTCCAATGGATCTGATGAGGAAAGAGGGCAACTCATCATTCCTTCCTTCAATAGATATTGAATGCCTACCATGTACCATGAAATGCAACAGGAGTTGATCAGTAAGCAAGACAAATGCATGCCTTCAAGCTACAGACATTTACCAGTCTTCATGTTAAGAAATTTTCAGCATTTGACACAATTGACCACCCTCTTCTTGAATCATATCCCAAGGTTTCTATAGACAAAGCTCTCCTCGTTTTCTACCTACCTCTTGGGCCTCTCTTCTGCCCTGTTGCAACCTTGTTCTCCTCTTTTTGGTCCAAAACTCCATGCTAGCATCCTACATTCTCTCTTGCTCTCCCTCAGTCCAGGGGCCTGACCCTGGGGTAGGATTCTCAGAGGGAGGAGCCTTAATGAACTTGGGTGAAAAACAAGCTATATCTGCATTTTCATTTACCCTTTAGTGAAATTTAGCAATTTCTTCAATTATGAATGAAGACCAAAAAAAGCACATAGGTATTAGCAGGAAGTATGACTTTGTCCCCAACAAAAATGCATGGTATCTTCATTCCACACAAGAGTTGTAGCAGAGGTCTAAAAATATACTTTCACCCTATATTGAATGTAATTATTAGAACTGCCACTGGGTATTTAATGAATTAAGAAAGAATCATATATACTTTTATATCACAAATTAATTTTAATTCGGTTGACTAAATTTCAGTGTAACCAGTTTCCACTGCTATCTTATGCATTTTATTGTTCATTTACCACAGGCCAGGGAATATTCTGTTTTCTCTCCCTTAATTCTTTGCATTCTCATAACCAGGCTTAAGATATAAGAACTATTATCAACCCATTTCACAGTTCAGGCTAATAATAGACACATCTGGGCTCCCAGAGCCCAGCACATAGCCTGAAACACAGTAGAGATCAGTAAATATAAGGCTGAACCAATCCGGCAAGAGCACATTTTTGATTCATAAAAGGGCTATAGCTGCAGAGTATACAACTCCTCAGACAAGGGTCCCTGAAAAAGGGAGGAGACCCTGAGACTTCAGGAGGTAGTACCTGTGCCATTGTCTTCTCCCCTCCAGCCCACCTACCCTCTTTCCTTGAGCCTCTTTGGGGAGCCACTCCAAATACATGCACCTGTAAGTCCTAATGCACCACTGGGATCTGAAAGATCACTGTAGTCTGGCGTGGTAGTGTCATGACTCGTGACTCAGGCTTTTCCCTCATTCAGATAACAAGGCGTGGCCCTAGGAGAAGGCAGCACCCAGAGGGGTTGAGCTACACTCACCTATTCCTTTGTAATCCTACCCCTTGCCTCATTTGAATGGCTTCTTCCCAATAAAAGGGTTCAGCACGTGCTCCTTGCTCTCTTTCCGTGGACCTCTAAAGTCAGAGGAGCCATCACAGGACCCAAAGAAAAAAGGTATTTCTCTGTCTCTGATTATTTCGTGCCAGCCCTGTTCACCTGGAGTGACCTTAGTGTTTAGTCATGGAAGCGACAAGCCTCCTCTGTACCACTACCCAAAGAGAGCAAGAGGGAAGCTTCAAAGAAGCAAGATGAGGAAATGTCTTCAGGCCTTTCCAACTAAGTGGCCTGTGTTTGCAGGTTTTCTGAGACTCCAGACCAATCCTTAATGAGTTGGCAACAAAAGATTTCTCATCCCAGCTTGTAGCTCCTGCCTGAATCAAAAAATGCTAAATGGCATCTCTCTGCTCCAAAGGGAAGGAGGGTCACGCTGGGCCTGCTGTGTTAGATAACACTTCAGCAAGCTGGGATTTGTGTGAACCTGGGTGTACCTTGCTGTCACTTGCTCTCATGGTAATTGGCCAAGATTCTCCAAGCCCTGTCCCTTGTGCTAATATCCTCACAGCCTGGCAGTACCAACAGCTTTATGCACTTTACCCAGTGCTGCCCACACATGCTCTGAGGGCTCTCCTCAACCATTAATTCAAAGTTCCTCCTGTCCACACAGACCACAGGGGGTAGGCCTGTCCTATTAACGGTCTCTCAGGCAAAACTGCTGTGTAGAAGTGATAGGTAGGCCATGCAGGAAAGGGCAGAAAGGTGTTCTCTGTTTTCTTTTTAAAAACTTACACAAAACAGTAATTTATCATTTATTCATTTATTGTTTAAAAAATTACTGAGGCACCCACTATGTGAAGTGCTATAAGTGGTAGATCCACAGCGGTGAACAAATCAGATCTGATCCCTGTTTTTTCCTGTGAAACTTACGCACTGGTGGCATGTAATCAAGGAAAGACAACCACAAGCTGAAAGTAAAAGGATAAAGAATGATATTCTATTCAAATGATCCTGAAAGAAAGTAGGAGTAACTACTCTCAGATCTGACAAAGCAGACTTCAGTAAAAATTAACCAGAAGAGACAAAAGTCACTTCATACTGGTAAAGAGAACAATCCAACAAGAAGATATAACAATAGTAAATATTTGTGTCTCGAAAGTTGGTGCACATGATATTTACATAAAACAAACCCTACTCAACATAAAGACTCAGAGAGACCCCCAGTACAATAATACCTGGCGATTTCAACACACCTCTCTCACCAATAGATAGGTCATCCAGACATAAAATCAACAAAGACTCTTCAGGCCTAAAAAAACTAATATTAAATGAAATGGAATATAGAATATTTTCATCGAATAACAGCTGAATTCATTTTCTCTTCAGCTGTTCATAGAACCTCCTGTTTTGTTTTGTTTTTTTTTTGGGGGGGGGTTCAGTTTACATATGGTTGTTTCTGCAATGCGGGTGTTTTTAATTTGTTTTTGCTTTATGTGGTCAAATGCATCAATCTCATTCACTATGTCATCTGGGTTTATATAATTCTTAGAAAAGTCTTGCCCAAAAGTTAATAAATGGGATGGCATCAAAATAAAAAGCTTCTGCACAGCAAAGGAAACAATTAAGAATATGAATAGAGAAACTACAGGATGAAAAAAAATATTTGCCGGCTACTCTTTTGACACAGGACTAATATCCAAAATATATAAAGAACTCAAAAAACTTAACACCACCCCCCCACACACACACACACACAAAATAACCAAATTAATAAATGGGCAAATGAACTAAACAGACACTTCTCAAAAGAAAAAATATAAATGGCCGACAAATATATTAAAAACTGTTCAACATAATTTGCAAGTAGGAAAATGTAAATCAAAATTACACTGAGATTTCATCTTACTTCAGTCAAAATGACTGAAATTAATTGTTTAAAATTAATTTTAAAGAGAGTAGCCACAAAGAAGCAAGATGGTTTGTATTCTTGTTGGAGAGAATATGGAGGGGAAAAGCACACTTTTACACTGTTGAGTTGTAAGTTAGTACAACTGCTGTGGAAATCAGAGTGGAGGTTCCTCAAAAGACCAGGCATGGAACCACCATTTGACCCAGTAATATACTGCTCCTCAGTATTTATCCTAAAGAATTAAAGACATCTGACTACAGTGATACATGCATACCCATATTTATAGCAGCACAATTTATAATAGTCAAACTATGGAACTAGCCTAGTTGTTCATCAATGGATGAACAGATAAAGCAAATGTGGTATGTATACAAAATGAAGCTTTATTCAGCCATAAAGATAAATGAAATTATGTCATTTGCAGGGAAATGGGTAGAACTTGAGAGCATTATGTTAAGCAAAATAAGACAAACTCAGAAGGTCAAGGGTGATATGTTTTCTCTCATATGTGGAAGCTAGAGATAAAAAAAGTAAAGAAAGGTGAGGGGGCAGGTCCTATGAAAATCAAAAGGATATCAGTACAGTCAAGGAAAGGGACCAGGAGAAAGGAGGAAGAGAGAGAAAGAAAAAATATTTGGGAATGCTATTATACAAATTACATCGTTATCTTGTGTGCCCATGTGAATACATAAGGAATCTCAATATTATGTACAACTATAGTGCACCAATAAAAAAATAGAAAAATATTCAAAAATCAAAAAGTCTTGCCCAATTTGAGATTAAAGTAATTCCCTCATTTTCTATTATTTTATGACTCCATTTTTAACACTTAAATCTTTGGTCTATCTGGAAATTATTTTGGTGAAATAAAAGAAATACAACCAAGTTTACTTCTTGTTTACTGTGAAATAAGTGAACCAGAGTGTGTTCAGAAGAAAAAGCAACCCCCACCTCTGATTCTAGGACAAGAACCTGCTCCTGACTACAAGAAACAAACAGTCCACACTGGTCAGTACCCTCTCTTCAGTACCAACCTTGAGAACCTACACACAAACTGTGAGTCTCAGTGCTTCTCCCACTGCGTTTAAGATAAAGGCCCAAAGCATGGGGCTGGGGTTGTGGCTCAGTGGTAGAGCCACATGTGTGAGGCACTGGGTTCGATTCTCAGTACCACATATAAATAAATGAATAAAATAAATGTCCATCAACATCTAAAAAACTTAAAAAAAAAAAAAAAAAAGATAAAGGCCCAAAGCAGACTGAAGATCCTGCCCTGATTTTCATCCCAGTCTGGCTGGGACCCCAGAACATCCTAATAATAAGGATAAAATGCCTTATGATTACTGAAATTCACTTTTTACCAGATTTTTGCATGTATTACTCATTTTTCAAAACTAAACCTTTCTATTAGCCCTAGAAAACTTGCCTTACACAACACACACACACACACACATATACACACACACTACTACACATTTATGCATGTTCCCAGACCCCTTTTTCACACATTATACCACCAAAGCAGGAACCACACTCCACATTATGTAATTCACTTTTGTATAATTTCCCTGCTAGTCTATGAACACATGTGCCTGATGCTTCTGCTATCCCTCCACTTAGAGCAGAGGGGCGTTGCATGAATGATTCCTGAGTAAGTGAAAAATTCCAACGCTTCTCTATTAGTACTTTTCTAATGCCAAGAATGGTAAAGTCCCCAAGAAGAATGTGATGTTCATAGCAGTGCTAAATGCAATGTCCAAAAAAAGAAAAATGCAAGTTATAAATGCTTAATTTGCAACAGAGCTTATATTCAGCCAGCCATTCTGGTATGCCACGGCATGGCAGATTTCTTACCAAAATGGAGTTCAAATTATTATCCTCCCTGTATGCATACTTCTTTTCAATGTGACTTTGCAGCTCCTCCCAACCAGAAGTAGAGTCCATGCTCTGACCCTTGTATATGACTTTAGGACTTTCTTTATCCATAAGAGTAGCAAAAGAAGCCACATGGAGAAGTACACACTGGTAAGCCCAGTTACTCAGGAGACTGAGGCAGGAGAATCTCAAATTTGAGGCCAGCCTGGGCAATTTAGCGAGACCCTATCTCCTGCAGATGTAGTTCAGTGAGAACCCATTCCTGGATTCAATTCAGTACCACAGGGGAGGAAAAAGAAAACAAGAGTAGCCGGAGAGAGATTATGACAAATTCAAGCCCATACCTCAAGAATCCTTCTATGTTTTCTTGGAACTATATTCCACCATGTGAAAAGTCCAAGCTAGCCTTCTAGAGAATGGAAACACATGACCAAGGCACTCCCACTCTCCAGTTGACCCTGCAGGAAGCTTACAGCTTAACTGGCCAGCATCAGACTACAAAAAAAAAAAAAAAACAGAAGAATCACCCAGCTGATCCCAGCACAAATTGCTAACCCACAGAATTATGGTTTAAATACATTGAACTGGTTTTATTTTGTTTTGGTTTTAAATCACTAAGTTACACAGCAAAAACCAATTGATAAAACTTATTATTACATGGTTATACTTCCTCCTTATCAGCAAATATTCACTCCCCAGACCCTTACCACTATAATCTGCCCTACAATTCAGCAACAAGAAAGTTAATGTCAGGTCCGGCAGGGGTCTCCAGGACATGCTCTGTTTCTGTTGCCTAGCCTGTTTTGATTGATAAATGTCAATGAAATATAATTTATTAAGTATTTTTGAAATCACCTCTGATCAAAGGGATATGGCTAAGCCAATTATAGTGTATCAAAATATCATGAGGGGCTGAAGTTGTGGCTCAGTGTTAGAGCACTTGCCTAGCATGTGTGAGGCACTGGGTTCGATTCTCAGCAGCACATAGAAATAAATAAAGAAAGGTTCATCAACAACTAAAAATTTTTAAAAATATATCATATGGATACTAAAAATAATTATATGAACTGTCAGTCCATAGAATCATGCCTACAAAATAAGCTAAAGGGAAAAGAATAGATCCCTGCAAAATGATAAGCACTTATTATAATGAAATGCCTATGTGAACATTGACAAAGATGAGAATTAAAATTATAATATCAAGAGCTTGGTGGGATTTTTTTCTTGCATTTATTTTATTTTAATTCACAAAAAAAGAGAAAAAACAACTATAATTTTTCCCAAGTAGAATGTAGTTGGAATTTTTCTTCTTGGAATTGAGATTACCTTAGAGTAAAGCCTTGATCTTGAGTATAAGGTATTACAAAAAAAAACGTGTTCCATTTCCTATAGGCAATATGTCCTAAATGTCAATATAAATTTCTATTTTTAAAGGCTAAAAAGTTGCAGAGTAAAAACAAATCGACGTGTTCTAGAATTGATCCTACTCATTTAAGTTAATATTCATTCACTTATGAATAATTTTGCTTAATCAGCTTTTCTCCCTCACCCCAGCATGGAAAAGGGCACTGGGTTTTTTGTTGTTGTTGTTTTTGTTTTTGTTTTGCCATATCAGCCCCCTTCAAATCAGCTAGATTCTGAATCACAATCTAGCAGACAAGTATGGCAGACATTGATAACTACCCAATATCTGTTCTTCCCTGCTCTAGTCTGAGAACCCTGGCTTTTTTTTTCCTCAAGGTTGCAAGATGATAAGTTATTGATAAAGGTTCAAGATGATAAGTTATTAATAAAGGTTCCCAGGCTCCCTTGCAACTAGTAATTTCATTTCCAGCCAATGAAATATAAGTGGAAATCTACTAGGTGGAAATCTATTCAGTGAGGCTTCCAGGAAAGCAATTGGTTTTCTGACAGAAAGAGACCAATCAGCAGACACGTGCTTATAACATTTAGCCATTCCCCTTCTTTTGGCCTGGAAGGAAAGCAGATGCCTAATGGTGCCCTGGCCAACTATGGGAATAAAAAGGTTAGCCACCACAAAATCAGAGGAACTGCTCGACCGGCCATGGAGCACTTTCCTATGGACTTCTTCTTTGGGGAGATAAACCTTTTACTTTTGTTAGTCACCATATTGATGTTTCTGTAACTTGAAACCAGACACTACTGTGATTGACCTAGCCAGGAGATGGGTCCTGAAAAACAAGGAATCAGGTAGGCAGAGTATGGGCAGAGAGACCAGGTTCATCTATTTAATGAAGAACTAGAAGAGAGAAAAGAAAGGCCAGAGAAAACTTGGCCCCAGATTGTGGTTAGAGAAGCCATTTGGATATTCACACAAGAGAATATTGGGAGTGGCTGAGAGTAGAGCGGAGGAAAGGGTCTTTGAAAAATGTTAACTACAGTTCATGAGTCCTATTCCCTTACGGTTTAACAGAGTCATGAAATGAATGGAATTCTCAATGACTTCCAGCGGCTGGATTTTGCTCTCAAGTATGCGGGTCTCTTTAGAGACTGAACCTCATGCAGACTCAAGACATACCACGGTCATGTAAGAATTAATTTGGGAAAGGTAGTAAGAACGGGTGCAAGGGTTGCTGTAGTACAAAGAGCAGAGACAAGGAGGACATCTGAGTTCAAGTGCTCATTCTTTCACAATCTACTGTGGGACACGAAGCAGGTACTTAGTGCTTCAAGGCCCCCTTTGTGAAAGGACAGAGAAGAGACAAACCAAATGTGCAGTAAGAACCCCAGGATTACAGTATTCCAAGAGTTACTGTTTTAGAAGGATATCTGGATTCCTAGAAGAATATCACTCCCTTGCGTAGCTTTTACTTTTGACTTCGATTGGGAGGAATGTACAAGGAAAATTAGGTCCAATTCAATAAACAATATTTTAATTCAACAAATATTGGTTGATCAGCTACTCTGAGTTTAGTGTTCAGATAAGCATGGATAAATACAGCCAAGAAATTCAGCCAAAACTCCTTAGCCAGACTCCTAAACCCTTCAACATCTGGCCCTGTCTGGCTCCTTGGCCTTGCACCCCTTGGCTGCCCACACACACTACCCACACACACCCTTGCTCTTGGCATCCAGAGCCACTCACAGTGGCCACAACCTCCTGGGATACTCAATGCCTCCCTCGATCTACTCCAGCTATATCCTCTGCCTGTTTGAGATGCTTTCCCTGCTTGATCTTGAAAACTCCTACACATTCCTCAGTACCCAAGCCAAGCATTTTCACAGGGTTATATAAAAAAAAAAAAAAAAAAAAGCAGCCCTGAGACCTTTCCATTGGTAGTCAGCGTAGTTGCCTCCTGCTAAACTGCGATGCTCCCCTCATGGACGGGAATAATTTCACAGAATTTCAACATCAGTTGAGAACTCCCGTAAGTCAAAAACAAGGACACTCCAGAGTCACACCTGAAGAGAGATCGAAACAAAGACACTATACAACAAGAGGCACCAAACCTCCCCCTCCATATCTCATGTGAGTCACTATTGCCTCTTTCTGGGATATCTCTCCCCTACTCCAACCTCCCAGTCCCTGATCTACAGTGTTCAACTGAATACTATGACTTATAAGATGCTCACTTACTGAATTGCCCTACTTCATGAAGAAGCACAATCCAGAAGAAGCCCCACTTCATTACACACCCCCAACTACCAAACATGTGCCCACATCTTCTGATAAGCTCCTCCCAATTCCCTCTTGCCCAGATGCTCTATGGTTCTCAGTGGGGTGCATTATCCTTTGGTGCAGCAAGTTCAGAACCAGAACCCAACCCTTACTACAGGTATATATTCCTGGTGGCCTCCGGTGGGTGGTCCTTGACAATCTCTTCCTCCTCCAAGTCAGCAGACCACAATCTACCTCTTACACATGTCCACAGTACTTGTGCAGAGGTCCAGCTTCCTCAAAACATTTTTGGAACAAAATTCTGCAGCAACACTTCCTACTCCGTCCTGCACTTTCTTTCACACTTAACCACTGAGCCACAACCCCAGCCCTTCTTATTTTTTATTTTGACAGAGTCTCATTAAGTTGCTTAGAGCCTCACTAAGTTGCTGAAGCTGGCCTTGAACTTGTGATCCTCCTGCTTCAGCCTCCCAAGATGCTGGGATTACAGACAGGTGCCACCACGCTCGGCCCTCGTATTGTACTTCCTAGGACACATATGTCTCCACCCCTCTCCCCTAAAACTGTTTACTCCCTGATGACAGAGTCCATGTCCTTGTAGCTCCAGCATCTAGCCCAGGGATTGGCACAGAGCAGGCCCACAAGATGTCTCTGTTAAATAAACACCCCAAGATACTACACCACAAAGCAGCATGGACAGTCTCTTGAGAATCTCAATGCCAAGCACCAACTGGCTCATCCCTCTTCCTCCTCCACAACCTACATTCATGTGGATGTATTCTCAGCTACAGGATGGGAACATTAGAAAGTTGCCCTCCATCAGCACTTCATATGGCTTCTCAGTTTTGCCTTATGTGCTGTTCTTAAATTTGCAAAGTTGCCATTACCATTGATCAACCACTGAGGCCACCTCTGTGACTTGGACATCCCCTGATGGTGCTCTGCCCCTTTATTGAAAGCAGAGGACTGCAACTCCAGGCAAATAATGGGAACACGAGTTAATGAGCTGATAACACCAAGATCCTTCACCAGAGGGAATAAAGGGAGAGCCCCAAGGTTTAAATCACCTCCATAAAACATCTACAAATAGGACACAGTGAGGCTGCTGGGAGCCGGTGGTTGCTGTTTAACATGCACAATTAGCATTTTTTTAGGAAGCAGCCTTTTGGAAATCAGTATGTCCTAAAGAGCACCATTTTATTCATTTTTCAGTTTAAACACATTGGCTCAAAGGCACACTCCATTTGTCCTGGCTCCTGCACCAACAAAACACTGTCTAGGACAGGAATGGTGGCAGCAAATGCAAAAGGAATTCTAGAAGAAACTGCAGCTGCTTTTACCAAGGAAAATGTGGTTTTTCTCAGCTTTACTGAATGAGAAGCAAATGGGTTTTGGGGGGTTTGTTTGCGTTTTTTTTTTTTTTTTTTTTTTTGAGTGGTCATAAACAATAGAAGTTTTTGGGTTTGGGTTTTGTTTTGTTTTTCCCCTACTTTCCAAGATGCTTCCCAAGGGTGGTGAGGGCAATACAAACGCCCCTCATTCACCAAAGCTTCACACTCCACTTACATGCTCTGCAGCGCCAACCCCACTGACTCCTGCTCCTGTCAGCAAGGAAACAAGGTCACAGACACATGCATAGGGAGGAAGGCACCCAACCTGGCTCTCTAAAAAGAGAAAAGAGGCAGCCTTTCTTGTCATCTGCCTCTCCAGAGTAGAGGGGAAGTTGAAATGTAACAAAATGTCCTTTTTTCCCAACAAAAATTAATTCTGCCAGCCACGGGAAGGGTCTTAAAACCAGATGCCACCTCTCAATGGTTTAAGGAACATGTGACCTGGAGAATCACCTCAATTTTGTTACCTGTAAAGCGAGGTTCTTTTAGCTGACCCCAAAATCAAAAGGATGTTATAAGAAATATTTGTAAAATATCTTTTTAAATGCCTGTGGTTTCTCAGAGAAACAGCTGGGGCATGAGATGAAACTATAAAATAAAGTACGGGCATGTCCATAAATGAATGAAGCAAATTCTAGGACTATAAGCAGAAAACAGTATTGCTGCTGAGAATTCCAGCACAGCCGGAACTGACCCTGGCTGAGGAAACACTGGGGCCATTTGAAAAAAGAGTTGGAACCAAGGAATCACCCAGGCCTGAAATTTCCTACTGTGGTAGTCACAGCAAAGACGGCCTCCAAGTTTCCTCCAAAAACTAGGAATGGAACTCCCGAATGGCCCAGCTCTCCCACTGTTGGGTATTTAACTAAAAGAACTAAAATCAGCACACTAAAGTAATAAAACCTACTTCAATGTTTACAGCAGAACAATTCACAACAGCCAAATTATGGAACCAGCCCAGATGAATGGATTAAGAAACTGTGGTACATATATACATGATGGAGTTCTACACAGCCATAAAGAATGAAATTATGGCATTTGCTGGCAATTGGATGGAAATAGAGAACCGATTGCTAAATAAAATAAGCCAAACTCAGAAAATCAAGGGTCTAATATTTTCTCTCACATATGGAAGCTAGAATAAAATAAGGGAAATAAGGCAGAGGGGGGGGGATACACTATTATAAAGATACAGGGATGATCAGTAGAATAGAAGAAAGAGATAGGGAGGGAGGAGGGATTGGAAATGGGAGAAAACGTGGAATGACTTTAATAAAATCACTCACTGCATGTATAAATAGACCACATGAGCTGGGAATGTACAACTGTAATCCCAGCAGCTCAGGATGCTGAGGCAGAAGCCAGACTCAGCAAAAGTGAGGCACTAAGCAACTCAGTGAGACCCTGTCTCTAAATAAAATACAAAATAGGGCTGGGGATGTGGCTCAGTGGTTGAGTGCCCCTGAGTTCAATCCCCAGTACCAAAAAAAAAAAGTGTGTGTGTATGTGTTTATATATATATAATGTGAATTTCACCTTTATGTATATGTATAAAGCACCAATCAAAGATACATAAATAAATTAGTAAAAAAAAAAAAAGATCAGTAGAAAGAAAGGAGAATAAGGAGGAGGAGAAGGGAAAGGGACTAAAATGATATAAATCAAATTCCACACATGTATGATTTTTTCAAAATGAACCAACAATTATGTCTAACTATAATTATTTTTTTTGTACAAAGGATGCAGTTCTGGGTTCCAACTTACCAGTGGCTCCAAACTTACCAGTGGCTCAATAGTTAAGCACCAGGAGTGCTTAACCATTGAACTACATCCCCAGCCATTTTATATTTTTCACTTTGAGACAGGGTCTCACTAAGTTACTTAGGGCTTCACTAAGTTGCTGAGGCTGGCTTTGAACTCATGATCCTCCTGCTTCAGCCTCCCGAGCCACTAGGATTCCAAGTATGTACCACCATACCTGGCTCTATGATACTCTTTAAAAAAAAAAAAAAACCTGCCTCTTTAAAAGAAAACAAAAACAAAAGGTATACAGAAAAGGGCCAGTCCTCCTACCTCACTGCCACTGCCAGGACCCACACCCCACAGTGTTGCCCCACAGCTCCATCACGTACCACCATCTACTCCATTATCACTCTCCACTGCACCACTACCACATTATCACTCCACCAACACCCACTATCATTCCATCAACCACACCAGCCTCACCTGACCATCACTTCATAACAAACAACAGCCGCCCCACCACCCCACATCACCCCATCAACCCTGCAGCAACTCTCCACCACCACCCCACAACATTCCATAAGCAACAACCATACCCACAACACTGCCCACCACCATCACCACCCATCTTCCCAACACTACGAGAACCAACCCTAACAGCACACCAACAACTCCACTGCCACCCCCTGGCCATCAACACCACCACCACCACCATGCCTATCACTCCACCTTCATCCCCACCACCATCCCACGATATCCCACAACAACTTCAGGTATGCTGGTATCCCACCCCAGATGCCTGATCCCCAGTCCACCCCCAATCCCACCAGCATTCCACCACCACCTCTACCATCACACCACAACTGCTCATCCACTATCCCATCCTCACCCCATCACCTGAGCACGGTCTCCCTGGACATAAGATCACTAGCCTACACTGACCAGTAGAGTCATGCAACCCTAATTTGTCATCAGAGAACACTTAACAAGTTGCCTAGGCCAATAACAGCAATAGTAACAGCTCATAATTTTGAGTCACCACAATACACCAGGGATAAAGTGCTTTTTATGTACCAACTCATAAGAATTTGATGCAGTGACATTATTGCACTTATTTTAAAAGTTGGAAACTGAAGCACAGAGAACCTAAGTAACTTGCTCAAGGCCTTGCAGCTAATACCTGTCCTCCCTGGGACTGAGCCCAGGTCAATCAGCTCCAGAGTCCATGCTCTTAACCAATTTGTCATACTGTCATCTCACAAAATCAATCCTGGGCACCTTAATAAAGAGCATGTATAAAAATCAGCAGCCACTGGGGTGCTGGTGCCTGCAGTGAGGCAGATGCAGCAGCAACTTGTGCTCTTGGCTGCTAGCATTTGCCTGGCCCAGGCACACCACAGGCTCTAGGGACAAAGAAGCTCTTTCTCATAAGAAAAGCTAGGCACCCTGCTAACTACATATACTGTCTGTTTTCTTAACTCACAATAATCTTGTGAGGTAGATTGTTCCCATTTCACATCTGAGTGAACAGAGGCTCAGAGAAAATCCACAATGTGCCTGGTAGGTATAGCTGAAGGGACCCCACTCAGAGGAATCACATTTACCTAACACGTGCCCTGCATCCTGAGCAGCACAGATCCACAGCCTTTACAGCTGCTTCTCTCCTAGGGCCCCAGCATCCAGGATGGAGTCTATAAAAGAGCAGCTGTCAATAGCAAGTTGTTGAATGAGTGAATCAATGAATGAATGAAACAACAATGCTCGTAATTAAAATTGGAGGGAAAAAAATCCTTAAAGTTCAGAGAAATGGACAGTGTAACAAATGTTAATTTTAGAGCCACTGGTAAGGTGGAACCCAGAACTGCATTTGGTGATAGGGACTCTGCCCCCATAAGCATTTTGCTGCATTTTCTCTAGCCTGACCTACTTCAGGGCAAGTGAGGGTGTGCAGAGCTATTCCTCCAAACAAATGATGCTGACTTGTAAAAGTGGCTGCTGCCCTTTGCAATTAGACACTCTTAAGACCTCTATTTTGTGCCCTGAAATATATCCAGTGACCTAAGTGCTGATGTGGCCAAAGGACTACAGAATGCATAAAGTTGTTCCCATTAAAATCAACCCTAGGGGCAATGGCTCCATAACCAAGAAGAAGGCCTGGCTAGGTCCTCAGAATTTTGTTATATGATCACAATTTCTCTCCACCTAGAAAGTTCTGAACTCCCTCCTTCCTGCACCCACTGTACCTCTGCACACTACCCCCCTATTCTCACACACAAACACAACATATCAGCTATGCTTCTATCTTGACAGAAGATCTATTCCTATCAGAATTACATAGCAGGTAACCTTTCTGCTCTACAAGGTTTTGGACAAGATGGGGTAACAACAGCAAACAAATGGTGGACAGTAAACCCAGTGTTCTTCTCCAGTGCCTGGAGACTCCCTTTTTCATATCACGCCTTTTTGGATTCACAAGACAAGGATATTTCAGCTCTTGGCCAGGTATCAGCTACAGAGCCTCATCACTGGCCCCAATTACACTGCTAACAGTAAAGAAAACTTCAACGAATTTTAAAAGAGCTAAGAGGGAATAACAAAAATGCTGCTGTGCTCTTTTAAAACATAAATTGTGAAATACTTCCCTCTTGTGGTTAAGATTGAAATTGCGGTTCTTAATGGTAGGCTTTCCAATGTCCAGAGATTAATACTCGTTTCTGGGTCAAGAACCATCTTGAGGGGCTGGAGTTGTGGCTCAGTGGTAGAGCACTTGCCTAACATGTGTGAGGCACCAGGTTCAATTCTCAGCACCACATATAAATAAATTAAATAAAGGTCCACTGACAACAAAAAAAAAATTTTAAGTACTACAATGATAATAAGGAAAAGCATGTGAAACTTTTCCCATATTTATAAGGTAAAACATATAGAATTATAAATAATGTCAATTATATTTCAATTTGTGTATCCAGTTATTAAGTGAGGGCCATACAAATATGTGGTGGGTGTGGGTGTGAACGTGTGGGGGGGGTTGTTTTTGTTTTTGTTTTCTTGATTTGGTTTTGGTTTTTGTTTGTTTTGTTTTTTGCAATGCTGGGGATGGAAGCAAGGACCTTGCACATGGTCGGCAAGTGCTCTACCACAGAGCTACACCCCCCCATCCCAGTGTTTGCTTTTGTTGTTGTTGTTGTTGAGGGACATGATATTTATTTATTATTTATTTTTATGTGGTGCTGAGGAGCAAACCCAGTGCCTCACACATGCTAGGCAAAAACTGCCACTGAGCTACACCTGCAGCCTTAGTGTTTGCTTTTTTAATAGCAAATAGCAAGACCTAGAGGCAAGTCTAATTACCATAAATTCAATGTATTGAGGAACATAAATGAAATTTTAAGAAATGAGCGTCAATTATAATGAGACATGCAAATAGCAGGGAATCCAAGAAGTGATAAAGTCACAGGTTCTGGTAATACTACAAAGGTTAGTTCAGCGCCATGTATAACTGAAGGAAATTCTAAGTTTCAGTTAGAAATGAAGCGCTCAGCCGGATACAGTTGCTCCCAGTGGCTGGGGAGGCTGAGGCAGGAAGATGGCGAGTTCAAAGCCAGCCTCAGCAAAAGCGAGACACTAAGCAACTCAGTGAGACCCTGTCTCTAAATAAAATACAAAATAGGGCTGGGGATGTGGCTCAGTGGTCAAGTGCCCCTGTGTTCAATCCCTGGTGCCAAAAAGAAATGAAGCACTCATCGTTTCCAAGGATCTCCTGATTTCTGTCTGTGGGTCCCTTGGGGTTCATGGAATCCAACTATTCTAATCCAGCTTCATCCATGCATTGAGCCGTCTCTCCTCAGGAGGCAAGGATGTTATCAACTTCACAATATTTCACGGAGGTGGGAAGTGCCATTGTTCTCTGCAGGGTGTGTGGAACTGGAGAAGGTGAATTAAACAGCCAGTCCAGTACATTGACTCTAAGGGGTCCCACCTCAGAAGACGCCACCGACAGCCAGCACCGGCGCTGACAAGTTGAAGGAGAAGCCGGTCCACAGCGCAAACCTCCGTCCTCTCAAAGCCTCTGCGACAGGCGTGTGAGCAGGGCTGAGGGGGCCACCAAAGGCTCCTCAGCCACGGACAAAGACCTTCACAGCGTGGCAACCCAGGACCCTGGGCTGGAGGGCCTGGCCCCCTGTCCACAGGCTCTAAACTGCCACGCGGTTCCGCCTGGAATCCAGAGGTGTCCCAGCTCCCTAAGGAGCGAAATCTGCCTCATCCCGCCACATGGCTACCCCGCTTAGAAGCTTTTGTCTTTTTATTGTGCACTGAGGTCTCCTACCTGCACTCCTTTCCCACCTCTGCAATACTCCGCGTCCAACCAGCACCCCCACCACCTTGCCCACTTCACGCGCGCATGCGCACGCGCACATCCCATCCACATGCCGGCAGCCGCGGGACCAGGCAGGCTCCTCATCCGAGGGGTCAATCTGGGAAGGTACGCTGCTATCCCACCCCAGATCCCACCCCCAAACCCCCTCAGCCATTATCACCAACTGCAGATTCTCCCATGACTGAAAACTTAGCGAAGCTCTCCCATGACCCCCCCCCCAACCATGCTCGCAGTGGCCTCCTCAGGACCACCCCCCTCTGAGGCGGTGTACACCTGGCTCACCTAGCTGCCTCTCCAAGCAGGTCGCTCCACCAAGGGCAGCTGAGGGTGGGCCTTTACTGATCCAGGATCCATAACCCACCTCCCAGGAGTTTAGGAGACTCCTTCAGGACATGTGTGTTGAAATGTCTGCAGTTGTTGGCCTGAGTGGCAAGACCTAGGCTGGAGCTAACCCCCTCCCAAAAAAAAAAAAAAAAATCATCTGTTTTCTAGCTTCAGCTTCTAGTATCCATTCTTTACAGTGATAGGTTAGAAGTTGTAGGGAGGAGAGAGCGTCTGTCAGAGCTTGTCAACACCTGTGCTGGAGCCCAGGTCTTGCTTGTGAAGTCCAGAGCACTCTGATGAAGAACTCTGAGCATCTCTCTCCATGCAGGCTAAGTGGAGACACCTTGCTGCAGCCCCCTGTGTGCTCATGGTGGCCGCAGCCCCCTGTGTGCTCATGGTGGCCGCAGCTCCCTGAAAGTCTGCCCTGGAGCACTGAGGAGCTGGGCTCAGCTAAGATGCCTCCTTCTGTCTTTGCACCTTGAAACCTCTTGGGCTTAACCTTTAGGATGTTACTGAGTTCTGCAATATCTCATCCACCAATCTGCTGTATCCCAGGAACAGGCCACAACAAGACTCAAATGCTCTTATCTAAGGATCAAGTGAGAGTTTCATTTCCATCAAAACAGTTTCTTGTGTGTTCATTTCCACCATGTGAAAAATAGCTGTGACTTGAATGTGTTCCCCCAAAAGTTTACATGTTGGAAATCATCCCCAAATGCATGTTAATGGTATTTGGAAGTGGGGCCTTTGGGACATAATTAGAATTAGATGAAGTCATGAGGGTGGAGCCTCCAACATGGCCCTAACAGCTTTAGAATGAGAGACACCCAACCTAGCACACTTGCTCTGTCTCGCTATCTAATGCCCTCACGTTACAATCTAATGAGTAAGTTTTCAGTCCTTTGGACTTTCCAGACTCTGAAAACATGAGGTACATAAATCTCTATTCCTTATAAATACCCAGTCTGTAGTATTCAGTAATAGCAACTGAAGATGGTCTATACAACTGCCTCCCAATAACTGAGACAACCCATTTACCTAGGTCTTATGTGGCATGACCAGGCCAGGGCCTTTGTAGCAATATTCTTGAATGCCACAATTCAGGCACTTCTCTCCCATATATGTGGTACTTTTTGATGGAAATAAAAAGTGAATTGCTTCAGCATTGTAGAATAAGTGATTCACCTCCTCTCCATTCTGGTGACCCTCCCATCTGACCAGTGGGTGGAAACATTCAGACTATTCATTCAAACTCAATCTCATTCCACAACCAACAGAAGCTTCTGAGAGACTGTGACTTCTACTCACCAGTTCTCAAGCAGGGTATGAATCCATCAGAATGAATGCAACTGCAGCAGCAGTAGACCACAAGTCCATATTCGCACAACATAAACATCTCTGCCATTCCAGAGATGGCCCAAATGCAATGGGTGACATGACTTGAACCTCACCAATCTAGAGACCTTCTGTCAGAAGCAACAGGATGCAGAAACCTGAGCCCCAGCCCAACTGTTTGACAGCCATGTGACCTTGAAGCAGTAGCTCAACTTCTCAACAGTTGACTCTTCTCTTTAAAATGAGAATGAATACAAGTAATACCAACTTTGTAAAGTTCTTGTCAAACCTAAACATTTTATTATTCAAAGACTTGCCACAGTGCTGACAATTAGTGCATGGTCAAGGTTGATCAAGTCATATGAATGCAATGGCTACCAGGATATCAATGAAACAGAGCAGCAGTTAACTACAGGGGGGAATTAGAGGTCAGTAAAGATTGCAAAATATTACAGTCACATTTTAAAAATGCTCTAGAGACATTGTGTGGCAGACTGAACACTGCAGGACTATGAATCTGAATTAGAAGATTATTTCAAGATACTCCTCAGAATCAAGAAAAAGATTAAAATAATAGGTAAAGGTGCTGGGGTTGTGGCTTGGTGGCAGAGCACTTGCCTGGCACGTGTGAGGCACTAGGTTCAATTCTCAACATCACATAAATAAATAAATGAAGGTATTGTGTCTATCTACAACTAAAAATTTTTTTAAATAATAAGTGAATAGCTAACATTATGCAATGATTATTATATACTATCTACCAGATAATCTATGTCTCTACATAGAAAACTTAGAAAGATCTAGTATCTATAACAATAGAGATTCCAGAATCAAGAACACATTAGAGCGGGAATAAATTCTCCGAGCTTAATAAAAAGTTTCAGTATTTCTATCAAAACGTTTATCTGGACTTCTGATTTTACTGACCTGTGAAAAGCTTGGATGTCATCACTCCGTTTTTCTCACAAGAAAAAAAGTTAAACAAATTGAAAATCAACAACTCTTAGATCCATCAGAAAACTGAAGTCACAGGTTAACAGATACAAAACTAAAGGAACAAGAAAATATGGAACTACTGAATTCTGGGAGCAAGAGCTACTGGAACCAAGATTCAGGGGGGGGGGCGGAGCTATAATGGATGAACTACTAAAAATTCACTGTGGACCACCTTAAGGGTGAAAAAACTCCAGCATCTGGATCTTAGGGAGTCCCTCACATTTTTATGATATTTACCCCCAGGCAGCTTACCAGGTTCTCCTGATGAAGATTTGAAAAAAAATTCTCTGAGCTTCCAACAGGGGAAGGTGAAAGTGACCACCTAAGTTGCTGCTGTCTGCCTCAAAGGAAACTACCAGAGCCTCAATCAAGCATCAGGGAAGGGAAATCAAACTCCAGCCCTCTCCAGCCTTGCTGTCAACCTAAGCAGAAGACTTAATGCTAGGAAGCACTTTTGAAGGTCACAGCCCCTTTAAAGACTAAGACCTTGTCATAAGATTATAGAACATTTCTGCCAACCCCACACCTCACTACCACAACGGAGCTTCTGAAAACGAAGGACTACATCTGGAATAACTGCAAGGTGCTTACAGAGTGTCCAGGGGAAACAAAGACACTACAGGGAACTGAAGTCTCAGACCCCATAGTTACACTGAACAGTAAACATGGAACACAGAGTTTATGTACGTGATCCTAAAGACTTGTTTATCTGAGTTCCTTTTACCCAATATATCATATCTGTCTTTCGACAAAAAATAATGACAAGACATGCCAAAAGGCAAAAAGAGACAATGCAGGCAACAGAACCAAACCCACATACAGCAGAGACTGGAGAAATAATCAACCCAGAACTTCAAATAACTGTAATTAATGTGCTAAAAGTTCTAATATAAAAGTGAACATGCGGGGCTGGGTTGTGGCTCAGTGGTAGAGCGCTTGCCTAGCACATGCGAGGCCCTGGGTTCGACCCTCAGCATCACATAAAAAATAAATAAATAAAATACGGATATTATGCCCAACTACAACTAAAAAATAAATTTAAAAAAAAAAGTAAAAGTGAACATGCAAGAACAGATAAGCAAATGTAAGCAGAGAGACAAAATTCCAAAAAAAAAAAAAAAAATCAAAAGGAAATGCCAGAAATCAAAAACCCTATTATAGAAATGAAGAATGCCTTTGATGGGCTCACTAGTAGAATAAATATGAATAAGGAAAACTCAGTGAGTTTTACGATAAGTCAATAGAAACTTTCCAAACTTAAACACAGAGGAAAAAATATGAAAAATTAGAATAAATTGTTTAAGAACCGTAAAACAACAGCATTAACAAGTAAAATATGAAACACCAAAGGTAAAGAAAAAGAAGAAATATTTTAAATAATAATGCATTAGAATTTATGGCAGACATAAAATCATAGATTCAGGAAGCTCAGAGAACACTAATCAAAATAAATACAGAATCAAAGGAAGATGAATAGAAGAAAGGGAACAAGAGTGGGAGGTGGGGAAGAAAAAGAAATTGATATTGACCAAAGTGTACTGTATGCTGTGTGCATGAATGAATAAGTAACAAATGCCATCATTATGTATAATAATAATGCACCAATAAAAATGTGGAAAGAGAAAAATAAATACAGAGTTGGACAGGGTGGCACACCTGTAGTTCCAGCTATGTAGGAGACTGAGGCAGGAGGCCCACTTGAGCCCAGGAGTTCAAGTCCAACTGGGTAACATAGCAAGACCAAAATAATCAAAATAAATATAGAAAAATCTGTTTCAATGTTTTATAATCAAACTTCAAAAAAACTAAAGAGAAAAAAATTAAGATTTTTTTAGTTACAGATGGACACAATATCTTTATTTATTTTTACATGGTGCTGAGGATTGAACCCAGCGCCCCACACATGTGAGGCAAGTGCTCTACCACTGAGCCCTAAAGAGAAAATTATGAAAGAAGGCAGAGAAAATCCCACCCTATAGAGAAACAAGAATAAGAATTACATTGAAATTTTTTTCACAAGCCATACAAGCAAGAACAACGTGGAGTGAAATATTTAAGGTGCTGAAAGACAATAAACACAACCTAGAATTCTGCATTTGGTGAGATTATTCTTCACAATGAAGAAGAGGATCATAGACTTAAATGTAAAACACAAAATTATAAAACTTCTAGAGGATAAAATAGGAGAAAACCTAGCATTAACAAGTTATTAATTATGTCCACACAAACTCGCTCAAGAATATTAACAATTGTCAAAAACTGGAAGCAAAAAAGATGAATGGATAATCAAACTGTGGTATACCCCATATACCCATAAAATGAAATATTAGCATCAAAAAAGAAATAGGCTATATCAAGCCATGAAAAGACATGGAAGAAACTTCAAAACTAGAAACAATTAAAAAATCAACCGTTGAAAGAGTTGAGGAGAAAGAGGGAGGAATGAATAGGTAAACACAGGGTTTTTTAGAACAATAAAACTATTCTGTATGATATTGTAATATTATATATTTGGCAAAACGCCATACAATGTACATCTTATAGAATGAATCTTTTTTTTTTTTTAATATTTATTTTTTTTTTAGTTTTTGGCGTACACAACATCTTTGTTTGTATGTGGTGCTGAGGATCGAACCCGGGCCGCACGCATGCCAGGCGAGCGCGCTACCGCTTGAGCCACATCCCCAGCCCCTAGAATGAATCTTAATGAGAACTATAGAGTCCAGTCAATAAAAATTAACTGTGTATTTGTTTATTAGTTGTAATCAATGAAATACACTAATGCAAGATGTTAACAAGAAAAACTGTAAAGGGGTGTGGCAGGAATATATGGGAATTCTGTGCTTTCTGCTCAATTTTCCTACAATTGCTCTAAGAAAAAGTCTGTTGATGTTTTAAAAGTTCATATATCATCAGGTAATTTTACTAGATTAAAATATTAATGTTAATGGTTAAAATTTCTATTCATTACCTATATGGGGGAAAAAAAGATTTAGCAACAGACAACTCTTACACAACACCAGATCTACAAAATACCTGCCTTGTACAGAGTCCCCCATTTCTACATGGTATTTCCATTCTGAAAATTCCAATAGTGAAGAAATGGATAAAAACCTTCTTTGAGAAGACAAAATATGAAGGAAGTGAATCTTCCTTTAGGAAGCAAATACTATTTCATTAAAGAGAATGATGAAGCTGATAGTTGGGCCTGTGTGTCCTTCGGGGAGTCACCACTGCAATGTAAATCTCTACACTTCTGTTGATGAGAAACCAGAGGATACATCCTATTCAGCACAACCCAGGGAGCAAAATGAGGAAACTATTTGTAAATATGGTTACATGGCAAAGGGAAATTAAGGTTCCAAATAGAATTAAAATTGCAAATTAGCTGACCTTAAAATAAGCAGATTGTTTTTGATTATGTAGCTGAGTCCAAGTGATCAAAAGTTTCCTTCTAAGTAGGAAAAAGAAAAAGGGAAAATAGAAAGATAGCAGCATGAGAAGGAAGGATATTAAGTGCTACAGAACTGATAGAAATAGGATCCCTTACAGGCAGGAGTGCCAACGAGCAAAAAAGGTGGACAACTTGAATTTGCCTTGGATTACTGCATACAAAGACAACTCCAGGCAAGTAGGCAGGGACACTGGGAGGCAGTAGCCCATGTCCTGTGGCTCATGGCCTGCAGCACGCTAGGGCCCTAGTTAAATTCAGTCTGCTCACAGGTAGTTCCTAAACCAATCCTGCCCTGCAATAGTAAACAGTGGTAAATTCTAAAGCAGCCCCACCTTGCAGGCTTCTTAGCCACTTTTGTTGGGGGCACAGCAGAACTCAAATCCCAGGGAAGGTTCCTTGGGTGCCCACTATTCCTTCACCTCACTCCGAGTTCCAAAACCCCTCAGTGTGAACTCTCTATATTTTCCAAACCATATGCTAAACAAGTGAAAAGAAAAACTGATTTAACAATGCTCAATTGTTATATGTTAGAATAGAAATAATAGGAACATCAGACTATTGATTCATTCCTAGAGATAACTTGTTCAACAGATTTTAAAGATACACATCATCAACACATTTTCTGATAAAAATTGTGTATACTTAACTACATAATAATATATTTCCAAATATGACCTTAAGATATGGGAGAAGAAGGAAGAAAATGTTTTTTAAAATGAGTACATTTCACCATTTACCCCTTCCAATCAACTGAATATTATGGTAACTTTGCTGATCATTTCCAAAAATTAGACTAAAAAATGGCTCTTAAATACCTATCTGAAAGAACTGGGGTAAATTATAAGTAATGAAAAACATGGTCCACCCATGACAGTTAAATTATAGAGTTCACAGCTGTTAAAAAAAAAAAAATTTAAACAACATTGTCTTTGTTTTGTAGTCTCAAGTTTTATCAAAGTGGGTGTTTTTTTATTTCCCAGCCCAGCATTTATCAAAGAAACTATGGAACTATAAAGCTGAAGGATAAACACTTTAAATAAGAATTCATACTCCAAGGAAGTAAGAATCTTTCAACTTTTATTTCTACGATACATTCATCTGGAACCTTTTTGTTTCTTTACAATTTTCCCCCTAAGAGAAATGAATACAATAAAAATATAATCCAACCACCAGCAATGTTTTTAACCAGAAAAGAATCTAAAATCTCTGGTGTGATAATATAGGATTTTTTTAAAAAATATAAACTTCATACCAGAAATAAAGCCTGAATATTCTCTTTCTTGAAAAATATAATTTCCTTCTTTGCTTTTCCATGTAAATCTTATAATCAACCACTTAGTTCTAAAGTCTATATTTAACCAGCAATTGTAACACTATAGCAGGTTTTTCCTGCTTTGTATCCTCCCTTATACTGAGAATCAACTAATTGCAGAAGTCTAAAAAAATGAGATGCCACTGGGCTGTAGCAAGACTATTCAAGGTATACCAATCATTTAAAAAAAAAAAAATCCCATAGCAAACTGAAGCCTACTTAACAAATTATATTTTATCCTGTTTATGAAATTAGAAAATGTGTACAAAGCACTTTTGAAAACTGTAAAGCTTCAATGGAAAACGTGTTTTAAAATTGGTTTTGATTAGAAAGGCTGCTGACTGGGATACAACATTAGGGACACCAGGCTCTGTGAAATCTGTTCTTTTTTTGTTGTTGTTACTCCTCAGATTTGTCAGGGGTGGGGCCAATTATAAATTGCAAAGATGATGGGGCATGGGTTCAGGGATAGCTTACAAAAAGACTGCTTTGCAGTGATAAATGATATTTTTCTTGACTGAGTATAAAGACCAAGGGGCATGAGAATTAGCTCTCTTTAAACCAATGTTTTGCACCAGACTGAGAAGTCAGGCCATCTGTCTCCAACCAGGAACAGGAAATAGAAGGAAGACAGTTTTACCCCTACTAGTTTCTCTGTGTAGAGCTTCACTGTTACAAGTATAATCCATTTTAAAACAGAATCCCAAAGCCAAATATAAATGGCTTGGGAATCACTCCTTTAGTTTAAGAATATAACAAAAAAGCCAAACTATTTACATGGGAACAACATACCTGAGCCACAGAGTGAAGCCCCCCTACCTGTAAATATACAGCATTATCCATTGCTTTTTAGGGTATTTTGTGGAACACAGGAAGCTAAGCAGCAAATTTAAAAGTTTCGTAATAAAAACCAATCTGAGTGAGGGCTTTCTTTATGTTCGCTAGAATGTAAAATACATATAAGAGAAGGCTTCTTTTCACGTCACTTCAATGCAACTGTATCAGCCTATGAAGACAAACCAAGCACTCAAGGGCTACAAAGACAGTTTTTTGAACCTAAACATGGGTGACAAAAAGAAAGTATATTTAAAAACCTACAAGATAAGTGAACTGACAAGACAATGAGTTTGGGTCACTATATAAAAGAGGCTTTACTAACACAGCTGAGGAGTGAGGTGAGCAGAGAGAAGCGGCCACAAGGAGCCATGGAGGCTTCTTTCCTAGGGTTCCTACATCATCTTTCTGTGGCTTTCTGGGAGCAGGCCCAGCTTTGCATACAGAATGGGCTAACTGCCCTTATATTCCTTGTGGCCCTCTAATGCACTTACCCTTTCCTTTAGTGCCCTCTTTCCCCAAGAGAATATTCAGGCCAATTTTGTTTTTTCCTTGTTTCTACATTAATAAGAATTATAAACTAGCAATTTGGGATATCACTAACTCTCACTGGGTGTCTTATGTTAGTATAAGATACCTCAAGTGGTAAAAATGTAGAACTTAAAAGCCATTTACAGAGGAGTCAAAAAAACCCATCTCACACTTTGGTAAACCCATAAAATTTAAAGATACGTTATAAAAAAAAAAAAAAGCTATTTTTGCCAATGTTTAATTACTGGACTTTAACCCAATTTCAATATTCTATGTAATTGAAGGTCATTGAATTAACATGTCTTTCTGTTTTCTACATACAACAAAGATTCTTTAAAATACATATATATTTTTAAGCCAGTATACTCCCTTTTACAATCATACCTTCAGTCCAACATTCAAAATATAAACCTAAATAGTCAATGAAAACAACAGTGGACCAAGTGACAGTATCATTAAATGAAACAATAATGCAAGAAAAAGTCACCATTAAAACTCAGAAAATAAACACAATTTGCTGGAATTCTGTTTGTAACCTAATGTGTTCAGAACAGCCCCCACTGTGATGTTGCCCAACTCACACCTTTCTTCTTTTCTCTTTCCATGGTGCATCTTCATTATTTTACTGAGGTTTATACAATGACCATCCTAACAGCAGAGGCTAATGCTAAATATACAACCTATTTCAGAACTGGTACATGTTCCCAACAATTGTTTTGTGTTCCCTCCATATTATAAAATGGTCCAATCCTTCAGGAGAAAAAAAAGGGAAAGGGCTAAGTAAAATATATCCATACACACTGTGCATTAAATATTACTAGGTTAAGACAGTAAGGTGGAAAAAAGGAATAGAGGGGTACAGTAAATTTTCTCCAAACAATTCTATTACATTTGACAGAACTGTCCATGACTTGTATTTATTTTAACCATGTTAAGGAAAAAAACTAAAAGAATTATTACCAGAATTTGCATCAATTTCTTGGAGAAGCTAACAATAAAACATTAAATAGATTTTTATATATAATACTTGTATATTTATTTGAAGAATCTTTGGTAACAATTGTGTTTCTTCCACATTATAGGACTTTTTAAACAAACGTCAAAAGTAATTTAATAATCAGCATATGAAAGATAAATTATGATACTATTCTTTCAGTCTTCCTATAAAAACATCCTTGAACCTGACTAGTAATCTGCACTACTTGTGCACTTAAACACAGCATCTGTTTTAACTTGTGAACATACAAAATGAGAGACTAATACCAGAAAGAAATTAGACAATAATAAGAATCAATGACAAACCATAACAATGACAACTGTTCTTAAGTAATTTATTTTTAAATTATAAGATTTACAATGCCTTGATTATGTAAAATATCATAATGGAAATTAAACCAAATCAACAAACCAAAAGAGAAAGGAGATTTCCTTGAATATCAATACTTAAACCATCTTTATAAGTATCTGATGTCCCAACCGCATCTTATGTAGAAAGTATACTAACTTCAAACGTTTCATTTGCAGGTTTAATTTCTCATTTTCAACTTTTATGAACTGTAATGTAATTTATTTCAAATCCTATTATACCTATTATTTATACTGCAATAGCAGCAAAATCTCACGTGTGCAATCAAATGTGGAACTGGGGCACAGCTTTTAGCTTTCAGCCACAGACAGAAATTATACACTGCATTCAGTACAGTAACATTATATTAACCGGAGCATAGAGTTTAGTATACTTATTGCAGGGTTGGTATTTCTCTCCCTCTGAACTGAACCAGCTGAGCTTCTGAGCAGACATTACTGCTGTGGATAGTAAGACTGCTGTGGGGGCTGAGGGAAGGGGTATGAAGGCTGCTGGGGTCCTGGGTATGGAGCCTGTCCAGGGCTCTGGTGATACACTGGTGGATATGGCATATTATACTGGCCGTATGCGTAAGGATTATAGCCCATGGGCATGGGCATTTGGCAATACCTGATGGGGAGAGGAAACAAAAAAAAAATGGGTTGGTAAATAAACACTAGAAAATGAAACACACAATAATTATTCTAAGCCCACTTTTTTTCATTTTATTTTAAGAAAGCCATTTTTCTCTATTATTTTTTTTCCTGTATATTAGAGAACAACAGAAATAAAAAGGAATTGTTTCAAGGTACATGTTAAAGAAAAGCATTCTTGGGCTGGAGTGGTGGCTCAATGGTAGAGTGCTTGCCTGGCATGTGTGAGGCCCTGGGTTTAATCCTCAGTACCGCATGCATGCACATACATACATACATACATACATACATAAAAATAAAGGATCCATTGACAACTAAAAAATATTTTAAAAAAATAAAAGCGGGGCTGGGGTTGTGGCTCAGCGGTTGAGTGCTTGCCTAGCATGTGTGAGGAACTGGGTTCAAACCTCAGCACCACATAAAAATAAACAAAATAAAGGTATTTGTAAAAAAGTTAAAATAAAATAAAATTTAAAAAAAAAGAAAAGCATTTTTATCCTGTTATTAAATAAAAGAATATCAAATATTTAATACTATTCAGAAAATAATACCATTAAAGGAAATAAGATCAAATATTCCACTATTATAAAAGGAATAAAAACAGAGTCCTTTCATTTTGATGTGGCAAAACTGATACTCTAAACACATTTCTGGAGGATGGAGATATAGCTCAGCGGTAGAAGCACTTGCCTAGAACACACAAGGTCCTGGGATCAGTCCCCAGTACCAGGAAAATATACATTCTTGTTCAACAAGAATCAATATTTACTATAATGGACAAATATTTACTATTTATCGTTTTTATAGTTTGAAGAGAGTGTACTTATTAAATAGAATTTAGACCATATTTTTTTTAAAGTAGTCAAGTGTCTGGATTTTCAAGATTAAGAAATTACCATAAGACAGCAGCAATGTAGCTCAGTGGTAGAGAGCTTGCCTGGCATGTACTGGGTTCCATCCCCAACCCTCCCCCCACCAAAAAAAAAGAAAGAAAAGAAACTGCCACAAAGAAGACTAACCTTTAAGTAAGCACATTCTTAACTATGTAAATTTCTACCTAATAGTTTACTAAATTCCAAGATTTCAAAATACAGATATAACAAGGCCTCATCAGTCTTGCTCAGAAAAGGCACCTAAATAAAGGCAGCCAATTCAACACATACTGAATTTGACACAGAAGAGATATGTTTAATGTAACATGCAAAAAAAAATAAAGTATGAATTTTTAAAACCTAGAAAATTACTGAAAACTACTCAAATAAGTATCTGTGATATTATTTTAATTTTTGGATAAGCTGCCTATTGTAGTTCATTCATTCATGACACCTCCATTTAGGAAAGTTAACCAGAGGTAGAAACAACATTAGCCACTTCAGTGTGATACATGATGCTACAGCCTTACCCAGGATATCCAGGATAGGTGGGGTAGGGTGGTCCCTGGGCCTGTGGAGGAGGAGCTGAGCCAGGGACTGGTGATGGAGCTGGGGCAGCAGTCCCAGTCCCCACTGGAGCTGGAGCAGTAGCAGAAGGAGTTCGATTTGCTGGAAGCACAGGAGGTGGAGGCCGGGCTGGTGGCTGGGGCTTAGCAGGCTATAAGAAAAAATAAGCACCGACTACAAAATGTTTCTTGTTTTTCTCAAACTGCTATTAATTAAAATAAATGAGAGCAAATGACAAATTCTAGCATCCAACCAAATATATGTCTAACTTCCACTCCTGACTCTAGAAATGTACCATAGGAGAAGAATAACTGTCCAATTTGTGAAAACTCCACAGCCACTGCTCTTTTCTTGATAACTAATATTTCATCATTTACTATTCCCAACAATGTTTAGACATTTGAGGCAGAAAAAAAGCAGCACAAGTATGATTTATTACTGTAAACTCCTTTCACTCCCCAAACTCTTTTTAGAAAAATTTGAAACATTGAAAACTTTAAAAAACAAAAGTATTTCAAAACAATCATATATCTATCTACCAATGAAATTCAGTAGCTATTACCATGTCTGCTTCATCTATAACTGCATCCAAATATTTACCTACATAACTGCAGAACCATTTGAATATAAATTGCAAACTTCATGATACCAGCCCTACAAATTTCGGCACTCAGTCCTAACAATGGTATTTTCCTACATAATCACAATTGCATTTTCACCCTAAAAATATTAACAATTATTCCCCTATATCAACAAATATCCACTCTAGATTCAAGTGAGAAATTGGCTAAAATGTGCAATAATTATTCTGATATCACTATTCACCACAGAAAAGCTCTTATAGCTGTTTTTAGGAACCAAAATCATTCAAGGTCCATGAACTGCATCTGATTATAATGAATCTTTCAGCTCTTTTAACCTAGAATATACCCTCCCCTTGTTTTCTATTTTAGAAAAGACCAACTTAGTAGAATAATAAAATACTTCCAATTGTCCATTTTTTCTAAGTGGTACATTTTAGCTTCTTATTTAATCACTGTATTTGCTGTCAACACAAATTTAGTTCTAAAGACTTGATTAGACTTAGCTTACACATTTTTTTTGGCAAGAACTCACAAGTGATGCCATGCTCTACACACTGCAAAACATCAGAAGTTTAATCACCTGACACAGGTAGTGACCACTAGAATCCCTCCAAAGTAAAGTGTGTTTTATCATTTAGAGCAAACAGGTTGTCACTAATGTAAACCTTCTACTTTAAGAATATACTTGGCTTACTAACCGGCATAGTTCTTGGAGCTGGAGTTGGAGGAGCTGGTGCATGTCCTCCTGCTGGAGAGGACTGATACGCAGGTGTAGGAATTGAAGGAGCACTAGGTTCTCTAGCAATGCTTTGTTGCAAGTCCCTTATTAAAGACAAGAGTATTATAATTTAACACAAAGAAGAAATTTTTAAAACCCACAAATAAAGTACCATGTATTTTCTCATTTTTCTTTTCTTCACATATGAAACAGAAAATGGTACCCAAACAGGGATGATATTTTAGAATATATGACATTTCTATTCTTGACTATAACATAAATCTTCTTTCTACTTCCTATTATTTAATAAAATTAAGTTAAATCATATTCTATTTCTGAAGACTAGGAAAAAAGGTAAACTTTTTAAGAAATCACACAGTCATGGCTCAGTAAAGACTGTATTAAACCAGGCAAGCAGTCCTAAAAGACTGCCCACTCTCAAATAAGTTATTCAGGAAATGAAAACTCCTACCATAATCTATCCAAAAGTTATCAAAAACCACAACCAGGGGCTGGGGCTGGGGCTTAGTGGCAGAGCGTTTGCCTAGCATGTGTGAGGCACTAGGTTCGACCCTCAGCACCACATAAAAATAAACAAACAAAGGTATTCTGTCCATCTACAACTAGAAAAAAAATTGGAGGGAAAAAAACCCACAACCATTCAGAGCTGCCTCATGAATATTTTAATCAGTGTATAATATCAATGTTTATACAGAAAATAAAACAACAGGTGTGAAAGCTAATGATGAAAATTTATAGATGAACAATTTCTAAAGATATTCAAAGAAATTTGACACTGGGATATTTTTATATTAAAAGACAACTCATGGGCTGGGGATATGGCTCAAGCGGTAACGCGTTCGCCTGGCATGCGTGGGGCGCTGGGTTCGATCCTCAGCACCACATAAAAATAAAAAAATAAAGATGTTGTGTCCACCGAAAACTAAAAAATAAATATTAAAAAATTCTCTCTCTCTCTATTTAAAAAAAAAAAAAAAGACAACTCATATCCTGGCACTAAAGCGAACTCACAAAAGATAAATTGTTGAAAAGACCATTTAAATATTATAAGAGCCAGGTGCAGTGGCGCAAACCTGTAATCCCAGAGACCCAGGAGATTCATACAGGAGGAATGAAAGTTTGAGGCTAGCCTCCTCAACAATTTAACAAAGCCCTAAGCAATTTGGTGAGACCCTGTCTCAAAACAAAGGGGGTTAAGGGTAGTCAGCTGAGGATGTATCCCAGTGGGTAAAGCACCCCAGGGTTAAATCCCCAGTACCTCCCCAAAAAAAAAAAAATTAGAAGAGAATTTCAAAATCTCCTCCTGAAATCTACCCGAAAAAACTCATTAAAACAATACCTAAGGTAAAAAGTACTCTAGTAATACATGGTATCAATCAACCTCTCCCAGCACTGATTAATATACACAAACAAGCAAATACATGTCCCAAAATGTTTGCAACAATACCTGCTGCCGGGATATAACAATTAACAGCCACCCTTCATATCTGTCACCCACACTTTCACCCTCAGAAAAAGCCCCATTTGGAAGATAAATTTGACACTGCAAACACAAAGAAAACTAATATACATTCCTTAAAAAAAAAAAAAAAAACTACTTGACATAAGTAAACAGTTGCTTGGAAGATAAAGTTTTTCATCAATATTAAAATTGTGAAAGGGGCCTGGGGTTATGGCTCAGTGGTAGTGCACTCGCCCAGCATGTATGAGACCCTGGGTTCAATCCTCAGCACCACATATAAAAGATAAAATGAAGGTATTATGTCCATCTACAACTAACGAAAATTTAAAAAATAAAATTGTGAAAGGTTAGATGATTTTGAAATATCTAAGAAATATGTGTATATTTTATAATATAAAATATAAAGCCCTAACACAAGACCTTTCTTTTCCTTTGATAAACACCAGAGATGATTGTAGCAAACAATACAGCAAATGAGCCCAACCACTTACTAATGATGTAAATCAAAGCTAATAAATCATAAGATCAATAATAAAAAAGTAAAAATAAAATGATACCAGAATTTCTATTCCTGACATTAGTATTTAGACCCTTAATGAAAACAAAATATAGCTCAAAGTAAAACATTCTTTTTGTACTCTTTAAATTTCTGATAAAAGATTTCAATGAAAAGACATATTAAAAAATCAAAGTATCCAGCTAATAGAAATATAAAAAGGACATATTAGTTATCAGGGAAATAAAAATTAAACGACAATGCATTAACTCCACACACCCACCAGAATAGCTAATGGCAAAATATTTATCTTCTAAACCACTATTTACTTGCATTAAGTAGTGTTTTGTTGAGGTTTTGTTTTTTGTTTAAGGACTATATATTAGTTTTGTTTGAACAAGAACTCTTATATATTGCTAACAGAAATATAAATTAGAAAAACCACTTTGGAAAACTGGCAACATCAACTAAAGCTGAACATACACATACCCTATGACTCAGCAATTCAACTCCTAGATATGCATCCAACAACACTGCATACACATGCTCACCAAAAGCCCATACCATCCAATATAGCAACTGTCCGGCACATGTGGCTATTAAACATTTGAAATGTGGCTAGCCTGACTGAAAATGTCCTTAAGTTGAACTATATACTGCTTTTCTAAGACTTAGTGTGGGGAAAAAAATAAAACATTCATAATTTTTACATTGATGATATATTTAAATTATAAATTGGATATACTCAGTTAAATACATTTTTGAAATTAATTTTACTTATTTCTTTAAACTTTGTTACTGTGGCTACTAGGAAATTTTACAATTTTAATTGCATATGTCACTGCATGATAAGTATTTTACCCTACAAAAATGTACCTTTATTTTATTTATCTTTTTTTGAGGGTGCTACAGATTGAACCCAGACCTTTGCACATACTAGGTAAACGTTATACCACTGAGCTACATCCCCGCACTTAAAAAAAAAAAAAAAAAGACAGGGTCTTGCTAAACTGCCCCAGTGGCCTTCAGCTTGCAATCCTAAGTATCTGGGATTACAGGTATATGACACTGCATCTGGCTCTGAACTAGCTTTAATTAATTAACTAGTCCCAGACATTTGTTTCATAGTAAAACAGCTGTGTTCTACTATGCTCGTGCCAACACTATTATAACTAGAAAACTACTCAAATACTGGTAAAATAGAATAATTTATAGTATATTCACATGAGATATATATATATATATATATATATATGGATATAAGGGTAAAACAATCTACAAATACACACAACTGATGAATCTCACAAATACAATGTTGAGTAAAAGCCAATCACAAAGGAGTACATATGATTCTATTTACATAATGTATAGAAAGAAGAAAAAGTAATCCATGCTCTCCTAAGCAATAGAGGTTGTCCTGGAGAAAGAGGATAACAATGGAGTAAATGCCTGAGTGATCGATTCTTGGGGTGCTGAGAATTTCCTATGTTATGAATGTAATCGCTGGCTACCTGGGTAATATCAGTTTGTAAAATGTACCTTACATGTACCTTTTCGGTGTACATTTTATTCAATAAAAAAAACTTTTAACGAATTTAGGTCTTGGGTATCAACAATGATTATTTTAACAAAATAAGCCCTCAGATTTTTTAAAATATTATGTTATCATATGGTCTACTTTTATATCATTCATTCATCTTTCAATCACTGAGCCGAAAACACTTGAAAAGTTTATGACCACCTCAGAACTAATTTTGTTTATAGTACAAATACAGAAATACATGTGCATATAATAACAAATCTAGTTTTCAAACCAGAAATTTGAAATAAGAAATACTTGAAAATAGCCAGGCACAGTATACACTGTAATCTCAACTCAGAAGACTGATCACAAAGTTCAAGGACAGACTCTACAATTCAGCAAGATCCCAAACAACGTAGCAAGACCTAGTCTAAAAATAAAAAATAAAAAGGGCTGAGGATGTAGCATGATGGTAAAGCATCCCAGAGTTCAATCTTAAGTACCAAAAAAAGAAATATTTGAAAATATTTCTTCCAAAGAATACCCAAAGCTTCCTTGTGCACAAACAGACCAATTTAAATATTTATTTCTTTTTAAAAAAAATATATCTTAGTTGTAGATGAACACGGTGCCTTTATTTATTTATTTTTATGTGGTGCTGAGAATTGAACCCAGTGCCTCGCATGTGCTAGACAAGCTCTCTACCACTGAGCTACAACTCCGGCCCTTAAATATTTTTATTTTCTCCCTTCTTACACAAAAAGCATACTCTGTACTCTTATCCTATATATTACTTCTTCCTACCTATTTATCTCGGAGATCTTCCCATATCAGTAAATTGAAGATATCCCCCTTTTTAAAATTATTTGCATAGTATTTTGCTGTAGAGATCATAGTTTTATTTATTTCACCAACCCTAGACACTTGATTAATTTCTATTCCTTTACTTGCTGTAAGCAATGCAGAAATAAGCTCATAAATATATCATTTCTAGTACATATAGCCTCAGAAGCTTCAAAACCAGAATAGCAAGATTAAAGGATTGTTTGAATCTATAATTCTGACCTTTACAATTAAATTACCCTATACAAAGATTGCACTATTCTGTACTCTCACAGCAATATATGAGATTTATTTCAACAAAGCACATTATCAAACTCAGATTTTTGCCAAGAAAAAATGTTACCTACCCCAGAGTAATTTTAACTTTTATTTTATATTGGATAAATATTTAATTATAAGAGTAAAATGTATTCCCAGGTTTGCAAAACTTATGTTCACATCCTTTTCTTAGTTTCCTGTTTTTATTTTCTTCTCATTAATTTAGGAGTTCTTTATAAATAAGGCAAATTTATTTACTGACTGTGAATAAGTTTCAAATACTGTTTTCCCCCAGAGTTATTATATCTTGTCTTTGCTTATCAAGTTGCAGGATAGTTGTTTTAATCCATGATATCTTTGTTCAAATTTTTCATATATCCTGTGACAATTTTTTGGTGAATATTCTTCATCTATTAAGTTATGTTCAATTTTGTTCATTTTTTTTTTTTTCTTTTTTCCTTTGTATTAATGCTGGGTCAACTCTATTTGATTATTCAGCACAAAATAAGTCCTATGTATCAGCCCACTTTCTCAGTAGTCTCCTTCAGAAGGGTATTTTGCTGTTATTTTCTGAGATGTTCACCCTGTCTTTTCCATGTTCTATACTTGCTGTCCTACATTAAGAAACCTATTTGCCACTTGAAGATAAACTTTCTATTCATTGGCACTTCCTAAAATCTGCCACACTGAATTGTTTTATTGTCATGTCTATGACCTTACTATACATTCCTACATTTAGTTTTCATCCTTTCATCCCAGATTATGCAGCCATTGGCTTGGTGCTTTCTAAGGAGAAAAGAAGGGAAATTCCCATTTCACACTACCAAGTTCACCCTAAATGTTTTTATAATATTTTTAAGACAAAATATTTTAAATAAATTTGATGCACAAAACAAACTTACTTTAAGAGTTCATCTCTTTCTGTCTTCCGTGCAAACACTATGTCACTGCATTTGTTCTGGAACCTGACCAGGATTTCAGTCAACTCATTGTAAAACTATAAGTAAACAAGAAAACAAGTAATAAACAATAACAATTTTTTAATCTAGGGAGTAGCACCATCTAAAGCTAATTTGCCAATGATGGTACAAACTTAAGAACTGAATCCTCTGTACAAGACATATTCACAGCACTTATTAAGCAACAACCTAATCTTAAATATAACCTAAAACTTCATTAAAAAATAAAAACAGTAAAATCATTTTTAAAGAATACCATCATAAAAATTTAAGTGGCAATAAGTTAAATTTCATGATTATGAACATGTTCCCAATTCCTAGAGAAAATTCTACTACTACATAATGATGACACTAAAACTAGTTAAGAGGAAGGATTAAATGTATACATTCACTAGAGAAATGTAGGGATCATTTCAGATAATCTTCAAAGAATTTCTGAAGGCTCTCTGCTAAGTTTTCTCTGCTTATCTATTTGAACAAAGTATTTAAGTCAAACTAAGATGGCATTTTACTATCCTGTTTGGAAGGCAATGTAGTATTTTCCCTCTCTATTCAGAGGATTTTACATTATACCTTCTGTATCTCATCAAGACCACTTTATTATGTGATCTTTATGGAGTTGAGTATCAAAGGTTCTTATGCATATGAGAAATAAGTTATTGGGGGCAAAAAATAAAATAAAAATTTTTAAAAAGGCACTTTCAAACTTAAGATATAAGGCAAAGAAGTACTTAAAATATATTCAGTAAGCCAAGCACAGTGGCATGCCTGTAATCTCAGCAAATCTGGAGGCTGAGTCAGGAGGATTACAAGTTTGAAACCAACCTCAGCAACTAAATAAGGCCCTAAGGACTTAGCAAGATCCTGTCTCAAAACAAAATATTAAAACAGCAATGGGGATATGGTTCAGTGGTTAAGTACCCCTAGGTTCAATCCCTGGCACCAAAAAAACATACACACACACACACACACACACACGTAAACCATATACATATTTTAGCACACTGATGCTCGTTTTTGTGTGTGTGTGTGTGTGTGTATTTTTTTTTTAAGTGAGCACTCTGATGGTCAAGCAGATCACAACTCTACCCTCACCAAATCACCATCACAAAATATAAAAGCCTTGTCTCCATTTCACACCATAGACCAACTTCATTATTCTGTTCCCTCATAATTCACTCAAAATGCTCAACATCCTAACCCTTAAAAAGATATTTTGACATCTCTGTACTAACTCCTGCTACCTAGAATGATTATATCACTTTTTCTGCCAGGTAAAATATACAATCCATTCTTCCAAATTCCAATGAAGGTATCAAAGCTAACAAATTCAAAGCAAAGAAATTTGGTCCAGCTACAAATACCAATTAACTTCCCAAACTATACTCTCATATCTATACTTGTTAGCTATTATTTCTCTTGTATTATTTCATACCTTTGTGCCTTCCTTCAAATTAGCTACAAGTTCAACGAAGTTGTCATATGCAGTAGCTAAATTCTTCAAAACCTCTTCTCTTAAGTTAGCTTCATTGTTAGATTGTTTCATTTTTGAAAATTCCTGGTGTGAGACCTTGTTAAAAGAAAGATACATGTAATTTATAATTGCTTACAAAATTAATGTACTTTATAATATGTTTAGATACCTTTTTCAGCCATAAAAAGCAGATATGATAATATATGCTTGCAGAATTACTTGAAATACCTAATAATATTTGTTTTTGAGGTAGTAAAATGCTTTAAAATCTTTTCTTAGGTAAAAATACCACAAATCCAAAGGATGTCAAAACATAACCAAAAATGATTATAGATTTCTATTAATACATATCACAAAAAATTATTAAGATGAAACTTTGAACTTTTCAGATTATATATAAATATTCAAAAGTGAAAAAACATAGTTTAATGCTGCATATTAACTACTAAAAGAGGAAATATTCAAATCTTACTAAACAGTTCAAACTATTTATTTATAAATAAAAATTCTGACTAACTTCTAACATTTAGTTTGGGATTATTTACAAAGCCTGACTAATGTCTGTATGTATTAGCCATATAATTGCAGGAATCAATAATTCTAACTAATTTTTATTTTTTCTCACATCTTTTAAAAATTTGGAAAAACCCAAAATATCTGATGCATCACAGCATTTCTAAATAGCATGTACCATCTTAGTAACAGAAGAATGGCTTTGTTTCATAGCTTTTTAAAATCATTGTGCCACATTAAATTTTACAAAATATAGTACATTGCACTCTGAAATTTGTTTCCAATTTCTTTTTCCTAAATGAATACAGGTATTGTGCATGGGTATCCTGTCTGTAATTTTTAAAACATATATCTTATTAAATATACAAATTTTACCTGAATATTTTTTAGAAGTCCCTCCTGTTTCTTTAGGGATTCCTGAACCTTAGTTGTAAGACCTCCATAGATTCGATCCAGTTCAGTAACAGAAAGAGCTTCTTCATTTATCACACCATCTTGAGCCAGAGCTGTCAAAAACTTGCTTGTCATATCAAAATTCACTGACTTTAGGTCATTCTCAAGACTTTCTCTTTCCTTCTTTACTTCATCAAGATTTGTCAATAAGGATTTTAAGACATTTACAACCTAAATGATTAAAAAAAAAAAAAAGACACCTTCATTTAATTGCCAAAGAAAGAAAAAAGCAGCAGACAATGTCAGGAAGGAAACAATATACAAAGATTAATTCATGGTCAGTGAAAGATGATTTCTCAGAGAGTAAAATATATATAAATTGAGCATCAAGTTTATTTAGATGTCATCATTATATACTTTCAGTTGCCTCCAGTTACAAAAACAGGGATAACAACAGTAGTAACCACTATAATGTACTCCACACCTACTATGTGCCAGACACTATTAAATGTTTCACAAATATAATGTAACACGTTTCTTATAATAGCCTATAGGGTATATATTTATTACCTCTATTCCGAAGGTAAAGAAATTGAAGCTCAGAAAAATTATTAGGATCAAGAGATAACATACTGAATCTTAAAGGAAACACCCCCACCAGCCACTAAGATGCAGAAAGCACAATTGTAAATCTTGAGGAACATGCCCTTGTAAAATGAAGGAAACACAAGCACAGGGAAATTGTGTAGCTCCACCCTGGCTCCACCTCTGGTCCAGCCTGATACAGCCCATCTATAAATATTGGACCCCTAGCCCAAACCTCTAGCCCGCATTCTCCCTTCAATGTGTATCTTCCTTCCTAAATAAACCTTTGTCTGATTCAAGCTGAAATTCCTTTCTGTCACATATACCAAGAACCCTGCTGGTCCTGAGCTGAGTACCCTCTCTCCTCCAGGAACTCCTTGGACCTTTCTCCAGACACAGTTCTTCTCCCATGAAAGGACTTTATGTGAAATTTGAGACCTAACTATGCCTAACTCCAAAACCAATCCTCCCTTCTGTGAGAGTACTGGAGATTGAACCCAGTGCCACACATGTACTAAGCAAATGCTCTACCACTGAGCTACATTCCCAGCCTTTTTTTTTTCCCCCACCCCTCTTCCTTTTTGACAGGATCTCACTAATTGCCCAGGCTGGCCTCCAGCTTGCATTCCTCGTGCCTCAGCTCCCAAGTAGCTAGGATTATTGCTGCATGCCACACATCAGCAGCAAAACCCATCTCTTAACCACTCTATTCTACAGAGCCTCCCTGTAATGGCTTTGAGATAAGGTAAGATCTGACTTAATTAAGTAAAATACTCTATTTTGTCTACAGTGAGAGAGAGAAATATATAGACAGACATGAAGACAGAAACAGAGATATGAAAAAAGTATGCAAGGTGGATAAAGGGGTTGAGGCTGGGAAACAGCACACAACCAAGGAGACTATGTACCATATATTTATTTTATATGAGGAGGGGAAAGATGGTTACATATATGTCTTTCTATTATTAAGAGTTTTACCTCTTCTATTCAATCCAAGCAACCTCTAACTTGCATCCATATAATTCACTGTATTAACTGTGTTCTAATACCACTTTCAAGCTTCCCTTTTTTCTCATATCTTGCTCTCTTTGCTAGGACTCCAAGGAAGATCACCAACCACAAGCCCTCTATTCTGCTCATCTCAAGAATGCTCGCAGAAAGAAAAATAAGGAAAAGAAAAGGAAAATGCCCATGAACTCTATTTCCACCCTTTTCTTCTCACCAGCAACAATCCAACTCTAATGGATCTCTCCAACTGCCTATTACTGAGAATTCCTGTCCTCCTCTTCCTTCCACAGTCCCAGCTCACTCCCTGACACTAATATCCAGAGTAACATTCCTTTGTAAAGGACAAAGACCTGAGGAAAAGTCCAAGTCTTCTTCTAAATGCAGATGAACTTCTTTTGGGCCTCTGTTTACCACCCATATCTCCTAAGTATCCTAATCTTAATTTTAAAAGTATTTAAGAAGAAAAAATAAGTTCAATTCTCAGCACCATAAGGGAAGAGAGGGGAGCAAAGAGGAGCCAGGGGAAGAGAGGATGGCTGCAAAAGCATATATACAGTGTACTCATTTTGAGTGACAGAAAAGGGAAATTAGGATATAAATATACACACATGTGTGTGTGGATATATATGTATTTTTTGCAAAAAGAAAATCAACAAGGACAAATCAGAAATTAATAAATATGGTTACTTCTAGGGAATATATGAGAATGAAGTAGAAGGAATTAATAGAAACGAGATTCCTTTGCACGCACCTTGGAATCAACATTTTTACATATTCAAAATACAAAATTAAACCAAAACAATACAGAAACAAATGAACCTAACTATCAAAATGAAATGTAGTTACATATAAAAAAATATTTCAACTACGACTATACTCCCTTAGTGGATATAATGGACTTAGTTATTACTATGTAACCCAGGACAGCTTGCTTCCTAGAAAACTCCCTTTTTGCATTTACAAAACAGGAATAGTACCTAGTACCTATTCCAGGACCACTGTGAAGACCAAGATAATCCATATAAAGTGTTCAACATAATTTGTAACATAGGGTAAGTGTTTAACCATATTAATATAATTTTTAATTTATTAATTGAGTTTTATTATTTAATTTTATATATGTTGGGAACATATGGCTAAAGGGGATTAGACATATAAGCATTCAGATATGGATAAAAGATTTGTTATGGGGCTGGGGTTGTGGCTCAGCAGTAGAGCACTCGCCTCACACATGCAAGACCCTGGGTTCGATCCTCAGCACCACATAAAAATAAACAAGTGAAATAAAGGTATTTTGTCCATCTACAACTAAAAAATAAAAAAAGTTTTGTATTCCCTGTCACTTTTATTTATTTATAGTTTTTAATTTGACTTAGTTTCTCCTGTGGTTGACTATTCCTTTAGTGAGATCCTCCCTTTGCTGGTTTTCACTCTTTTCTTTTCACTTCATCCTCATGGAATATTTTGTTGAGAATGATCTGATAGGCTTTCTAGTTGTGAACTCTTTTAATTTTTGTTTATCATGGAAGGTTTTAATTTCATCCTCAAATCTGAAACTTAATTTTGCTGGATATAAAATTCTTAGTTGAAATCCATTTTCTTTCAGAGCTTGAAATTTATTATCCTACGACCTTCTAGCTTTGAGGGTCTGGGTTGAGAAATCAGTTGAGATCTGAATTGGTTTCCCCTTATACATAATTTGATTTTTTTTTTCCTCTCACGGCCTTAAAGATTTTATCTTTATTCTCTGTGTTAGTCATTCTCATTATAATGTGTCTTGGTGTGGGTCTCCTGTAATTTTGTACATTTGGAATACTACTATCTTTAAACAGATGGTATACTTTTTTTAATATTTTAATTTTTTTTTTAGTTGTCAATGGACCTTTATTTTATATGTTTATATGTGGTGCCAAGAATTGAAGCCAATGCCTCACATATGCTAGGCAGGGGCTCTACCACTGAGCCACCACCCCAGTCCCAGATGGTATACTCTTAGAATTATGGAAACTAAGATTCCCTCATCAAAGGATGGTCCAAAGTTGCTGTGGTAACACCCCAAAGTTAGCTAATCACAATAAATAGTATGAGAAGATAAAATGGTTCAGGCAGATACAACTTCCTCTTCAGTGAGGAACTAACTATACACAGGACAACAGAAATGAGGGACTAGAACCCCTAAGGATTTAAGAACCACAAGTTCTCCTACCAGCTCTAGTTACAAAGAAAAGCTAACCTCCCAACTTACACCATTTTCTTACCAGAGCAGTAAGGAACAAACCAGTATTATTAAATAAGTTCTGTGCTATTTCAAAATGCTATGATTTAACGTCTCTAAAAGAAATGCCATTTCAAACAACTAATCTATAAATGAATTTTTTGGACAGCTACACAAAGATAGCAAGAGACCCCTTATATTAATATATTAATATACAGATCCTCTTTTTCTTTTTAATAATCATTTATTTACACTAGTTTAAATATATTTCAAGTTGTATGACTTCTGGCCTAATTTTAAGAGTGAATGATGTAGAAAATGAATAAAACTACTTTCACAAATAAATGACCATGATAACAAGAAAACTGCCGCCTAAATTTTCTTATAAACTCAAATTTGAGACTTAAAATGTTACCAAATCAAAGTATATAAATAATTGGAAACCTATGGTATCTATTTCTGTGTTTTATAAACACTTTCAATTAGTTTTTAACTTCAATTAAATGTATCACTTATATACTTTCTGATTATGTGTTGAGTACTGTTCTAGATGCTATCAACAGTCCTGCTGGGGATGTAGCTCAGTGGTAGGATACCTGCCTAGCACGAGTATGTCCCTGGCTTGATTCCCAGCACTGCAAAATAATAAACAAAAGGAGGGGAAGGATTTAAAACAAATACACAACAACAGAGTAATGTGTTGACAGTTACAAAGATGGGGAAGATAAGCCATCTGAGATTAATGAAAAAGAGGTGGTCATAAAAAGGGAAGCTCCCCCACCCCCACCCCAAGAAAATATAAATATAAACATCTTGAGGCAAGAACACACTTGACAGGGACAAAGGAAAGAAAAAAGGGCCAACTGTGTCTGAAGCACAGAAAGAACAAAAGGCAGAGTGGAGGGAGATAAGGTCAAACAGAACAGCAGAAATAAGATCACCTAGGGTGTCAATACTTCTGTTTCCAATCAGGGGCTGGAAAACTTTTTTTGGGAAAGAGCCAAACAAAATATTTTTAGTTTAGCAGGTCACATTCAATGTTGCAGCTATTCAACTCTTGCATTTGTACATATGAACACAGCCATAGGTCATATGCAAATTAAGGGGCCTTGGCTACATTCCAACAAAAACTAATCTATGAATACTAAAGTCTGAATTTCATATAATGCCCACATCATGAAACATTTTTCTTTTAATCTTTTTCAACCATTTAAAAATATAAAAACAAAACCAAGAGGCCTTCTTTATCTGGCCCTCTTTCTAGTTTGTTGTACAGAACTCTTTATGGCATTTAACAGTACCAAATACAATTAGGGACATAAGAAATGCTCTCAATGAAATGTTCAACTTTACCTTTAGACCTCTCCATTTTATTCTCAGAAAAGGCAAGCATGAGAATATCTCTACAATGAAATGTTCAACTTTACCTTTAGACCTCTCCATTTTATTCTCAGAAAAGGCAAACATGAGAATATCTCTACAATAACAGAAAAGCAGGAACCCGATTCAGTTTCCTGACACTAAAGCTAACAAAGAGGTGAAGACACCCCTTTATTAGAGACCACATGCTCAGATAGTTGCTGGCATGTAGCAGGCCTTCCACAAATGTGTAGTGAACCAAATGAATGGATTCCAGTCATTCTGAACACTTGTCTATAAGCTTTTTGATATGAAAAAAATCAAGATTAAAACCCATGTCTACAGATTCTCTACTCATCTACAAGATGCCATTGTGTGATTTAGGAAAACAAAAATCCTCTCAGGGAAGGTGCACTGCTTTGGACAGTGCTCTTCATGCAATACCTCTCATGAAATGAAGGTTTTTTTAAATGCATCCCTCCATTACTCCTGGCCAATATTCTTATAAAGGGGGGTAAAATAAAAGATGCCCTTTACTCTGGCCAGGTTCAACTCCATGGTAGGGCCAAGGCTGTACATAGACGGTTTCAGACTCCAGTGGATCAGAGACCCACAATCACAAGCAGTGGTCCAAAGTATTTAATGTAAGAACATTTAAATATAAACTACCAATAATCTGCACTTTTTTCAGAATATCTCAATATTTAAAACTAGATGCCCAAAGAGATTTAAGATAAACAGTAGGCTTCTTCATAGTAAGATAATAAAATATCTCACCAACAAGCTTCGATTTCTTAATAAAACATTTATGCTGTATCACTTCAGGAAAATCTAGCTTCAATAAAATAACTTCATACTAATTATAAAAGTTTTCTCCCCTGTGAAATACCACTAAAAATTAACAAAAGCATCCATTTTTATAATTTAATAATATATAAACAAATCAGTGCACACTAATTCTGATTTTGCTCAGCACAAATCATTTTTGCTTTTTTATTAAAAATAGGAAAATCAAAGGACAAAAGCTGGATATATTCTGGGTCATATATGAGACACCAAAAAGAACCAAGAAGGGATACTTACAGATCTTTTTCTAAAATAGAAAAGGTTATCAGAATTTATTGCTATTCCCTGGGTCCACAGTCTCTTTTGGGGGTTTTTTGTTATTCACAAATTAATCTTCTGGTCATTTCCTTTTTTTCTCCCCCAGGTCAACCAAGGATCTAATTCCCTGTCTATCAGGTTTCCCCCTTAGATTCAGGTTCCTTGAATACCTAGCTTTCTTTTCTCTTAAGGAAGCTACCCAGCACCCTGGCTGATTTTTACCGTACCTCTATAGAAACTACTCAGAACATACCCAATAACTCAGTCCTTCCAAGATCCTATATAAGTCCACTTTTCCTGCTTATTCACCCAGTTGTCATAATATGCCAAATTCTTAAGAAGCCTGCAAGAGGGGTGTTTCCAAATTGCTGAAAATGAAATCCTTGTAGCATACTTTCTATATTGTTCCTGTTGTATTTTTAAACTTCTACTCTTTGCTACAGTTATCTTTGTACACTGAACAATTTTCTACATTGAACCATAAATTGAGAGTAAAGGTTTTGTATGTTTTGTCCATTAATTTTTCAAAGTACCTATTATCACAGTACCTTACAGAATAAGTCTTGTTCAAATAAGTATATGAAATTATTCTATATAAAGACCAATTTGATAACTTCTAAAATCTACTACCCAGGAAACTCATCTTTTTACAGAAGTTTTGAACAGTATTTCTTGCCCTTTGGCTTATTTTCCTATGTACTTTGGAGCCTCTATCTGATCCTAGTATATTACCCTATCTCATAGTGACCAGCCATTAATTACATCTGCACTTTTTCCTCTTTTTAGGACTTTTCAACTCAGATACTCTACTATTGATTTTCTCCTTCCTATTATCATTAGAAATACAATGATGATGTTATCCACTTATTAACATGCACACAGAGCTAATCCCAGTGGAATATGATATAAAACAATATAAAATCATGCAAAAAACAAAGAATTGTTGGTCAGAAAAGTATCTAATCAAACTCAGTTGTTTTGTTTTTTTTTTTTTTTGATTTTGTTTTCATTTCAGGCACGTTTCTATATTTCTAAGTCTCTCCCTTTTATAAAACCTTGAAATAAATACTGTGACCATATGTAGTACCTAGAATTTAGTACCTAGATTATAAAAGGCATTTGATAAATGAAAAATATTACAGGAAATTAATATTAGAACAATAAACTGTCACACAATGTGTATATGGGTATAACTTTAAATATAATGACCCCAACTAACTCCTCTGTGTGTGTGTGTGTGTGTGTGTGTGTCTCTCTCTCTCTCTCTTCTTTTCTTTTTTTTTTTTAGTGGTGCATGGATCAAATCCATGGGCCTATGCATGATAAGCAATGTACTGTTGCCACTGAGCTATAGCTCAAATTCTGCATTTTTCAAACTATGACTAATTAAGACATTATCAGTTCATTGTATATAATAGCTCAAACACAGTTTTCTTAAGCAGATGACCACCCACAACAAAATGCACCCTCTCACCTCACTGCCCTGCATGGTCTTGGCTGGGTTAGCAGAGGGGATGGCAGCATTCAGCTCAGGCTCCGGCTTACACAGAAGAGCAATGATGTCACGATGAGACTGATAACGTTCTTTCACTTGCCCATCTGCTTGCACAGCTTTATCTAAAACTGTCCTGAAGTTGGTTCCCTCTGGGAAGCAGGGGCGAAAGTTTCCAGAGCTCAGTAATGATTGTAACAGCAATGTTTATGAGGTGGCTGTACTTTTAGTTCTGGTCTTCAACTTTACTTATGCTCCTTTATGATCCCAATTTACTAGATAATAAAAACTCAATTCCTATCAATCTTTGCATTTTTGTCTTTGGAAAACTGACAAAATCATTTGTAAAATCAAGGGCATAGCTACATTTTAAAATATATTTGGTGATCAGTGTCTGCCAAATATAACTCAAGAACATACAAAGAAATCAACAAAAACAAATCACTCCAAATATTTGTATAACTTATTCAACTAGTATTCTCTCAAAGAACAACCTGACTAGAAAGAATAACACGTTTTTAGAAAAATTTCAATAGTATATACATCCATTTTGCAGAGAGAAATAAAACAAGTCTTGTTGAGTGAATGAAGACATCTACTCAACAAGCACAAAATCTTAATAATCAAAGTCTAATAAAAGTATAATTTTTACTTCAAAGTAACTCTTAAAACTCATTTTTTCAGCACCCAGGATTCACTACCAAGAGGGAAAAAAAAATCATCATACATATAATATGAGTTCACACCATTTTAAAAGATACAGAGTTTGGAGAGTTGATAGATCATTTTAATTTTCACTTTATACCTTCTTAACAATCTGAACTTAGGCTGGGGTTGTAGCTCAGTGGTAGAGCGCTTGCCTACCATGTGTGAGGCACTGAGTTTGATCCTCAGCAACACATATAAGTAAAATAAAGGTATTGTGTCCATCTACAACTATAAAAAAAGAAAAAAAAGAATCCAACCTTTTAACAGTGAGCATGGATTACATTTGTTACTTTTTACCTTTATCCTAAACTGAGGGGGAAAAAAAAATCTGGTTTTACAAACTGTCAGTAAAAATGAGCTTACAACTGAGTCTAACTTAAGCAAAAAGGTGGGTCCAAATTCAGAGTTTGAGTAAAGGTCATTTATACCCATTTTTACCTGCTCTTAAAGGCTTATAGAGTTCATTAGATGGTGTCCTTTGCCAGCGTTCCTTGAATTTTGCTCTTAAATCATTATCAGTTGCTTCTTCTTCATCCAAAAATCTTAATGACTTAAAAAAGGGGGAAAAAAATCAAGATATTATTTTCAGCATAAAAATTTTAAAGCAACTTTAAAATAATTACCCCCACTATAAATGAGTTTAGTGAGACTGAAATACTCCTATACTTCTGATTAGAAATAAACTAGTTTTTGTTGTTGCAGAAATCCAAGGTATATGTTTAACAAAAAGTAACAAAAATTTAAGATTTTTAGCCGTTTTCTCATTAAAATAAAAATGAAGAAAAAACAAGAGATTACTTATATCCAAATACAAGACTACTTTAAAGAAAATTTTACGGTTAAAATAAAGAAACAGAAGCCATAATAAAAACCTTTCAATTTCAGAAGCCATAAATAAAGCAAAAGGGAAAAGTGATTAACTACATGAAAATAAAAGACTCAGACTTCCATCCCAGTACAAGAGACTGAACACTGTGTTTTTAACATATTTTTTAAAGTGTTCTTTTAATGTTTAGCTGAAAAGAAACACAAGGAAGTGCTAATTTATCAACGGACACAAATGCTAAAGTCAGTAGTATCTCACTATCCCTGATGGCTTAGGGCAGAGAACAACAAACTTTTCTGTCACACATCAGAAAGCAAATATTTTGGACTACATAAGTTACATACAATTTGTCACTTATTCTTGTTTTACAATCCTCTGAAAAACAGCAAAAATCATCCTCCAAAACAAAATCAAAATGAACCAAACAAAAATGGGCCAAAAATTGAAACTGGCCCACCATCTATGCTTTGCCAGATATGTAGTTCTTCACAACATAAAACAGGCACTGAACACAAAAGGAGGAAACACGAATAGGTGGAGTCAACAAAAGTGAGAGGTCAGATAAAAGGCACTCTCCTCCATCAAATCAGGACACTTCTAAACTCTCAGGAAATTAATTTCTAAAAAGCAAAACAGTCCAACAGAAGGAAACCTGACTGACCAGATTCTGGCTCTAAATAGAAAAGTGATATCACCTGAGAGTCTTAATCAAAAGCCTGCCTATCAGACTAGAAATCACACATCTTAATAGGAACTTCTGATTAGAACATTAGCCACAGAAAGAAGGGGGGAAAAAAACAAGTTTCAAGAGGAATCAGGTATATCAGTTATATCTCTGCAGCTTTTAGGTACCCATTAATGTCCTAATTTTATTATGTTTTTCATCTCTAGAAATTCTATTTGGCTCTTTTTCAGTGTTTTGCTTTTTTTTACAGCAAAATTAAACACAAATCCTATCTAAAAGAATTCACTTTAAACCCAGACCTCAAAGAATTCCCACCAGTTACAGCAAATGTGAATTCACAAATAAAAATCATTCAACACTAAATGTAATGTAATATTTTGTACTGAATCATGGAACAGAACATCAGTGAAAAACCAGTAAAATCTAAGTAATAATATTATGCCAATGCTTAATTTCTTAGTTGTAACAAATGTACCATGACTACGTAAGATTTTAACGTGGGAGGAACTGGGTGAAGAATACATAGGAACTCTGCACTAAATCTGTTAACTTTTCTGTAAGTCTAACACTATCACAAAATAAGTAGTTTTTAAAATTACAAAATATAGACAAAAAGAAATTGAATGAGAAAACAATCCCTATTTTTTTTTTAAAAAATAACAAATCAGAGTCAAACTCATAAAGATTGGAGATACTAGCATAGTAAAATGAAAGAACATAAAATATACTTAATATATTTTAAGAAATTAGAAATAGGGCTGGGGATGTGGCTCAAGCGGTAGCGCGCTCGCCTGGCATGCGTGCGGCCCGGGTTCGATCCTCAGCACCACATACAGACAAAGATGTTGTGTCCGCCAAATACTAAAAAATAAATATTAAAAAAAAAAATTCTTAAAAAAAAAAAAAGAAATTAGAAATAAAGGTATAACATAGGAGAAAGAGACTAGGAAACACTGAAAAAGAGCCAAATAGAATTTCTAGAGATGAAAAACATAATAAAATTAGGACATTGATGGGTACCTAAAAAAATGCATTCTCTTCAGTTATATCTCTGCAGCAACTGGAAGATTCTTAGACCAAAACAATTGTGAATGAAAGAAGCACAATGAAGCAGAGTACACAAAGTGAGAGGTTAAGAGACATGGAAAATTAAGTGAAAAGATTCAACATACAAATAATCAGAGATCCAGAAAGTGAGAGAATAGGGGAAAAGCAATAGTCAAGGAAGTGAAAACTAAAACTAAACATTTTCCAGGATAGATAAAAGATATAACTCCTTCAATTCAGTGCATCCAATGAAATAGCAAGCAACTTAAACGAAACTCAGACACATTATAATAAATTTCAAAGAAAAGAAATAACCATGTGTAACTTCAATGCCACTTTCCAAAAAAAAAAAGGAATGAGCAACAATAAAACAAAAAAAAAAAAAAGCAGGAGAATGGAATGGGAAAAGAGGCTAGAGCAAAGAAAACCATAGAACTCTAAGTGAGACAAATATAAAATACAAACTATAGTAGAATGATTCTGAATGTATGGATATAAGCAGTTAATACAAATAGACTTAACCCTCCAGGTAGAGACAAAGATTTTCAAACTAAATTAGAAAGAAAAATACTGCTATGTGCTATTTACAAAACACATAACTATAGGTTGAGCATCCCTAATCCAAAAATCCAAAATCTGAAATGCTCCAAAATTCAAAACTTTTGAGCACCAACATAATACCAGAAATGGAAAATTCCATAACTGATTTCATGTGACAGGTCAAAATAAAAACACAGTCACACTAAAAATATTGTGTTGAATTGCCTTCAGGATGTGTACACATTACATATTAAACAGATGAATTTCACATTTAGACTTTGGTCCACTCCCCACAATATCTCTTTATATATGTGAATATTCCTAAATCCAAAAAAAAATAAAAACACTTTCAGATAAGAGATACTCAATCTGTGTAAGGACACACAAGTTAAAAGCCGGACAAAGACACTACAAAAAAACTAAAGACCAACATCCCTCACAATATAGTGCAAAATCTTCAACAATATACTATCAAACCAAATCCAGCAGCACATCAAAGATTATATACCATGACCAAGAAGGATATCCCAGGAATGCAAGATGGTTCACATCTGAAAATCAATTAATGTAATATATCATATTAGTAGAATGAAGACAAAAACGTTATGATCATCTTAAGAGATGCAGAAAAAAGTATTTGACAAAATCCATCACTCTTTCATGATAAAAAAACATTCCACAAACTACAAATAGAAAGGAACTCTCTCAACCTGATAAAGGCCATCTATGATAAAAACCCACAACTAACATCACACAGTCATGTTCCATAAACCCATATTTTGGTCAATGACAGAATTACAATATACAATGGTAGTACCAGAAGGTTATTTCACCTAGTGATGTCCTAGCCATTTTAAGTTTGTGTAAGTAAATGCTATGATGTTTGCAAGATAACAGATTCACCTAGCAAGTATTTCTCAGAACATATCCCTGATATAAAGTGATACATGACTGTACTGAATAGTCAAACGCTAGAAGCTTTCCCCAGAAGATCAGGAACAAGACCAGGATGTTCATTCTCAATATTCATAACTTGCCAGGGAAATTAGGCAAGAAAAATAAAAGGCATCCAAATTAGTAAGAAAAAAGTAAAACTCTCTCTAGTTGCACCTCACTTAACCTTACACACAGAAAATCCCAAAGATTCCACAAAATAATTATTAAAGACAATAAATGAATCCAATAAACTCAAAGATAAATTCTACATACGAAAATCTGTTGTATTTCTAGCAATGAACAATCAAAATAGGAAATTAAAACTAATAGCACCAAAAGGAATAAAATATTTAGAAATAAATTTAACCGAAGAGGTGCAACATTTGTATACTGAAAACTATAAAACACTGGTGAAAAAATTAACGACATTTTTATAAATGGAAAAATATCCTATGTTCATGAATTTCAAGATTTAATATTAAGACTGGCAATACTCCCCAAATTGATTTAAAGAATCAATGCAGCCAGGTGTGATAGCGCACACCTGTAATCCCAGCAACTCAGGATGCTGAGGCAGGAGGATCCAAAGTTCAAAGCCAGCCTCAGCAACTCAGCAAGGCCCTAAGCAACTCGGCAAGACTCTGTCTCAAAAAAAAAAAAAAAAAAAAAAAAAAAGGATGAGAACGTGGCTCAATTTAAGCACCCCTGTGTTCAAAAAATAAAATTAAAAAAAGATTAAATGCAATCCTTATCAAAGTTCCAATCTTATTTTCCGTAGAACAAGTTGATCCTAAAATTCATTTGGAATTGCAAAAATTACCCAAATAGAGAAAACAATCTTTAAAAAGAGCAAAGTTGTACAACTTAAGATTCTCTCCCCCCCATTTCAAAAAATACAACAAAACTACAATAATAAAACAATATGGCACAGGCTTAGACATACCAAGTGATTTTCCACAAAGGTGCCTAGGCCATTCTCTTCAATAAATGATGCTAGAACAGAATAACTATATGCAAAATATGATGTTGGACATTTACCTCACGTCACCATTCAAGATTTATTTCAAAACTGAGCAAACACCTAAACAGAAAAGCTAAAACCATGAGACTCTTAGAAGACCACATTAATGGTAAGTCTTCATGACCTTCAATTTTTTTCAATGGAATCCTAAATATGACACCAAAAACACAAGGAACAAAGGAACACTAGATAAACTGTAATTCATCAAAACTGAAAACTTTTCTGCATCAAAGAACAGTACCCAAAGACAGAAAAGACAATCCACAGAATAAAAGAAGGTACCTGTTAATCATACAGCTGATAAGGTCTAGCATCCAAACATGTGGATATAAAATTCACTATTAACTTCTATAAAGTATATGATTGAGTGGCTTTTAGTACATTTAAAAGTATGTTAAAGAATTCTTACAATTCAACAAAAAGACAACCCATTTTTTTAAAAAGGTCAAAGGTAAATAGACATTTTTCCAAAGATATACAAAGGGCAAATAATCACAAGGAAAGATGACCAATATCATTAGCCATTAGGAAAACGCAAATCAAAGCCACAATGAATATGTGAATGCATGACCAATGTGATTGTGCAACCTGTATACTGTATACTCAGAAAAATGAGAAATTATATCCCATCTGATTCAACGTATGATGTCAAGGTCATTGTACTGTCATGTGTAACTAAAACAAATTTTAAAAAATAATTTTTAAAAAAAGCCACGAGATACTTCATACACATTATGTCAACTATAATTTTTTTTTCTTAAGAAAATTATGATTGGCAAGGATGTGGACAAACTGGAACCTTTATGTACTGCTGGTAAAAATGTAAAATGCTGCAGCTATTTGGGAGAGTGCTTAGCAGTTCCTCAAAAAATGAGACCATATGACCCAGCTACTCTGCTCCCAGGTATATATACCCAAGAGAAATGAAAAATAGTGGTTAGATAAAAACGTATCTTCATATAACAGTACTATTCAAAATAGATAAAAAAGTGGCAATAATTTAAACATTCATCAACTGAGGAATGGACTAACAAAATATGGTATATCCACATAATGGAATATTACATGGCCATAAAAAGAAATGAAATATTAACACATGCTATAATGTGGATGAACCTTGAAAACATTATGCTAAGTAAAAAAGAGCCAAACTCAAAAAAAGGGCCAAATATTGTAGGATTCCATTTATATGAAATGTCCAAAACAGGCAAATCTACAGGCAGAAATGGGATTAGTGTGGTTGCCAAAGGCAGAGAGAAAGGGAAAAAGAGAGGTGACTGCAAATTCTCTGGGAGGAAGAAAAATGTTCTGGAATTAGGTATCAATGAATGTACTAAAAGCCACTCAATTGTACACTTTAAAAGAGTTTAATAGTGAATTTTATGTTATATGAATTTAACCTAAAAAATAAAACAGAAAAACGAATATGGATGTAAAATAGAGGCTTTTTTTTTTAAAACAGAACCAATAAGGCATCTTGGAAATAAGATCAAATAAATCAAACACATACATAAACACACACACACACACACACACACACACAGAGACAATGGCTGAAGAACCAAAAAACACAGCTGATTTGTCCCTTAATGAATTAGAAGAATGACCTGAGATACTCTCTCTGAAAGAACAACATAAAGAGAAAAAATAAAATATACAGTAAGGTCCAAAACCATCACCATCAGTCTACCAGGAACTCATAAGGAAATAATGGAAGGGATGGGAAAAAAGAATCTAAAGAAATAGAACCCCCAAACAGGAATCTAATGTGTAAAGAACCCAACAGGTCCCAAACATGATATATTATTTACAAAAGAAAAAATAGATAAACACCTCAAATTTTTGAAATTAAGATTAAACAAAATGATTAAAAGCTACCACTGACAAAAACAACTCAAATCAAGTACCAACTTTACAACTTACTTCACAACTTATAGCTTACTTAAAATGAGATTCTTCGAGTACAAATGGCAAATAGTAACCCTAAGTCATAAGGCTGTTAGAAATGTCAAGATAAATAAAAGCACTTCATTTTTATAGACAACATACATACAATATACACCAATGTCTGGGAGGAAGAAAAATGTTCTGGAATTAGGTATCTAATGTCTGTATAAGATAAACTTTTTTTCACACAGTATTTTTTAAGGAGATGCTTCTCACAACTAATATATATTTCATCAGGCAATGTCCTTATCAAAAAAAAAAAAAAACTTATTACAAAATCAAACACATCTTCCAATAAATGACATCTCAAAATCAAGGAAATACAATAGTATTTAATATTTATATAATTACTAAGTAGCAGACATGTGTGTTATCCCACTTTACAACTCTACAGGCTAAATAAACACTATTATTATTACTATTTTCTGGGTGAGTCAGCTGAGACATGAAGATGTTAAACACTTTGCTCAGAGTCACAGCTAGATGTAAGAGGTAAGAATCAAATCCAAATATAATTCCACACTGAGACTTTAACCACTGACTGAACTATGTGCAAATTATGAAGTATCAAATAAAAATTTATTCTTATAACTTCTATTTACTAAATGCTCCTGGAATACTTTCTATTTGACTCACCATGTCTGCTATTTTTCAGGGTTTGTCTGCCCCACACACAAATAATTTTTCTTGATGCCATCACTTACATGTGATTTCTAACAACTCTTCACTTTCTTTTCCCTATGTCTACCTGCTATTTCTAGTGTCCATTCAATTGCAACACAAGATGACAGCTTGCTTGGCCCACAAATCAGCAGTACTGAAAGGACTGTAAGGTATTATGATTATAAAGTCTATAACCTCTTTTAATGGACATGTAAATGACTGGAAACCTGATTAAGAGTAAGATTTTGATTCAGTAAATCTGGAGTGAGGCCTGAGATTCTATATTTCTAACAAGCTCAACACAGCAATGATCTAATACTAAAATATGTAAACACTCAATTTACTTGAGTTTTTCAGATTACTGACTCTGTCTACATAGATAAGGTTGGTGATGACTTAATAATTAATGTAGAATCCCTCATAAATAGCAGCCTTCCAGAGTTGATAATGCAGTAAGTTTCCATCCTAATCTTTTTCAAAAGTTGATTTGCACTGGAAAAATGAATAACAATCATCATTACCATCAACAGTTATAAATGCAATACTATCATCAGATTAGTAACATAACAGTAATAACAACTATAATTTATTAAGCACATCCTATGTGTCCCTGAGCGCAGGCATTTCACCGTTTTAATTTTATCTTTTAGGTAATCCTGGGAGGTAAATATTCTCATCTACAAGATCCATACTGTTATCGTAAGTATCATAAGTATTTAAATGCTCTGCCTCTCTCCCAATGTACTTGGAAATTATGTAAATGTAATATCCTCTGAAAGTTAAATGAAAAAATCAAAATATCAAGAACTGATAAGAGAGGTCACCTAAAGAGAGGACTCCAAAACTGGCCAGACCTTATAATTAGTTTCAAAGTATCTAGAGCTAAAGAAAGAAAATGTATCAATTAGGGAAAAAGATGAAGGCACCATAAAAAATTTACATTGGTAAACAGTAGGCTTTAGTTTAAAAAAAAACTTTACAAAATGTTTTATTCCTGTTAATAAAATTCCATCTTTACTGGTAAATAAACGTAGAAGTTTTATAAAACATTTGATGGCCTAACTTCCTTTGTCTGACTCCATATTCCTCAAGAAACCTGATCTGCCTATATAGAAATGAAATAATTAATTACAAAGACTTCAGTTTGTGTGATAGTGCTTTCGTACAGCATTCTAACACTACACAATAGTCATATGAGTTTTATTAACATGCGTTTATTTGCTCTTAAGGTAAGAATGAACTCATTCAACCAGGATTCCCCTTGAGAGTTAGGAGCAAGCCTTGGCACCACAGTAAATTCTGGGGCCAAGATGATGAGTATTATCCTGTGAAACCTTCCAGGCCTCATTTCTGTTGAACACCAAGAGATCAAGTTTTTATTCGAAAAGTAAATCTTTTAAAACATACCTCATCTAAAATTTCTCTATTTCTTTGTAGTAGTTCAGGTAGTTCTTTGATCAACTGATCAACAGTCTGGATACCACCCTGTTCAATTACTGATGTGGACTTAGTTAATATAGATTGAGGTACAGTATCTCCAGACACATCTTCAATTGCTGCTGGAAGATTAAGGGAAGCTAACACGCTGAAAAAAATGAAATATTATGTCATGTTTAAGTCTAAACCACTTTTAAAATCTTAATTGCCTATATCCAAATCAATGGCAATAAAGTTAGCATCTAAAAAATGCAGATAACCCCAACTAACAGAAAAATAAAGCAAAGATAAAGAAAAAGACAGATTTTTTAAGACAAAATCATTACAAAATTAAGTTATTTAAGTTCATAGTTCACAAGTATTAGCCAAGAAGAAAAATTATGACAGCATTAAAATATACTAGATATCTTTGGCCTGTAGCTCAAACTTAACTTCTCTTAGTCTAAGTAATTAAAAGTCAAAAAATCCTTCTTTTTCAGTAGCACACGCATATAATCCCAGCAACTCAGAAAGCTGAGGAAGGAGAATTTCAAGTTCAAGACCAGCTTCAGCAATTTAGAGGCCCTAAGCAACTGAGCAAGAGACCCTGTCTCAAAATGAAAAATTTTTAAAAAGGGTTAGGGATGTGGCTCATTAGTTAAGCACCCCTGGGTACAATCCCTGGTACCCCTACCAAAAAAAAAAAAAAAAATTTTTTTTTCTTTAAAAAAGCAGTCTTTTATGACACTTTTGATGGTAACACTGTCACTAACAAACCAGAAATAATAATAGCTAAATTTGATATTATTTAAGCAAAATATCAATAGAACAATAGGAAAGCTAAGTATTAATTACAGTATTAATTAATTCACCTGTTCTCAGCTTTGTGGCGCAATAACAATTTTTCACTTACTTCCTTTACATGATAGGGATGGGGGACTTACCCCTTCCTACTATTCATAAAGACAATAAAGCAAATAACATGATATAATGTAATAAACTGCTCAGAAAACAAGTTCTGTATAAACTCAGGGTGCCTCTTAATCATATGGAAGAGGAAATTATTGTTGCCTTCTTGCTAGATAAAGAAAAATGATGTCAAATTCTATGCATTCATCAAAATGATAAATCAAGACTAGGTCAAGTCTAGGATAATATGCTCTCAATCACATATATCTACCAAAGACCTTGTCTCCAAAATATATAAAGAACTCTTTAAAGATAATTAAGAAGGAAAAACTAAATTTAAAAAAGGAGCCAAATGACTGGTGTGGAGCTCAGTAGAAGAGCACTTAAGCTAGATGCACAAGGTCTAGGTTCCATCTCCAGCACCATAAAAATAAAAAGGAATCTGATGTTTCAACTGACCACTTCATAAAAGATATATAAATAACTACTGAACACATGAAAAGTTGCTTAACATCATTGGTAATTAGAGAATGCAAATTAAACTCCAATGAGATATGGCTACATATACACTAGAATGGCTAATATTAAAAAGTTTAAGTGTTGGTGAGGATGCAGAGCAACTACATTTTTCACAATAGTGCAGGTAGAATGTAAAATGAAAAATCCACTTTGGAAAACAATCTGGCAATCTCATATAAAGTTAAACAAATTCAAACTATAAAACTCCAACTCAAGGGGCTGGGGCTGAAACTCAGTGGTAGAGAACTTGAATTTTAATTGTGAGGCACTGGGTTTGATCCTCAGCATCACATAAAAATAAATAAATAAAGATATTGTATCCATCTAAAACTAAAAAAATTTAAAAACTCCAACTCAAATGTCACTTCTAGGGCTAGGGATGTAGGTCAGTGGTAGAGCACTTTCCTAGCATGTGCAAGACCCTGAGTTCAATCCCCAGCACTGGAAAGAAGGCAGGAAGGAGGGAGAGTCTACTACTCAGTATTTACCAAAGAAAACTAAAACATGTCCACACGAAGATTTGTGTAAGAATGCGAAGCAACTGAAATGTTTTATCAACAGGCAAAAATTAACTAAAAAAAAAATTAACAAACTACTATTGACTATAAAACACTATTCAGACAAAAAAAAAATCACACTGATACACATGACAATACAGATGAATCTCAACAGCAAACTGAACGAAAGAAGTAGAGAATATACTGTACATACTGAAAGTACTACATATTGTACAACTGTAGCAATACTATACTGTGCATAATGTAATTAATTATATTCATATTAAACTGTATAAAGAGTAAAACCAAAAAAAAAAAAGAGTAAAACCTATAGTTACAGGGAGCACATGATTAGTGACCCGGGACCAGGGGAAGCGGGACGGAAGGGAAGAGGCATAAGAGAATCTTAGGGTAATAGAAATATTTCCAGTCTCAATCTTAGGGGTGGTTACACGGACACAAAGGTTTACCAAAACTAACTGAACTATACACTTAAAAATAGGTGTATTTTATTATGTACAAATTATACCTGACTTTTTCTTAGAGCATTATGTTACACATAGTAGCTGGGTTCATTCTGACAAAATCATATATGCATGAAATTTTATTTCAGTTCTCATTCGTCATCCTTCCTCCCCCTATTATTCTTCCTCTACTTATCTTCCTTCCACTCACTTATTTATTTTTGATTGGTTCTTCTTATTTATGTAAAGGTAAAATGTCATGGCATATTTCTATGTGCACATGATTTTATAAAATTCATTCTCCCCTTTCTCAACCCTCCTCCTTTTTTGTCTTTTACTCCACTGATCTTCCAACTTTATGATCTCTGGTCCTCCACTCCTTCTTTCCCTTACTTTTCTCTAGATTTTATACATAGGAGAGAAAACATTCAACCCTTGGTTTTCTGAGACTAGCTTACCTCACTTAGCGTGATGTACTCCATTTCCATCCATTTACCAGAATGCCATAATTTCATTCTTTTTTATATAAGCTGAGAAAAACTCCATTGTGTATATACCACATGTTCTGTATCCATTCACCTACTGATGGGCAACTGAGCTGATTCCATATTTGGCTACTGTGAACTGTGCTGCTACATACATTGAGGTGGCCATATCACTATAGTATGCTGATTTTAGTTCTTTTGGAAAAACACCAACGAATGAGATAGGTGGGTCATATGGTAGTTTTATTCCTAGTTTATTTTGTTTTGTTTTGTTTTTTGAGGAATCTCATGCTGCTTTTTAGAGTGGTTATACTAATCTGCAGTCCCATCAACAACATACAAGTATACCTTTTCCCCACATCCTTGCCAGCATTTATAATTATTTGTGTTCTTGAAAACTGCCATTCTAACTGTAATGAGATGAAATCTTTGTGTAATTTTGATTTCCACCTCCTATATTGCTAGAGATGTTGAACATTTTTTCATTTATCTGTTAGCCATTTGTGTTTCTTTTGAGAAGTATCTATTTGGGGTTTTTGCCCATTTATTGACTAGGTTATTTGGTTTGCTGTTGTTGTTTTTAGTACTTCATATGCTCTAGTTATTAATCTCCTGTCAGATGAGCAGCTAGCAAAGATTTTTGCCATTGTATAAACTCTCTTCACACTCTTAATTATTTCCTTTGCTGTGCAGAAGCTTTTTGATGTAATGGCATCCACTTATCGATACTTGGTTTTGTTTCTTCAGATTTTAGGGGTCTTGTTAAGGAAGACAGTGCCAGCACCAATATTGTGATGAATTGGCCCTATGTTTTCTTCCAGCAGTTGCAAGATTTCTGGTCTAATACCTAAGTCTTTGATCCATTTTGATTTTACTTTTGTGTAGTGTGAGAAATAGGATCTAGTTTCATTCTTCTAATATGGATATCCAGTCTTCCTAGAACCATTTGTTAAAAAGACAATCTTCTCTCCAACATATATTTTGGGCATCTTTGTCAAGTAGCAGATGGCTGTAAGTATATCAGTTTGTCTATGTGTTTTCTATTCTATTCCTTTGATCTTCGTGTCTGTTTTGATGCCAATACCATGCTGTGTTTGTGACTGTAGCTCTGCAGCATAATTTGAGATTAAGTATTGTAATGCCTCCTGCATTGCTCCTCTTGTTCAATATTGCTTTGGCTATTCTGGGTCTCTGATTCTTCCGAATGAATTTAAGCACTGTTTTTCCTAATTCTGTAAAGAATGTTATCGATAATCTGATGGGGACTACAGTGAATCTACATATTGCTTTTGGTATATGGTCATTTTGACAATACTAATTCTGCCTATCCAACAATATGGGAGGTCTTTCCATCTTCTAAGTTCTTCAATTTCTTTCATAAGTGTTCTATAATTTTCATTGAAGAGAACTTTAACCTCCTTGGTTAGATCAACTTCAATTATTTTGTTGGTTTTGGTTTTTTAAGTTTTTATTTTGTTTTGTTCTGTTTTTTAGGTTACTGTGAATGAAATGGTTTTCAAAATTTCCTTCTCATCAGAATCACTGATGGAGGAAAAGAAAGTTATTGATTTATGAGTGACGATCTTGTATCCTGCTATTTGTTGAATTTGTGGATCAGCTCTAGAAGTTTCCTGGAGTAGTTTTTTGGGTCTTCTAGATATAGGATCATGTCATCAGGAAACAAAGATAGTCTGACTTCTTTTCCTATTTGGTATCCTTTTAGTTTCCTTCTCTTGCCTGATTGCTATAGCTAGTGTTTCAAGAACTGTATTGAACAGAATGGTGAGAGGGGACATCTTTGTTCCTCATTTTAGAGAAATGCTTTCAGTTTTTCTCCATTCAGTATGATCTTGTCTCTGGGTTTGTCATATATAGCCTTTATAAAGTTGAGGTAATTTCCTTTTATCCCTAGCTTCTCCACCATTTTTAACAAAAATGGATGCTGGATTTTAGCAAAAGTCTTTTATCCATCTGTTGAGATGGTCAAATGATTCTTGTTCTTAAATATATTTAAGAGGTGAATAACATTTATTGATTTGCACATGCTGAATCAACCTTACATCCCTAGGATGAAACCCACTTAATCATGGTATATTATCTTCTTGATTTTATACCTAAATTTTTTTAATAAATGAATTATTTTGTCTTTAATCCACCAGAAACAACAATTGGTTTAGAATACTTAATGTACCATATATCACAGAGTTCACTGCTACTTCCCATTACCCTCAAATAAATCTTTCTTAAAATGCAAGCAAGGAGTCAAATGTTCTCACCTCATATCTATAATTAAATTTCTTCTAACTATAATTTATTTGCTAGGGCTTAAAACAATGTCTGCAAGAAGTCTTATAGATTGTGTGTGTGTGTGTATATGTGTGAGAGAGTGAGAGTGTGTGTGTGTGTGTATAAGTATGTGTTTATCTACATCTGCTGAATCATATAGACTTTGACATTTTGTTCCAAGTTCAGAAAAACTATATGTTCATAAACTATTTATTCAAAGAACCACCATGGGAAACTTTAGAGGCTAATTTATAAAAGTTAAGCTCTACCTACCCATTTGCCAAGGTGGTGGCTTCTCTCATTTGAGCAATTGATCTATTAACTAAATCAGCTTTCCTCTGATTAAACGCAGCCAAAGACTGTTGCACTGACACAGGAACCATCTTCTCAAACAGATCTAAAATTATAAATGGACATTTCAACAAAATTTTAGCAAAAAAATTCAAACTTCTTTCTAATATTCATACAGTTTAGAAACATTTAAAGGTCAAAACTAAATCATGGATTGCAGATGTAGCTCAGTAGTTAAATAAATAAGTAAATAAATACTAGAAGTATAATGATTAAAAAATTTTTTAATATCTTTTAGTTACAGATGATGCAATATCTTTATTTTGTTTATTCATTTTTATGTGGTGCTGCGTATCGAACCCAGTGCCTCACATATGCAAGGCAAGCGCTCTGCCACTGAGCCACAACCCCAACCCCATGAGAATTTTTAGATCACTATATACAAGATCAGTGGCAATAATGAAAGTTTTTTTTTTTTTTTAATGTTGCTAGAGATCAAACTCCAGGCCTCAAACATGCTAGGCCTCACACATGCTGAGCTACATCCCTAACCCACAAAGCTTTCCTTCTTGAACTCTATTTTATTTAACTTTTGAGATGCGTTGTCATTGAGTAAGAAAGATCTTTGGTTAACATTGCTCATTTATGGATTAAATTGTGCAAGCCACAGTGCCAGGTTCAATTCCAGCTCCACCACTTCCTCGCCATGTGACCTTGGGGAAATGAAAACTCTGTCCATCAGTATCCTTACTGGTAAAATGGAGATATTAATAGTACCCATCTCATGGGTCTATTCTGAGAAATAAATGAACTAATCTTTATAAAATCCTTGAGTCCCTGGCATAGGGCAAATATTTTGTATTTGCTAAAATAATAACTCTTTCTCAGGAACTTAGAATATTATCTCTGGGATCTCAGCTAGATCCATCAAATACATATTACATATATTAATGATAAACAAAGATATTATAACATTTATTTATCTAACACAAATATGATTCCATAAATCTACATTTTAAGAAATAACTATGTCTGCTGGGGATGCAATTTAAGAGTACAGCATTTGCCTAGCATGTGTGAGTCCCTGGATTCAATTCCCAGTACCATTAAAAAAAAAAAATTACATGTTTATTTTTATCTGTTTACTTTTTAAGTGCTTGTTTAAAATCTTAATCATTCAAATAGTTTCAAGCTTTCTGACTGTTGTATATTTTATGCATGCTTTAACATTTATTTTCCATCTTAAAATGCCATTAAAGCTAGGCATAGTGCAGCACACCCTGCAATCCCAGCTACTCTGGAGGCTGAAGCAGGAGGATAACAAGTTTGAGGCCAGCCTTAGCAACTTACCAAGACCCTGTTTCAAAATGAAAAATACAAAGGGCTGGGGGTGGGGAGGGATTGGGGGTGTAGCTCAGCGGTAGAGTGCTTGCCTCGCTTGTAGAAGGCACTGGGTTTGATTCTCGGCACCAAATAAAAATAAAATAAAAGTATTGTGTCCATATACAACTAAGAAAATATTTTTAAAGGACAGGGGGGCCCACTGGGGATGTAGCTCAGTGTTAAGAAGAGCTCCCCTGGGTTCGACTCTAGTACCACCTGGGAGGAAAAAAAAAAACGACTAAAGATACAATACTTAATTTTTATTCTCACATTCACTTCAAACAATATGCATGCAAATATATCAAAATACTAGAGCAACTGTGTGATTTTTAGTTAAAAATAATACAGATTAAACTGGAGAAAAGATGAGAAAGATTAATGTGCACATGAGTATCAAACATACCAGTAAACTTCTGGCTGATGGGTACATTGACTGGGGTAGATTTCACAAGTGTGGCTTTGCCAATAGGATCTAGATCTTTAAGGTCTGGAACACGATCATGATAAATGAAGTCATTATCCTTCTTTGCTGCAGTAAGGGCACGGCTGATTTTGTCAGAAAAATCCTTTACGTTGACATATTCATCATAGCGAGATGCCACTGTCTTAATCAATTCCGCTGCATGCTAAAAAGAAAAATGACCAAAAAAAGAAACATTTTCTTTCTCTACGTAGCATTGATTTATTTTTTCCATTTCTTAATTGGTTCATTTTAACTGTACTTAATAGCAGGATTCATTGTTACATATTCTTAAATGCACACAACATAATAATTGGACCGTTACCATGCCTAGCATTGGTTTAAAATAAAAACTTTAATTTGAGGGCTTTACATTTCCAGCATTATGGGTAACAGAATAACCTGGAAATTCTCCCATCACCAAATACCCAAAAATTGAAGAATAATATATACTAAAAATCCCCTTTACACACATGGGTAAATTACCAAGGTAGTAAAAGAAATCCAATGGTCAATCAAGATAAACTGACATTGAGAAAGGCTGGGTGTTGAATTATGTCTATGAACCCAAAGAATTCACACGTAAATTGTACTAATACCCCTCACAGAAACCTAAGACATGAATCTTGAAACCATACAAGTGTGAGATTCACCTCCATCACAGCCCCTCACATGAAGGAAGGAACTCTCAATAAAAGGAGAAATCAGGAAAAATTTAAACAGAAACACAGAAAAATACTGTGTCATTTCAACATCAATAAGAAAGCAATTTTTAAAAAAGGTTTGGCCTTGGGTTGGGGTTGTAGCTCAGTGGTACAGCGCTTGCCTTGCATGCATGAGGCAACTGAATTCAATACTCAACACCACATAAAAAAAAAAAAGTAAATACAATAAAAAATATTTTTAATAAAAAAGGTTTGGCCTTTTCTTTTTAAGATGAATAAATGTCTCACACAAATTTAAGGCTCAAACTATATTATTTAGGTGGCAAAAATGTAGCAATGTCAGGTAAAATAGACAGTAAAGCCAAAAACACAAAAAGAGATAAATTCAGCACATGTTTTAATATTTGCCAATTTGCCAGACAGATACAAAACTTCTTAAATTTTGCATGTAAAAACCTCTCACTATATAAGCAATTTTTTTTTGAAAGAGAGAGAGAGAGAGAGAATTTTTTTAATATTTATTTTTTAGTTTTCGGCGGACACAACATCTTTGTTTTTTGTATGTGGTGCTGAGGATCGAACCCGGGCCGCACGCATGCCAGGCGAGCGCACTACCACTTGAGCCACATCCCCAACCCCATAAGCAATTTTTTTAAGGGTGGGGGGTAACAGGGGATTTAAGCTTTACCACTGAGCTACATAACCAGCCCTTTCTATTTTTTTATTTATATATGATAACAGAATGCATTACAATTCTTATTACATATATAGAACACAAATTTTCATATCTCTGGTTGTATACATAGTATATTCACACCAATTTGTCTCTTCATACCTGTACTTTGGATAATAATGATCATCACATTCCACCATCATTAATTGCCCCATGCCCCTTCCCTTCCAACCCCTCTGCCCTATCTAGAGTTCATCTATTCCTCTCCCTATACCACTATGAATCAGCCTCCTTATATCAAAGAAAACGTTGAGCATTTGTTTTTTGGGGGATTGGCTAACTTCACTTAGCATTATCTTCTCTAACTCCATCCATTTACCTGCAAATCATATGATTTTATTCTCTTTTACTGCTGAGTAATATTCCATTGTGTATATATGCCACTTTTTTTTATCCATTCATCTATTGAAGGGCATCTAGGTTGGTTTCTTCTCAGCAAAAGAAACAATCTGTGAGGTGAATAGAAAGCCCACATCTTTGGAGCAAATCTTTACCCCTCACACCTTAGATAAAGCAATAATCTCTAGGGTATATAAAGAACTCAAAAAGCTAAACACCAAAAAATAAGTAACCCAATCAATAAATGGGCCAAGGACCTGAAGAGACATTTCTCAGAAGATGATGTACAATCAATCAACAAATACATGAAAAAATGTTCATCATCTTTAGCAATTAGAGAAATGCAAATTAAAACCACTCTATGATTTCATCTCACTCCAGTCAGAATAGCAGCTATTATGCATACAAACAGTAAGTATTGGCGAGGATGTAAGGGAAAAGGTACTCATACACTGTTGGTGGGACTGCAAATTGGTGCAGCCAATATGGAAAGCAGTATGGAGATTTCTTGGAAAATTGGGAATGGAAACACCATTGGACCCAGCTGTCCCTCTCCTCGATCTATAACCAAAGGACTTAAAAACAGCATACAACAGGGACACAGCCACATCAATGTTTAAAGCAGCACAATTCACAACAGCCCTTTCCATTTTTTATTTTGCTTTTTGTTTGTCTGTTTTGAGACAGGGTCTCAATAAGTTTTTGAGGGTCTTGCTAAGCTGCTGAGGCTGACCTCAAACTTAAAATCCTCCTATCTCAGCCTCCCAGGTTACTGGGATTACACATATGCGCTACAGCACCCAGCACTACATTAGTAATTATAATAAGACATTGCTAGATCTATCCATGTCAAAGTAAAATTCTAAACTCCTTTCTCAGCAACAGCTGGACCAAGTACATAAAAAATATTTAAGATCATACAAGAGTTGAACAACACAATTAATGAGTTTGATTTTGCAGACATGAAGTACCCTGGGCTCCACAATCAGAGAATATATAATACTTTAACACATTTAAAAAAAAAAAAAAAACAGCTATGTAAAACAATCAGATAAGGAGACAGAGCAAATCTAAAATGCCAAAATCACAAGAATACAAAAATGGGCTAGTAGATTTCATACTAGCAATCTACTTATTCCATTCTCTAGAGCAATGAACTTAAATTAAAAATCAAATATCTCCATAGGATGTTGAAAAAAGTGTTTGCATATATTCAATATTTGCTATAATTTGGATAAATGTCCCCATGGGTTAATGCTGGGAGCCATTAGCCAAGTAGGTATGACAATTTCCTTGCCAGCGTACCCCATGTTGCTTAGTGGAAGGACTCGTGGAAATAGGACATTTTGCAGTGACATTGCATGTAGGTGACCTTGCTCAAGGACCAAGGCGGATCCGGGTTTAGGGTGTTCCCGGTTTAGGATGATTCGGGTTTAGGGCGTCCCGGTTTAGGGTGGTTCCAGGTTTAAGGGTATTCCTGCTGGGAATAGGGCCTATCCTGCTGCCTGAGTTCCCCTTGAGTTCTCACGGGATTCAGATAGTTTTTTTGGGGAGACAGAAGCCCAGTGGGGGTGGATTTTGGGCAGAGAACGTGGATTTCCCCAGAACGTGATTGTAGACGTGATTGTAGACGGCTGGTGTGAGTTCGGGAATAAAGAGTTGCTGTTTGAATCTACAAGCTGTGTGGTGGCTCGTGATTTTGTGCCCAGCCAGACTGCGGCAGGTTAAAGGCTTGATCCCCAGCCCATAATCCTACAGGGAAGTAGTAGAAACTTTAAGAGGTAAAGCGGGAGATCTTCTAGTCATTAGGGGCATGTCTTTGAAGGGAATAATGGAATGCAGACCCCTTATCTTCCTCTACTCACATCCCAATCAAAGGTTTTGCCGTGTGCTGCCACCATATGCTGCCTCATATGCTGCAACAGGGTCCACAAATCATGTGCTGAAACCTCCAAAACTGTAAGCCAAAGTAAAACTTTTCTGTTTATAAAGCTGATTCTCTCACATATTTTTAACAGAAAGCTGACTAGCACTATATCCTTATTATTTTTTTAATCTCAGTAAAATAGAAATATGTGGTTCCTTAATATAATAAAAATCTTAACCCCAAAGTTGATATTATGCTTAGTAGAAAAATATAACATCCCTAGAGCAAATGAAAATTATCAGTATCATTACAACCACAAACATGTCAAAACAACAGTGTGATCAGTGGTATATAATTTAGAACACGAAAAAATATATATTATTTACAAGTGACATATTTATATACAAAAAAACTTTGAAAAATCAACTGAATTCTAAATAATGAGGAAGTTAGCTTAGATACAAAATTAATATAACAGGGCAGGGGTTGTGGTTCAGTGGTAGAGCACTTGCCTATCATGTGTGAAGCACTAGGTTTGATCCCCAGCACAAGAAAAGAAAGAAAGAAAGGCATTGTTTCCATCTACAACTAAAAAAGAAAACAAAAATATTTTAAAAATCAATATAACAAATACACGTAAATAATCATCAATTGAATAAGTAGCAGAAGAAACAGATCCACTGCCACTAGCAACAAAAATACAAAATATACAATAACAAATTTTGGACATATGTAAGATCAATATGAAACTGTAAAGAAATAAAGATAAACAAAATAAAATCTGTATCATCAGTGTAACTGAAAAATAGGAAACTGCACAAACTTAAATCATATTATAAATTTGCACTACCTAAGAACAAATTACTTTAACCAAATCTGAAAACAGTGAGAAAATAAAAAAACAACTGCCAACTTATGAAAAGCAACCAGGAGGTCACGGAAAAAATGGGATGCTGAGGGACATCAAGCCAAGAGAGTTACTAGGAGCAAGAGGCAGATTAATCAAAAGAACAGGATTGCTAGGGAAAGTAGAAAATAGGAAAGACTGAAAAGCAAAGAAGGGAGAAGAAAAGGCAGTGAGCACTGAGAAAATGCCAACAAAATACAAACTTAAAAGAAGATGCACAGGAAGCACATATAAATAGTAGAAGTAAATAAATAAAAAGTAGAAGCAGTAGGAAGCACAGGTACATAAAAGGCCAGGTTTTTAGGACCAGAGAAGCAGGGCTACAGAGAGAGCCTTTCCACAATGACGCCTGGAAAAATACCCAGGTCCATTCCCAACCCAGGAACCTCCTCTAAATCAATATCCTTCAAACACAAAGGTAACTAACTCATCTACTTGAACACAAAAACCAACCACAGAAAAGGATGAACATGAAAAGCATAATTTTCAAATACATAATGAAAACTCACCAAACATTGCCACAAAATAGATGAAAACAGTATGCTAAAAAACTAAAATAGGCTTAAGGACTTAAGGATGCAATCACAGTACTAAAAGAACACAAAGTATGAACAGAGGACCATATGGCCCTGACAACAGTGGGTGATGGATAGTAAGAAAATGTGAAATGGGAACTGACAGAAATCAGGGAAGGAAGTGAACAAAAATACAAATTCCTTTAAGAAAGAAAGACTGAAAACATTTACATAAGGAGCAAAAGGCAGAAGAGACATCACAAAAATCATATAATAAGAAATACATAAGCACATGCCTGTAATCCCAGCAGCTTCGGAGACTGAGGCAGAAGGATCCAATATATGAAGCCAGCCCCAGCAACTTAGCCAGGTACTAAGCAACTTAGTGAGATCCTGTCTCAAAATAAAAAATAAAGCCAGGCACCCGAGCACCTCAGGAGGTAAAGGCAGGAGGATTGCGAGTTCAAAGTCAGCCTCAGCAACTTAGGCCCCAAGCAACTCAGTGAGGCCCTGTCTCTAAATAAAATATAAAAAGGGGCTAGGGATGTGGCTTAGTGGTTAAGCATCCCTGGGTTCAATCTCCAGTACCACAGACAGATCGACAGATAAAATAGGGCTGGGGATGTGGCTAGGTAGTAAATGCCCCAAGTTCAATCACTAGTACAAAAAAAAAATCAACATGCAGTTGAGAGAAGGCTACTACAAATTAGTTCTAAGAGATGTATCAATTAAATGCAATCTGAGGCCTCTGTATGAATCCTGATTTGAATAAGCCAAGACCCCATAAGAAAAACAATCAAGGAACACTAAACTAGATTGGAATAATATCGAATTGTGAATATAATTAATATATTAACATTGAAGTAGGAGAGAATAAAAATAGGTAAAAAGAAGACATAAAAGAAGGAAAAGTAAATAAGATTTTAATTCAAAAGTTTCACATACCTTTCCAAGCATGTCACTCCCTAAGCCAGTCTCCTTTGCAGGCCTAGTACTCCTAAAATTCCTGGAAAATCTGTAAATCTACCTGCACAATGTTAATTAACTCCCAAATAAATAAATTAAGCAAAGAGAAAGATGATATCTTCAGGAACTTATTATCTAAGGGATTTCCCAGCACCATCTACTGATCAGATGAAGAAGACCATATAAGGATAAGGATAGATTAAACATACTATCTTGAGATCACTGGACTGATACAATTCCTACATACCTTCCTATCTACCCCTCACCAAGTTTCCTTTAAAAGAAGAGCCAGGAACCCCCGAACCATGTCTCTCACTCTCAAGATGGCCTACATTCCCCTTGAATACATATTCCTTGCTTTATCCCTAATGTACTTCTCTCCTTTTTTTAATATTTATTTATTTACTTTAGTTAGGTGGACACAGTATCTTCATTTTATTTTTATGTGGTGCTGAGGATCGAACCCAGTGCCTCCCATATGCTAGGCAAGTGCTCTACCTCTGAGCCACAACCACAGCCCAGTATTTCTCTCTTAAAACTGCCTCCATTCTTCCTTGAATATGTATTCACTTCCTAAATAAAATTCTGTCTATGCCTTTGATGGGCACATGCTGAAATTCTTTAATGCTGAATTAAATGCCAAGAATCCTGATGGTCCTGAGTCAAGTTCCCCCTTCTCTCAGAGAACTCAGGGACCCCACTTCAGAAACACTCTTCTTCCATGACATCATTAATTTTGCTAGAAAATGGCATTGTACTGTGGTTTCAATTTTTTTGATCTTCAGCTATTACAGATACATATTAAGGTGCTTACAGGTAAAATGTATGTGACATAGCTATAAAATATCACAAAAAGATAAGAGTGGGGAGATGAAATAGATGAAACACAAAACAGCAAATACCGACAGTTATTGAAGCTACGTAATGGATATTTAATGGTTTATATTTATATGTTTGAAATTTCCCACAATAAATAATTTACATAAAAAGGTAAAATAATTCCAAAAAACTCAGGCAACAAAAACAGGAAATTTTAAAAAATGAAAGATGAAAATACCTAACACATAAGTATAAATAACTAAAATGGTATGAATCTGAGCCAATGAAACAGAATGAAAAATTCAGAAATAAATTTAAATATATGTGGTAGGTTTAATATGTGATAAAGTGAGAATCTCAAAATCAATGAGGTGAAGGAAGTCATTATAACAAATGGTTTGAGGACAATTAGGTAGCCGTTAATAAAAAAGAGAAAAACTGAATTCATATATCATACATGAGGATAAACGTCAGTGAATCAATGATTTGAACACAATATACATATTACAGATGTATTTGTACTTTGATATCAGCAATCCTATTCCTAGGAATTTAACATATACCTGCTGCTATAGACTGAACTACATTACCCAAAATTCCTATATCGAAGGCCCCATCTTTAACGTACACTATTTGTAAATGGGGCCTTTGAGCTATAACTAAATGAGGTCATTAGAGTGGGACCTTCATATGGGATACTAATTCATACAGAAGAGATGCCAGAAATATTTGCTTCTATTTCAAACAAAAAATACTGAAAAGATTAAATAAGAAACTAATGAAAATTACCCACGGGGTAGTGGTAAAAAAGGGAACAGGACAAAGGAAAAGGGCTACGGTTGAAGTGGATGCCTTTATATATACCTAGTTTTTCTCAATTTTGATTTTAAACAATGTCAAGCCCATAAAAAATTTAAAGAACAGAATAACAAATAACAATATGCCCTTTATCTAGATTCAGATATTGTTACCATTTTGCCATATTTGTCTTATCTCTTACTTTTCCATATGTATGTGCATATTCATGAACTTTTTTCTTTTTCTGCAGTCATATGAAACTAAAGTTCAGATGTCATGACCCCTCATCCCAAAACACCTCAGTCTAGATCACCTAAAAAAGGACAATCTCCTTAATATCTGTAGTTTATTATTTTCACTAATAAAAAAGTATTATCTATATGAAATCAAATTTGTCATCTTGCTAAATCCCTCATTAATGAGTTAAATAAATCCGACATATAAATAATTTTAAGGAATCTTGTTTATATATCTTTATATCTATATGTTTATATAAATAATCTTAAGGAATCTTGTTTATATATCTTTATATCTATATGTTTTTATATCTTTTTGAAAATTATACATTGGTAGCTTGAAAATTCTACCAAGAAAAGAGAACCTTCAAATAATGCCAAATAAACTGCATTATCTAAGGGGTACAATTCATGAGCTGTATTAAGCCCAGATACAACCATTCTGGGTTCAAGAAGTAATTCAAAACAGCAATTTTACCTTTACTACCACTTTACTTATTGTTTTGATTTTCCTGGCTGTGGCTTTGTTTTTGTTTCTGGCTTGGACACAATGAATAGGTTACTCCCCTTTGTTAGTAGCAATGACTAGAAACTTGGTTTAATGGTTTAACCATCTAATAATCTGTCAGGATCATTCAGTACTCCACAAAGTAAGAAGATACAGAAAATATGTTTTGTTGCTCACCTTTCTTTGTTCTGTTTGCCTATTTGTGAGTTCAAATTGATTTTTTTTAATATTTTATTTTTAGTTGTAGTTGGACACAATACTTTTGTTTATTTTTATGTGGTGCTGAGGATCGAACCCATGGCCTACCACGTTCTAGGTGAGTACCCTATCGCTGAGCCACAACCCCAGCCCTCAAATTGATTTTTTAAATATTCTATGCCTACTAGAATAAGGAACTGCCAGGGACTGGTGTTAACAGTCTGTGTTAACATTTGACCTATAACTAAAGCTGTAAAACTTAAGTTATAAACTCTGTATCTACAACCGAGAAATGTCTTCATTTTATTTCACTGTACAAATTTGACATTTTCCTTTTTACAGTATTTAAAAATTAGGTTAACATTTCAAAACACATCTTCTCTGACTAGTTTATAGAACCCCAACCCTTTAAATTTAATAATCCTAGAATTCTCAGGGAAAAAAAAGAAATTAAACTTCTAATAACTTAAATATGCTAGCCTTTGGGGGGATCCTTCCAACAGAAATTCTTTGCTCAGAAGCGGTTTTATGTAAGAAAATAAGTTATTATAATGAGAGTGAATCCCTAAAAAAATCAGACACATTTAAAAATCTGGGTTTATCGGTTTTATCAGTATGGGTTTATCTTCTTAAGAGTAATTTGAACATCAGTTCCATAGTATCTTCTAATATCCAATCAATATTAGAATTCCCCTAACAATCCTATATTTTCCATTTACAAAAACACGAAACATAAACAATTCATTTATATAGCTCTTGCCCCTGCTACAAAGTGGCCCCAGATGTCACTGCAAGTTTCTGGCAACTCTAATGCCAACACTATGGATACAATTGCCATGAAGGTACTCCGCTGTTTACAAGATTTGTATATGTGTGTATAACACTGTTCTCAAGCTTTGGAATTACATGCTCCAGTTTAGACCAAGGCTAGGCCACAAGTTATGTCCTACACATCTTCCTGAAGCACTATAATCAATTTAGACTATTTTTGCATTAAAATAAACATGCAGGTCTAGGGTTGTGACTCAATGGTAGAGTGCTCACCTAGTATGTGTGAGGTATGAGTTCAATTCTCAGCACTACATATTAATTAATTAATTAAAGGTCCATCGACAAAATACATATATTTTTAAAAATAATTAAGAAATATGGGTAGGGGCTGGGGATGTGGCTCTAGCGGTAGCACACTCGCCTGGCATGCATTCGACTCGGGTTCGAACCTCAGCACCACATACAAAAACAAAGATGTTGTATCTGCCGATAACTAAATAAATATTAAAAAATTTCTCTTTCTCTCTCTCTCTTTAAAAAAAAAGAAAGAAAGAAATATGGGTAAATAAAAGAATTGAAGGCAAATTTCATATGAATTTTTTGGGCAAAATATGCCATGCAAAAAACATTCTGACCACATCAAAAAACATGCAGTAGGTAAAGCCTGACAACAGAAACAATCACTTATCTCTGATAGAGGCAATGAATGGGAAAATTTAATAAGTAAACCTGGAAGTCTCACTAGGAAAAAAAAAAAAAAAAGGACAATGGAGTTTTATCTATCACCAAGAAACTCACCTGTAACCTTGCAATCTCTTCCCCAAATTTCTTCTGCTGTTTAGCCAAGATAGACTGGTGGTACTCAGCGTTGGCCTGCATGATACAGTGTTTTGCAGCCAAGACAGGGAACACCTCCTGGAAATAAAAATACTGACCAGGGGAAAGTCCAACCAAACAAACCATCACAGACAACACGGGATGCAGGAAGAAAAAGGAAAAGGAGACAGAAATTAGCATCACCCCATTAATGGTTTAGAGACAGGTTAGTCATGAGGTATAAACAGAGAAGACCACATGAATTTGCAAGGACTGAAGGCTATAAATTCAATTTTTTTCTTCCAATTAAAATTACTGTTGGTTCTTTATTTTAAGTGTTAACCAAAGCCAATTTAGGTTTTTACAATTCTCTTTGAGCCATGAAGTCAGCATTGTGTTTACAAGGAAGAAAGGAGAGCATGCATTAGAAAAAGAAGTAGAATGTATAGTCACAGAAGAATACCAAGCACAGGGCTTTAGAAGCTTTATTATAAGCCCTTACCCAGCCCTTGGAGTTGACTAAATCACCATTACTCACATATACTAATGAAACTGTTCTATAGCTGACTGTTTCATCATGTTTAAAAGACAAAAGACAGTAAAGTAAGTTCTCACTTAAATTCATATGCTAAGAGACTTCTTAATAGATTATTTTAGACATATAAAATGATTTAGTGGTACACAAACACTAACATATCAGTACCATATAAAAAACACATCACAGACATACAAATACACTAAGTTAATGACTAATGATAAAGTGGTGTTACTTTGCCCTTGTTTTTAAAGTAATTCCAGTCAAAATCAATTTTAAAAAATCTAAAGACATGACCCAGCAAAGCCATAATATTGGTAGAGGCTCCTCCAAACAACCAAATCCTAACTTGCAATTTCATTGCTTTTAGGAAGTACATGATATAAAAAAATCCAAGAAATATACTAGACAATCACTGTCTAGACAAAAATATAAGAGAATCAAAAACTGAATTACTACCTTGAATGTTTTCCTGTCTCCCAGTGAATAATTTCCTAGCTTCCTGGATCACTACTTGCAGATATTCCAGTTTTATAACTAGAATATGAAAATACCTTATGAGCTTTATTAGAAAAAGTAAAAATTAAAGACATCTAAATCTCAAACTGTATTCATGCCAGTCAGTACTCAAGGTAAGGCTGGAGTAAAACTTGGTACTTAAACGGGAGATTTTCAAGGAATACCAGGAATGCTGCAGAAGTAGTTTCCAAGTCTTTGTAGGTGACATTCTTCTCTCCGTGACAGGACTGAACTAATGGCCCAACAGGATGTAACGGTACACTGTGCAGCTGAACATGAGGTCTTTCAGATGAAAAAAAGGTGAGAGGAGATCCCAATTCTCTTTTAAGAGTTAATCTACTAATACCCAAGAGTCCTGGGCAAATTTCTACTAGGCTCTTGGTGTATTTTAAATTCCCAGGAATATTCATCTTAATTCCTTATTACTTGTTTTCTGACTATTGGGTACTGTTGATACACTTATGTGAATTTTAAGCTTACCCCAAAGCTCTCTAATATAATTTACTAAGATTCTGAATATGACTTAAAAATTCATTAACAAATATCATCTGCTACCACAGAGATGAAACTAATCCTTAAATATTTATGAAGTAGTTGAAACATAATTCACTCAATTTTAAAGTTTTCTTTTTTAACTATTCCAACACTTTGTTATCAGCTTTATCATTTACAAATGATCATCTCTGAATAGTCTTTTAAATTGCCATTTCAAAAAAGTTTACATTAAAACATAATACTTCCTGTGTTATGTGGTTTAGATGGTTGCTTTTCTTTAGCTGTCCATTAGCAGCCCAATTTTCTATACCTGCTGGCAAAACTTAATTCTAATCAAAGTATCAGATGAATTTGTTATGTTTTCTTTTCCTTTTTTTCCTTTATGTCTGTTTTTGCGCTTTAGACTCATCTCTAAGAAAACAGGACAATAATTAAAAATGTGAATAATCAACATGCTCAAGTATTCATGCTAGCACCAAATTACCAATGATTCATAATGACACAATGCCTTGAGTTGATAAAAATCACTGAAGATAGATGGTCAAAGTTTTCCAGAAAGAGTTTTAGCTTGGAAAAACAAGTTTAGTAAAGAATAAAGACAAAGGCACCCCCTAAATACAAAATTATTCATGCATCTTAAATTCAAAAAAAAAAAAAATTCTATAAATACAGTCTTCAAATGCTCCTATTAAAATTTCTCATTTCTTTATAATATGTAATTTTCAACTTGCTGCTTGTACACAAAATTATTTCCACATGCAAAATAACCAAGTGATTATAAAAACAGTAACTGACCTTAGGGAGAGTATCTTTGTACTGACACTGTTTGAAAGCATCACCAAAATAATCTGCAGCCTGATTAGCCAATTTAGCTATGATGGCATCTTTCATTTTATCTGGAATAAAATATTAAACTGACAGTTATAATTACAATAAATGAGAGAATCTAATAGATGACTCAGTGCCTAGTTTATACATATATATATATATAAATATCTCCTCAGTGATGAAATTACATCTTCTGCATGAAACTTAATTATTCTACAGGCAAATCCAAAGACTAAAAACAGTTTAATGATTGCCAACAACTGGAACAAAGGGAAAAAGAAGTGTTCCCTTTTGGGGTGATAATAATCTAAAGTAAAATAGTGTCAAAGTTTCAATAATCTTTGAATATACTAAAAAACAATGAACTGTAAAGCTCAAAAGGGTGAGTTTGGAATATATGAATTCTATCTCAGAATAAGCTTTTACTTAAAAAGAAAATTATTCTAGTTCATATCTCTTCCACATGATAATTGCTCTCATTTTCAATTTCTCTACACTTAAATATTGAACCAATCTCTCATACCAAATACATATGTCTTACAAGAATTATTCTTATTCTTTTATTCACAAAGGACTTTGCCTAGATGGCTTTTTCTGGTCACTTAAGTCTAATTTAAACAGGACCTCCTCAAAGACACCCTTCTTGATGAAGAGATCTAAAATTAGCATGACTTGCCTTACGTCCCTATCACAGAGTCAGGCCACGTGCCACTATCACATCATCCACTCTTATTTCCTCCGAAATTACCTTGACTACTTAATTTCTTATTATCTCCCCGCACACTAAAATGTAAGATTCTTACAAAAAGAAGCCTTATTTGTCTGCTAATAATCTAGAGATTAGGACAATGATGGCACACAACAAGTACCCAAAAAACATTTGAATGTTTGACATATTACAAATAAACATATGTATTACTCCAAAATTCAGTGTTTTAAAATAATAGCCTTCAAACGCAGCCTACACTCTTGTAGTAAAGGTTCAAAAGAGGAAGAGATGAAAATTTTAATAATCCATGCACCAAGTTCAAAAAAAGAAAGCCTATACAGAACATCTTCTATCACCTTATAAATTTAAAAGCCTATCACTTCTTTTCATATGCCAACAAAATGAAAGAAAATTTGCAATTACCTCTTGTAGCTTTTAAAAAAAAAACTTCTTGGGCTTGTGCCAGCATAATAAGGCTGAGGGTCCCAACAGTATCTGGAGATATGTCCACGGTGGGCTCTCGATTTAAGGCAGATAAAACCGTCTCTTTAATATGTAAAAAGGCACCACTAGCAAACTAGATAGGGAAGGAAAATAAATTTCTTTCAAATCCATAGGAAATCAACAAGATGTAATTTTCTACTGTGATACACAAAACATATTCCAAATGTTAACTCAGTGAACAGTTACTATACTGTGCAAGACTAATCTAAAACTTCTGACTCAAAGACAATACAGATGTATTTCCAAAACTCTAGAGTAACAAATAATTTAACAAAAAATAAAAGTAAATTCCAAGGAAAAAAATAAATTACTGACAAAAACTGATTAGGCTTACTTTTAGATATAGTTCTTTGAAACAACCTAAGAAAAGAGGGAGGGACTACAACATTATTAAAATGTTTCAGCAATGTAATGCTCTTCTCTTGGTCCCAAATTCACCTTTCAAGTAAGACCAGCATGTATGTCTAGTCCTATAAGGAATAGCTTTACTATCCACTATCAATCATCTTTGTTTGGCCTTCAGAGCTCCCTAGTGAGGTGTTCCCCTTTTAAATTTTTATCCTGATTCTATCTTGTTGAGGTTGATACTAAAATAACTTTTGCTTTTACAAAATAAATTATATTGAGAAAAAGAAACCAGTCAGTCTAGAATTTAAAGGTAAGTTAGATATGTAGGCTTCCCAAAGATAACTCAAAATTAACTGTATTAAAATGAATATCACATTATAGTTAATCATAAAATATTATAAAAATTGAATATCTTCAAGGATTAATCAGCTGGCCTTATTTAGAAAACCAACAGAATCACATTCTATCATACCCAGATGAGGAACTAGAGGTCTAGAATGGTGAAAGAGCTCTCCTACAGGCACATAATGGCTTCTGGCTAGCAAGTGGCCTAGACAAGGAGCTAAGTTCTTTTTCCATCATTGATTATAACCTAAAATATAGGTATAGCCATTCCATGTCTGACCACATTTAAATATAACCTCTCCACAAGTCTCAGAATTAAACTTCTATTTTCTTGCCAAAATCTAATTATCATGACACCAGTGAAAATGCAGGTGTTTCACTCTAAGAAAACATACAAAACTAATATACAAATGTTTTAAATGATGTCACTTATTTAATGGATTTCACTCCATACACTTAATCATTTCTGTTCAGTCAATATTTACTGAGCCTCTATTACGTGCCAGGCACTGTGCTAGGTCCTGGGTATACAATAGTGGGGAAAAATAAAACTGGTCTATAATGTTTTAACTAAGAATTTCAATAACAAGAATCAAATCATTTAAAAAGTGCAGTACTTTTCAAGAAAACACCTGTTTACAAAGAAGCATCTATAAATTTAAATGTAAATTATTTTCAATTTAATGCAACTTTTATGTAGTTAACTACTTTTCTGCATACCTGGTAATGCTTAGCAGCGATTTTCAATCCTTCATCATTATCCAGGTTCTGTTCTGCTGCAATCTGGCTAGCTAAGGCTGCACAATTGAACAACACACAGCTCTTTTCATATCCTAAGCTTGCAAGAGCTGTAAAAAATTAAGAAAGAAAAATGTATCAGTTTTTTTTTTCTAAAGGAAATTAATGTTTCAAAGCAAAATACTATTACCTCTATTGTAGCTCTCACAAGAAAAAAATTCCAGACCTGTTTTCTAACCTATTTCAAGCTGACCTGCTAAGCACTTATTTCCACAAAAATACGCCCATCATCAAAAACTCAAAAGGTGGGCTGGGGTTGTGGCTCAGAGGTAGAGTCTAGCATGCATGAGGCATGGGTTCGATCCTCAGCACCACATAAAAATAAAATAAAGGGGTTGTGTCTACCTACAACTAAAAAATAAATATTAAAAAAATCAAAAGATCAATAAATTATTCTTTCCTTCCTTTTACTTCCACATTTTTATTATAGTCAGGTTCAAAATGTAAGAATCATTCTCGATGTTAATTCTCACCTAACTTTTTAAATCCAAACAGATTCTTCCATTTTTCCATCCTCTCACAAAATTATATCCTCCCACCACATTTAAACCAGTTCTTCATTACTACAAAGTGGAGTCAATGCAAGCACCTCCTAGCTGGCCTTCCATTCCTCACTCTTTCATGTCAACACATTTCTCAGAGAGTTAGCAGATTTCTTTGGCTGAAATACAACTCTGATCAAGAACCCATATACCTCCTATCCATTAGCATAGCTGCTGGTGGGAATGCAAAATGCTGTAACTACTGTGAAAAACAGTATGGTGGAACATCAAAAAATTAAAGCCAGACAGATTAAAGCATGCCTGTAATCCCAGCTATTCAGAAATCTGAGGCAGGAGGATGATCACAAAACGAAAGTCAACCTTGGCAATTTAGTAAAACCCGTCTCAAAATGAAAAGTAAAAAGTGTTGAGGATGTAGCTCAGTGGTAAAATACCCCTAGGTTCAATTGTAAATACCAGAAAAAGAAAAAAAAAATCTTAATAGAACTACCATATGATCCAGAAATTCCATTTTTAGGTACATGCTCAAAAGAACTGAAAGCAGAGTCTCAAACACATATTTGCACACCCTTGTTCATAGTCAAAAGGTAAAAGAAACCCAAGTGAACACTGACTGACAAATGAACAAAATGCAGTATACACATGCAATTAAATATTATTCCTTTAAAATAAGGAAATCAAATACCACAAAATGGATGACTCTGGAAGACATTATATTATGCAAAGTAAAATCAGTCATTCACAAAAAGACAAATATTGTACAACTCCACTTATATGAAGTTCTCAGAGTAGTTTTCTAACTACTAACGCACAGAAACAGAAAGTAGATGTAGTTACCAGGGAGGGGATAGGAAGCTGTTGTTTAAATGTATGCAGCATTTCAGATTTGCAAGATAAAAAGGTTCTGAAGATCTGTTTCACAACAATGTGGCTATACCTAACACTACTGAACTGTACACTTAATGATCAGCATAATAAATTTCATTTAATTTTACTTTTATAAGGTACCTACTGTACTAAAATACAAAGGAAGAAAGCAGAATAGTGATTACCAGGGGCTAGTTGGGAGGGAAGAATGGGAATTTATTATTTAATGGGTACAGAGTTTCAGTTTATAAGATGAAAAAGTTCTAGAAACAGGTGGTGGTAATAGTGCAAAATAATGCGAATATCCTTAATATAACTTAACTACACCTATTTAAATGGTTTAGATGGTACATTATGTGTATTTTATCATAATTAAAAATAATTTTTAGAAAAAGAATCTGCAGTAGCTCTCTATGACCTGTAGAATTCATTAACAGCATATTTAAGGTCTTGCATCACATGCCAGGCATTCACTGCCAGGCAAAATAATCAGAAAGCGTCTTACAAAAATCACTAGACAAACCATCTAGAAGAACCCAAACAAACAACACTACAGTTGTTTTTTTATGCTACAGAGTGTTGTCATAAAGTAAATCAGTAAATCCCTTCTTGTTACAATCTCTTAGTAACCTCTCATTTAATAATGGCCAGTTTTCAACTTGATTCCAAACCAATTCTATCCTCCTCACTGAAAAATTTGGCAGTCATACATACCAACTACTCCAACGTACTTTCATAAATACGTACATGAAAAATCTAGTATAACGTGACTATAGAATCATATGAAAACCTACAGAGAAACAGAAGATTAAAGTAACTGAAAAACTGAGCCCAGCATAAACAAAGATAATTCTAGTAATAAAAGGTAATATTCCAAAGACTGCAATTAACATCCTTAAAGAGTTCCAAAGAACAGTATTTCCATAGAACAAGATTTTTTTTTTTTTGGTACCTGGGATTGAACCCAGGGATGTGTAACCACTGAGCCACATCCTCAGCCCTTTTATATATATATAATATAGAGACAGGGTCCCCTCAAGTTCCTTAGGGCCTCACTAAGTTGCTGAGGCTGGTTTTGAATTTGCAATCCTCCTACCTCAGCCTCCTAAGCTGCTGGGATTACAGGTGTGCACCACAGTGGCAAGATCTTATTTTTTAAAAGTCAGTGGCTAATAAAAGGTGCCTAGAAATTAAAAACTTGATTACTTAAATGTTTTCAAAAGTATTAGAAAGTAATATCTGGTGAGTTTCCAAAAAAGTAGAAAATTAAAGAAATTAAGAATATATGAATTATGAGTGAATAACTCAAATAACCAACACACAATTAATAAAGCATTCCAAAGAGAAAAGTGGGTGAATAAAAGGGAAAATGATCAAAGAAAATTTCCCAGAGCTTAAGAAAAATACTAGTATTTCAACTAAAAGAGCCAACGATAAGTGCCACACTCAAAACTTTAATGAGATTCTAAACACAAAGAACAAAAGGAAAACTGTAAAAATCTTCCCAAAAGAAAAGAAACAGACCACCTACAAAACTTTTCAACAACAACTCTGGATAACAAAAAGCAAGGAACAATGCCTTCAAGTTCTAAAGAAATATAACTTGGGGGGATAGTAGAGGATAGGAAAGGCAGCAGAATACAACAGACACTAGTATGGCAATATGTAAATCAATGGTTGTGTAACTGATGTGATTCTGCAATCTGTATACGGGGTAAAAATGGGAGTTCATAACCCACTTGAATCAAAGTGTGAAATATGATATATCAAGAACTATATAATGTTTTGAACAACCAACAATAAAAATTTTAAAAAAAGACAAAAAGAAAAAGAAATATAACTTAAATTAATTTGACTACTATATATTGTGCTCAGTATGGGTAGAAAGGAGAGAACAAGGAACAACTTGGTAAAGCAAAGACATAAAAAAGGTAAAAAAGAGCAAACTCATGCTATAAAACCTTTAGCTTTTACTGAGTGAGGTGAAAGGTTGACAGTTTCTAACAGAATCACTCAGCCCACATGTGGGAAATAGACCACAGGGATTCAACAGACTGGAGAATAGCTGCTATAGCAAAATGAGAGCTGACGGAGGTTCAGGCCAGAACGACAACAATAATAGTGAGAAGGGTGGGCTGGGGCTCAGAGGAAGAACGCTTGCCTAGCATGTGAGGCACTAGGTTCGATCCTCAGCACCACAGAAATATAAAATAAAAGGTATTGTGTCCACCTACAACTAAAAAATAAATAAATAAATATTTGGGGGGAAAAAAGATGGTAGGTAAGAAGTGACTGGAATTTGAATATACTTTAAAGTAAAATCTGAGCCTTTCCTGATGAATCAATTAGATGTGAAGAATGAAGCGAAACATAGTCAAAGATGACTTGTTTTTACCTAAGCGTCTAAGTGCCAGAATTTCAAACCAAATTCATGTAATGACAGAATATAGACATTTTCCAGAAGAGATTCAGAAAGTTGACCTTTTCTTGGAAAGTTACTTAGGAATATATCCAAGCAAAAGAAGAAGACATAATTTGCAGAAAACAATGGTTTTAACCTAGGGGAGCAGTGACAGTTCAGGAAGACAACTATGCAATATCTTTGGAGAACCAACTGTCCAAATTCAAGCAAGAAAACACAAAAGGCCATGAAAAGAATCTCTTAAGAAAAGGGAACTCTGGAGAAATACGAAAAAGCATTAGGACATTTTGGAAAATTTGGGGAATATGATAAAAGCATAGAATGTGTGGCAGTGGAAGAGCAATTAAAACCTCTAAAACACACACACACACACACACACACACACACAAAGCAGCTGAGCAAGACGGCGCACACCTGTTAATCTCAGCCACACTGGATCCTCCTACAAGGCAGGAGGATCACCAAGTTCAAGAACAGCTCTGCAACTTAGCAAGACCCTGTCTCAAAACAAAAAATAAGAAGAGAGATGTAACTCAGTGGTTAAGTCACCCTTAGGTTCCATGTGTGTGTGTGTGTGTGTGTGTGTGTGTGTGTGTGTGTCTGTCTGTCTGAGAGAGAGAGAGAAAGAGAGAGTGAGAGTGTCACACAGAGCAATAAAAGAAAGTCATGATTTAAATAAAAAGCAACTGGTTGGTCTACTATGTGACAGAAAATCGGAGGGCTTCAAAAATAAATGAAATATGTTCCAAGCAAAAGATAAAAATAAACTATTTATATAGATATATATGCCAGTCTACTACATTCCCATATTATCCCAGGCTGAATTCTTTTTTTTTTTTTTTAACAATTTCTCATGTCTGAGAGATTTTGAGAACTTTTTGGTTCTTATAATTATATTTATATTATAATTATATTTTCCTTTATGATTTCTTCTATCACATTTAAACTTAAACCAGGTATTCTTGTAAATATTTAGCACTTCTTTCTTCAAAGAGCAATTTTTTTCTTAATATTCAACTCTTATTTTTCATGTAATTGCTCCTTTTTCACTAAGTTTTTCAAAATGGGTAACTTACCTATAAATATTCTAACATTTAAACAATTGTTTAAAATAAATTTAAAACCCCACCTCCTAGAGTTAACCAGTTAATTTTAGAGTATTTTCACAAACAGGTACACATACGTTCACATGCAACTTTTCACAAACTGGATACTACACCATACTTGAATTGCCTGGAATGCACAAGTCCAAAGAGAAGGAATCACACTGGATTCTATTTTTTTTTTAAAGAAAGAGTGAGAGAGAGTGAGAAAGAGGGAGAGAGAGAGAAAGAATTTTAATATTTATTTTTTAGTATTTGGCGGACACAACATCTTTGTCTGTATGTGGTGCTGAGGATCGAACCTGGGCCGCACGCATGCCAGGCGAGCGCGCTACCGCTTGAGCCACATCCCCAGCCCCACACACTGGATTCTATATGAAGTATGATCCAAGCAGCCCAACTCAGAGGATTCAAGGTTGTGCAAAGCACCAACTCTGATCTGTAACAGGCATTTTATTTAATATTCCATGGCTTTAAATGTCAACAAATATATACATTTGCATTATTGTGTTTAGTCTTCTAAAACTGCACAATGTTTTTTAATACTTTTAGTTGTAGATGGACACAATAACTTTATTTATTTTCTTATGTGGTGCTGAGGATCAAACCCAGTAATCAAACCCACACATTAGGCAAGCACTCTACCACTGAGCTACAACCCCAGTCCTAAAATTGTGCAAGATTTTAATAATAGGTAACAAGACATTACTGAAAGACATTTAATTTTCAATTCTTGCCACTAGAAATGCCTTAATTAACCACTTCCTGCTTTATTTATGCTCTTAATTTTTTTGCTTTTCACTTCTAGGAATTTGATTCATCACTCAACTTATCTTACTCAAGAATCTCCTAGTCTCCTGTCATCTGCTCTTATTCTCAGTCTAACAATTTGCTTAAATCACAACAGCACTAAAATTTCTTTTCTTCACTTTGCCTCCCTTACGGCATAATGCTCCCTTGGTCCCTAGATCTTTCCTTCAACTTTTCATAACTGAGCAACTCATATTTGCTGTATTCACTTCCTCACCTCTTATCCACCTCTCAAATTGACGCAATTTGGCTTTCTTTAGCATGCTCCTAGTAAAACCTTTCTCTCTGCCAAATTCAGTAACTTCTCCAATCCCGCTTACTTCTGCCACAATAACTTAATGCTTCAACCTTGATGATCATCAGAGTCACCTCAAGATATATTCAAAAACTCTAAATCCAGTGCACCAACTTAAAATCTCCTATCACATCCATCAATCTGTATCTTCATCTTTCAAGATATCCTTGTCTCTTTAACATTCCCCAGCAATTCTAATATGCAATCAGGTTTGGGAACAACTGAACTACTTCACCTTTGAAATGCTTCCAGAATTCCCTTTCTTGTCTCTATTCTTTACTGGTTCCTCCAATATCTGAAAGCTTTCTCTCAACCTCATTCCCTGAACCTCTTCCTTTATTTCCCTGAAGATCAAATTCCTTAGATCTGGCTTTCATACTTTTCTATTATCTGCCAGAGGGGATAAATTATTAGCACCTAATGACAACTGTTCCCAAATCTACATCTCTTTCGAGCTTTAAATCTATTGTTTACAAATGCAAGAGAAATTTCTACCCAGAAATAACAGAAAATTCAAATCCAACCTGTCTAATAAAGGGAATAAATACCAATATGTGAAACCAAATTATAAATCTCAGCATCAACCCAATAAGACTTTAGAAAGTCAATCTTTGTAATTACTAAACTGGCAATAATAGTGCTTTTCCTCACTGAGCTATTGGGGAATTCAGTATGATAATAAAGTAAGCCCCTCCAACAATGCCTGGGTATAGTAAATGCTCAATAAACATGAGCTATTAATATACAATAGGGGAGGGCTGGGAGTGTGGCTCAGTGGTAGAGCACTTGCCTAGCATGTGTGAGGCACTTGGTTCTATCCTCAGCACCACATATAAAATAAATAAAATTAAGTTATTAAAATATACATATGAATGTAAACAACACATAATATATACAATATACAATACATAATAATACATACATATATAAATACATTAACAATAGGGTAAAGTACCACCAATTCAGGACTATAATGTTTACAATTCTTCATAATTTATTTTCCAATATTCTCATCCTTCATAATCCCCAATTCACCTTATGGTTTTGAGCAATAGCCTTAATTATTACAGTATGCACTACATATAATATATATTATTTTACATATTTCCATCTCCTCACCTATATAAGTATATGCTTTATAGATACCTTACATTAAGATAGTTATATAATATACAATATGTAAATATATGAGCGTATATAATAATATCTTTTAAGATACTCAGTATTTACTATATCTGATACAATGAGTATATACCAAAGCACTTCTAAATACATATGCCATGTTAGGTATATATATTTGGTTATAAATATCATTTTCTGGGGATGAAGCTAAAGATATAGCTCAGTGGTACAAAATATATATAAACATTATGTGATGTGTGCATGTATCGTGTTATATTTTTTATTACTCATTGCAGCTAATATTTATTGAGCACTGTCCCAAGGCTCTGCATGTTTTCATTCTTTTAAGCCACATAAGAACTCAATGAGATAAATAATATTAGCCTCACTTCACTGATGAGGAAATTAAGACACAGAGACAAAACCTTGCCTGAGCTGGCAGATCAAAAAGCCTTCACCTTCTGACCTTTGGTTATGATGTTGTACTTGTAATATTATTTTTTACCTGGAAAACAAATTCATCCTTTAGGATCTAATTTAAACATTGTTGCTTTAAATAGGTAAAATTAACTTCTTCCTCATCTATGGTCCCAATTTGTACACAGGATGATAAACAGTCATTTCTCATTTAACAACAGGATACATTCTGAAAAAATAACTCATTAAATGATTTCACTGTTGTATGAGCATCATACTTACACCCACTAAGACAGCTACAACATCACTAGGTGGCATAATCTTATGGGACTACCATCACACATACAGTCTTTCATGGACAAAAACATCACTATGCAATATGCATTATATATTGGTAGTACATACAGAATGATCAACTATCTTCCCAGTCAGACTGAATACAACTATCTTATTCATTTTCATAACTAGGACAGTGCCTGGCAAGGCAAAGGCTCTACAAATATTATGAAATTGCACTTAAAGTTGAAGTTTAGAAGAAAATGACATGTAAAAAACTTTAGTATTTAACAAAGAGTCATTAGGAGACAATTTTAAAAGCCTAAAACAATACAAAAATGTTTAGGACAAGTTTCCTATCATTTCTATTAAAACTACATACCCAATTTTACAGATCCTCCAAAAAGTGAACCTTTATCGAAAGCATCCTTCCAGGTAAATGTTAAACAGATCTGGACAGAATGGGAAAAGATAGAAAATTATTTTGTCATCATGGATTTCATTAAATATTAAGTCTCTTTCTTTGGTAGCAGAGATTGAACCCAGAGGCACTTAACCACTGAGCCACATTCCCAGTCCTTTTTAGTTTTGGGGACAGGGTCTAAGTTGCTTAGGGCATTGGTAGGTTGCTGAGGTTGGTTTTGAACTTGCAATCCTACTGCCTTAGCCTCCTGAGTTGCTGGAATTAGAGATGTGCACCATCCACCTGGCTCTTAAGTATCTTTTGAAGAAAAATCCACAATGAAGAAAAGGACAAAAGTTCAACCTGTGTAAAACATTATCTCCTTATAACCAACCCAATTTCTTTTCCCCCTCTGGACAATAATTTTCTTTAAAGTAAAGTACTGGCACTAGGTTATTTCAAAATGGTCATTCTATATCAGTAATCATAAACACTATCATTCATCTTCATAAACACTATCATTCATCTTCATAAACACACAATGAGTTGACAGAACAAGCACTACATGTTTGTCAAACAAGCAAAGATAAACAAAGGCAATAAAGTAAGTACTACAGGTTTTCCAGGAGATAAAAATAAACACAACTATTACAAAAGTAGGAAAATGGTTTCTCAAGAGGATGGGATGATATTTTACATTTTGATCTGAGTGGTTGTTAAATAAGCATGCACACTTTGTGAAATTCAAACTATACATATGATTCATCCTCTTCTCTGTAGAATACTACACCTAAAATTTTACTTAGAGGAAAACTACATCTATCTCTGCTTCTAAACTAAGTGTAACACTTATGAAGGTTATAAAGAACTTAGCCTCATTTAAATTATTTATTACAACCTAATAAAAAAGTTAACTCTGGATTAGGTAAACCTTCAAACATACAGAAAAATAAAAAGAATAACATAATGAATTTGCATGTACCCATCAGCAGCTTTAGCTTTTTACTCTTTTTAGTTCATCTCCTCCCTAACTCTTCCTCCTACCACCACCACCCATTCACACACACTTTTCTTCCTGGAATATTTTAAAACAAAATCTCAATACCTAATTATTTCACCTGTAAAAACTTAAGTACAAGGATGTTAAAGTACTTTTCTTATACTGTTTTAAAACTCAGAAATATCCCAAAGGAACAGGGAATATAGCTCAGTGGTATACCACTTGCCTGGCATATATGCCTGGATTCAATTCCCAACACCACCAAAAAAAAAAAAAAAGTACCACAAAGTTTAAAACTTTTATAAAACTATAAGAAATTACAAACATTTTAAATTTCCAACAACTAGTCTTTAAGAGAAAATAAAGCTGACATGTTTGTAATGTAATATCAATCGTAACAGCCATTGCAACTTTTATATGCAATTGTAATTTGAGCTAATAATTTTTAAGGAACTGAGACCAATACTTTCTGAATTATACAGCTTACTTCTTAGTCCTGTAAAAGGGTAAGGACACAGAATATTAAATCAATCAATAAACAGTTCTTCTTTTTATATAAAATGAACTCCACTGCTCTACATGAGCCTCAGAAGTGACGGGGGAACTACATGAATCAAATTTCAGGAGTCTTGAGAAGCACATACGTTCAGATCAGACAAATCTAAATACTTCTAGTTTATATAAAACCACCTAAGCATAGTAAAGAGGTATCATTGATCTCAATAAAATGATATCATAGGTGGAAGGAAATGGGTAATTTGCCACACAACTTTAAAACAAAATTAATGGCTTACCTGATTTTCAGAAAATGGGAATTTGGGTTCAATGGAACAAATCTGATCATAATATCTAAAAAATAGAGCAAAATTAATAATTAGCGGAAGTAAACATGACATACATTTATATACACACAAGTGATTTAAAAGTATACAAAAATTCATGTTTATGCCAGGTGTGATGGCTCACACTTGTAATTCTAGCAACTTGGGAGGCTGAGGCAGGAGGATCACAAGCTTGAGACTAGCTTCAGCAACTTAGTGAGACTGTTTCTAAATTTTAAAAAGGAATAGGGATATAGCTCAGTGGTAAAACACCCCTAAGTTTTATCCTCAGTACCACCAAAAAAAAAAAGAAAGAAAGAAAAAGATTCATGCTGACTTTAGTAGCCCACAAATTCAATTCAATCAGCTATTTTAAGGTTCATGAACATCCTCTCAATGTGTAAACCAGGAGCTAAAATATACAAAATGAAAAACTGTGAGAATATATCATTATACCCACCACCACAGACAATATTTATCAATTACTATTGCCTAGAATTAAACTAACATCTTCCCAAGAAACTATGTATTTTATATTAAGATACTTAAGTTTATACCCATTGGACAAATTACTGTCTCTGGCAAAGTGATTAAAAATAGGTTTACAAACTCTCAAAATGTTTTAGGTATGTCCATTTCTTTAGGTTATGTCACCACTACCATATAGCTCATCAAAGTTCACACAGCTCATCTCTTTCAGGTAAACTAATCTAGAAGTTTCCTAGACAACTCCCATTTCCTTTCTCATTTTTTCCTAACTATTCCAGCATCCAGAATGATAAATAAACATAAAGCAGTCTTCTCCCCTTGACAGAGTGAGCTTTTAGCCAAGAAGTCTGAGGAGAAAGAGAGTTAAACCCAAGCTTTCTAAATGGCCTCTAATCTTTCTTCCTTCATTTATTCTCTTCTATCTTTCCATGCCTTCATGGACACTATCTTTCCAGTGTTTATTTCTGGGGGTGAATTTTCAGGAGGTAAGCAAGTAGGAGAGGCAAGCAACATGTCTAAGACAAAGCTTTTGATTAGCATGGCCACAAGTTAGATTACAAACAGGAAAAACTGGGCAATTAAGTAAAAACATTTAAAGATTGGAGCCAGGTTTCTTTCTGTCAGAAAAAAAATTATAAATATGTGAAGAGAGAAGGCTAAAATTAATTCTGTGGGTCTGAACTAGATTGGAGGTACCAACGAGAACTCTTTTTTTTTGGTGGTACTGAGCTACATACCTAGCCCATTTTATTTTTTATTTTTAGAGTCTAAGTTGCTGAGGCCCTTGCTAAATTAGCTGAGGCTGCCCTCAAACTTGTAATCCTCCTGCCTCAGCAACTAAGTCACTAGGATTAGAGGCATGCACCACCATGCCCAGCTGTGAGCTTTTTTTTTTTTTTTTGGTTGTACAAAGACAGAATACTTTTATTTTATTTACTTATGTTTATGTGGTGCTCCTGAGGATCAAACTCAGTGCCTCACGCATACTAGGCAAGCGCTCTGCCACCAAGCTACAGCCCAGGCCACTTAAACTGATTTTTTAATATCACTGAGATACAAGAACATATAAAAATGTCTATGTATTTCCTAAATATATGTGCTGAGGACCTAGAAGCAATTATACCTCCCAATAGCAATAATCTAGTACCCAAATAATATCCCACATTAAAAGGAGCCACTGCTCATTAAAGAAATAACTGATTCCAGAGAAGAGACTGAGAAAATTCAAGAGTCAAAAAACTAAACTTGCTATGCCAAAAAGTGCTGAATTACTCACAAAATGATGGGGACATCTTTCAAAAAACACAATTTTAAGGGACTCCTAATAGTCAAGTTTAGAATAGTTTAAATAAAATAAGTAACAGTAACAAATCATAATCCATTGAAAAAATAAGAAAACTATTCTGAAGTAAATAAATAGATGAATACAAAATAGAGGTCTACCTTACTGAATAATGCCAACTAATAAATCTAGAAAAAATGGTGGAGTTAAGGGGAAAAAAATCACCATTTGGCATCTTTCAGAGCAATATCTGATTCTGGTAAGATTCATCAATGGATACCAAAAATAATGAAAGTTTCATGAGAAATAGGGTAGCATATAGTCTCAAAGTAGCTCTCTACAAAATACTTATTAATTACAGTATAATCATTAACTGTAAAGTCAATGAACCTGGCAAACACCATCCTATTGAAGTGACAAAAACTAATACTACCATCAAGAGGACACAACATCATCACATATCATCAAGAAATATGACACAATACCCTATTGTGGACATTCTACAAAGCAACAAAACTATATTCTTCAAAAATGTCAAGGTCATGAAAGACAAAACTAAGAAACTATTCCAGATTGAAGGAGACTGAATACCCTAGATTAGCTCCTGTATCTATAAAAAAAAAAAAAATGGGAAAATCAGCAAAATGTGAATGAAATTTGTAGTTTAAATGGTAATATTGAACTAGTGCCAATTTCCTGATTTTGAAAGTTCTAAGAGTTATGTTACATAGGATAGTATCCTTGTACTTAGGAAATAAACTTCAAAGTTTTAAGTACTGAAACCCTTTAATGGAATCCCTTATACTTAAAAGTGCATTCAAAGTTTCTGACAAGGTCTTGAATTATCTGTCCATCATGCTTATCATGCCTTATCTCAGGATATTTGCTTCATATTCAAGTCACTAAATCATACACCCTCCTGTCTCAGGACCTTCACACACTTTTTCATCTGTACCTGAAAACATTCTTCTTCCCATTTCCCACTTTTTCTGTCTAGATTAATGTGCCTTCAAAAGAAGACTTCATGCATTCATTCCATGTATCTAACACTTCTAGGACATGAGAATTCAGCAATAAACATTTTAAAAATCTCTGCCTCTGTGAAAGTTTTAAAGGGAAAGACAAGATAAATATGTTAAATATATATACACGTACATACATATATGTGTGTGTTTCTATGTGGTATAGTGCTAAGTGCTATGGAGAGATAAAGAGGTAAGAGGGTGTTATGGTTTAGATATTAGGTGTCCCTCAAAAGTGCCTGTGTGAGAAATGCAAGAAAGTTTACGGGTGAATGATTATGAGAGTTTTAAATAATCAATGTATTAATCCCCAGATAGGGATCAACTGGGTGGTAACTGTAGACAGGCAAGTGTGGCTGGAGGAGGTAGGTCCTTGGGGAATGCCTTTGGAGTATTTTGTACTTGTAGAATGGAGCTTATGCTCATTCTCTCCCCCTCCCCCAACCCCCTCCCTCCCTCTCCCTCCTTCTTGGGTGCCAGGATCTGTCCTGAAATGTCTTCTTCCACCACACCCATCTGCTCTGATGTTCTCCCTCATCTAGGGCCCAGAGCAATGGAGCCACGCCACTATGATCTGAAACCATGAGTCCCAAATAAATCTTTCCTCCTATAAAATTGTTCTTGTCAGGTCATTTAGTCACAGCAACAACAAAAAAAAAAAAAAATTGACTAAAACAGAGGTATAAAGTATATGTAATGGAGTGAGGTGAAAAAGCTACTGTTTTAAGAAAGTAGTCATTTGACTACATAACTTTAAAAAAAAAAAACAGCATGAATAAAGGCCTGAAGAAAGTGATACAGTGAGTCAAGAAAATAAGAAAGTAAGTCTAAGGAAAAGCAAATCCAAGACCCTGGGACAAGAGTGTGCCTGAGAATGTACCTGGCATGATAAAAAGGCCAAGAGGGCCACCATAGAGCAAGGACGGAAGAAAATAATAGATGAACTCAAAAGAAGTAATGATGTTTGGAGTACAACTGTAAAACTTTTAGCTTTTACTATATGCAGTAAGAGGATGAACCATTAGAGGGTTTGGACAAAAGAGTAGCATGATCAAGTTTATTTTCATAAGAGTCACCATGACTATTATGTAGAAATCTGACTGCTAGTACACAAAAGCAGTAGAGAGGTCAGACAGTAAGCTACTGCAGCTACCCAATCAAGAAATGATGCTAAAACATGGCGGTGGCAAAAGTTAATAAAAATCAGTCAATCTAATCCCCTTTTTTTAAATATTTAATTTTTGGTTGTAGATGGACACAATACCTTTATTTAATTTTATATGGTGCTGAGGATTGAACCCAGGGCCTCAGATGTGCTAGGTGAGCACTCTACCTCTGAGCCACAACCCCAGCCCCAACCTAATCCCTTTTTAAAACTAGTTCCCACAGACCGGGAATGTGGCTCAATGGTACAACTCTTGCCTAGCATGCAAGAGGCTCTGGGTTCAATTTCCAGCTCCACAAAAACAAAACCAAAATTAATAAATTAGTTCCCCTTCCATTTATAATCTCTTAAACCCTAAACATTTCCTTCATAGATTTATCATAGTTTATATTATTTGTGAGATTATGTTTATGTGGGATTACTATTATATCTTTTCTCTTGAAGAATTCTAAATTCCATGAGAGCAGATGCCAGGTGTATTTGCTCAGTTTTGTTGCTAGTCCCAAGGAAATGAATTAATAAAATGCAAAGTCCCTGAAAAAAATAAACCTAGGATTAAGATTCTCTGTTTTGAGAATGAACAAGAGCTACCAAAGTATAAGCCCATAAAAAAAGAATAGCAGGTACCAATGGACTGAGTCAAGAAAGTACCTGCCTGGCAGAGCAAAGAGAGCAACATGACTACAGAGTAAGGTCTGGCAAACCTTGTTTTGCCAAAGAAAACGCAAAATCAATTTTTTTTTTTTCACTTTAGACAGTATCCGCCCAGTACCTTTTTTACCTATGTTGGGCTACCTCAGATGCTAAGTGTTCTAGGTACACAGCTGTTCAACTGCCATCAGCTAGAGACATTCTCCAAAGGAAAAGTGCCCAGTCTGTTAGAGGGGAACCATGAGGAAAGGAAGGAGTGGCCAACATGATCAGTTTCATTCTCTGCTCCAACAGCACCCAAATTTGAGCATTCTCTTCTCTCCTCCAAGAGAGACAGACATTTTAACTTGGCTACCTGACTCAGCTGGCTGGAGGCAAGGTAATTTTCTGAGTTATCAATTCCCAGATTAAGATTCCACTATTCAGGGCTGGGGTTGTGGCTCAGCGGTAGAACGCTCGCCTCGCATGTGCAAGGCCCTGGGATCGATCCTCAGCACCACATAAAAATAAATAAATAAAAGTTATTGTGTACAACTACAACTAAAAAATAAATAATAATAAAAATTCTTAAAAAAAAGATTCCACTATTCAATGCCAAGCCACTGCCAAACAGAGCACTCAATGTGTGGGTGGCACTACAGCAATGCTTGGTAGCACTCAAGGACAGAATGAAGCACAAGCAAACACCCCCAGCTAGGTCTATAAGGCTTTCAGTGTTAGACCACTGGAGTGGAACCCAACAAAAGCTGCCTAGCTGGAAAAGCCTTATTTTGCTGACCACTACTATAAAGTAAGCAGGGAAGGAAGTAGCAGAAAATGAAGATATTTGCTCTGCGAAGAAGAGAAGAAAGAGGAAGAAGAAAAAGAAGTAGAAGAAGGAAACAGAAAGGACAGTTATTGGAAATCAACAATGTCTGGCCAGTATGGAGCAAACCCCAACAAAACAAAAGAGATCAACTAAGGCTTTGCAAAAGAAAACAGTGGTTGCTATCTGCGGTTATCACAGGCAAAACACTGCTCCTAGAGAAACAAATACAATAAGCTACTCCTTTGATATAATTCCTCTATATATCAACCCATCATGGTTCAGCCTACATCTCAGGTATCAGAGTCCCTAGAAAGGGAACCCAGAGAAATCTACCACATCCTTTTCCTTATCATTTTAATGGGCTTTTCCCTACCAGCCTAGAATACATATCTCACAAAGTAGACCTAGACTGTAAGTTGTCCCTAAGTAGGAAGGTGGAAAACCAGTATGCTAAGCCAGGAAGGTGACCAAAAAAAAAATATATATATATATATATAATATATATATAATTTAAAATGTGATATAAATAATAATAAATAATGCTAAGAATTTTATCTTTATAGAGTTTACTTTAGAAATAATTAAAATTTTTTAAATGTTTATTTTTTAGTTGTAGGTGGACACAATACCTTTATTGTGGTGCAATACTTTTATGTGGTACTTAGGATTGAACCCAGTGCCTCACACAGGCTAAAGACGAGCACTCTACCTCTGAGCCACAACCCCAGCCCCAGAAATAATTTAATTTGAAACACTTATTTAAAATTTAAAAACCTAAACAAATGGTATGATGCCACAATATGCAGAACTCAAGTCTTCAAGTCTTCAAGTCTTGACAACCCTGAGTTTGAATTCCAACCATGAGTTTTAATTCCATTTCTTAGAGGTATGATCATGAACAAGTTATTCAACCTCTCTAAAGCCTTCCTAAAGTAAAGATAATTATCCTCCCTTATATGTGAGAAACAAATAAAATAATACAAACAAAATGCTTGAAATAGTGCCTGGGTAAATAATATGTATGTGATAAATGCAGCTATAAATTATTATAACTATGTAAAAGTAGTTTTATATGCAATCCACTATTCTATAAAACTCATGCACTTCAAAGCAAATATATCACAGCTTAATTTACAAATCTCATAGGGAGGGCTGGGGGTGTGGCTTAATGGTAATGCTCAGGATGGGCACAGTCTTGGGTTCAATCCCAGCAACACACACACAAACACCCAAAAAAAAAAAAAAAAAACCCTCATGGGGGAAAAGAACTAGGAAATAAATACATTTCTTTGAAAGTAACAAAAATGGAAATAGTTGAAATTACCATCAGAAGTTCTAGTTTTAAAAAGTTTTAAGAGAAAGATATAAGGATTAAGAAACACCAATCCATATAAGGATTAAGAAACACCAATCCACATTAGCCAAATTCCTATAACTTTATATAGCTCACATCTGTATTAGGTCTATGTACTTCTGACCAGCAACTAGAGGGAGAAACAAGAGACCAGAGAAACTAAGCTTGAGTCATGAACTAGAGTTTACAGAACCTTCCTGAATCTTATTTTCTTTTTTTTTTTTTTTTTTTTTTAAACATATTTATTTATTTATTTATTGGCAGACACAACATCTTTGTTGGTATGTGGTGCTGAGGATCGAACCCGGGCCGCACGCATGCCAGACGAGCATGCTACCACTTGAGCCACATCCCCAGCCCCATGAATCTTATTTTCATACTTCATTCTTCACCCAATTTATCATCTGAAAAATCATTAATGAAGCACTGCTGCAGGAGAATATGAATAGAAAGCAAACAGAGAGTCAGGTCCTTAGCCAGCTTCCACCATAAAGTCAATATAAGAGTTTAAACCTTTTGGGTAAATCAAAGGGTTATACACAATGATAAGATAGTCCTGATAGGCTACTTTATTTACCAACTTTCAGAAAAAATTAAACACACATATCAGACTTCAAGGGGAAAAAAATACATCAGACTTAAATCTTAAAACTTTCTTTAAAATTTCATGTTTATTCATCTATGCAAAATAAAATTACTGGGCCAAATTAAGGTATAGCAACCTCAGATATTCCTTGAGATTGGGATCAAGTACAATACATCTTTATATCCTCTACACTATCTCCGGCAATGTGGCTCATGTAGGACTCTCCATTAAGATTTTATAAAGAAGTTGTTACAATGTCATTAGTATAATATATCTCAATATCTTCACCCCAAATCAAGAATCAGAATGTGAGCAAGAGTTGTGAAGGAAAATAAAACAACAATATTTTCTTTCCTGATCTATAAAATATTAGAAAATTATTTTGGAAATTATAAAACTAATTCTATCAACTTCATTTTACAAATTAAAAAATGAAACATGAATTAAAAATTTTACAAAGCCATATAAATGAATCTTGGATTAAAAAAAACAAAACAGGGCTGGGGTTGTGGCTCAGCAGTAGAGCATTCACCTACCGCGTGCAAGGCCCTGGTTTCGATCCTCAGTACCACATAAAAATAAATAAATAAATAAATGGTATTATGTCCAGCTACAACTAAAAAATGAATATTAAAAAAAGAAAACAAGGGCTGGGGATGTGGCTCAAGTGGTAGCGCACTCACCTAGCATGCGTGAGGCACTGGGTTTGATTCTCAGCACCACATAGAAACAAAATAAAGATATTGTGTTCACCTAAAACTAAAAAAAATAAATATTTAAAAAAAAATTATCAACTATTTAAAAATAAATATCAATATTTCAAAGTCAGTAAAATACAGCCAATGCAGACTGAGAAAAAACATAAATTTCCAAAATAAAAGTATTGCAGGGCATGGTGACACATGCCTATAATCTCTACTTCAGAGGCTGAGGCATGAGGATTGCAAGTTCAAGGCCAGCCTCAGCAATTAAGCTTGGCTTTAAGCAACTTAAATAAAAATAAAGAATTGGGGATGTGACTCAGTGGTTAAGCACTCCTGGGTTCAATCCCATTTACCAATAAATAAATAAATAAAATGTATTAGAAAAACAAAAAAGATGAGCAACTAATCATTCAAAACAAAAAGAAAATAAACAAATAAGCAACTAAAATTATATATATATTCGATTTTAACAAAGAAAAAGGTGGCCCCAAATCTTTAGCAAATCTGCTGGTGAAGGTGAGGAGAGGAATCACACATAACAAATGCACAACATTAATAAGAAAAAAATTGTTACTATAATAATGAGGAGACTAAAACATTTTTGCAAAGACTTATATATAACAAAAGATACCACAAATACAAAATTTAGTAGTAAATGTTAAAACTAAAAAAAGAAATAGACCAGACAATTTTAAGACATACATAATGGAAAAAAAGATAAATAACCAAAAAATGTAAGTAACTTCTTCAAATCAGTTTTTAAAAAAAAAAAAAAAAGCGAACAACTTGACAGAAAATGGGACTCAAAAAATCATAGAAAAAGAAACAACGTGACTAATAAACATAAATGTTTAATCTCAGCAAAATAAAGGCAATGCATACTAAAACAAGATACCATCCCACACCCATCATTTTGGCGAAAAGTAATGATTTAAATTTTTCATCAGTGAGTACCAGGAAGAATGTAGAAGAATAAAAAACATATATACTAGTTACTGGGAATATAAATTGATAATAACCACTGTAAAGAGCTGAAATCAGATACCCACCTCTTTCTGTTAAACAAAGAGATCTTTAAAAACCCTTCTAGTCTCTCTCCTGAAACCTAATTAAAAAAAAAAAAAAAAAACCTTAAAAATCTAAAAGGATTTGGGTGTAGCTCAGATATAAAGCAATTTTTAGCCTGTGTAAGGCCCTAGTAGGTTCTATTTCCAGTACCAAAATAAAAGTAAATGAACAAAGAAAAAGAGAATGGGAAAAGGCACAGCAGCATACAAGAGGTTTCAACAAAATGTTCAAAAAGGTGAAAAGTGAATAAAAGAAGCAGAAAACTAAAATCTAACTGCATAAGCAAGGGAACCAACAAGCCAAATCATATCAGAGAAGTCAGAAAAGATCTGAATTAAGAAACATGAGATACCTCTAAAGACAATAGTTCAATCTGAGGCTGAAAAGATAAAGATGTGGTTGAAAATCCCTGAAAGAAACCGTCAGGCCCAGATCCTCAACTCTGAGGGTAGGTTCACTCTCAGAAAAATGTTAGGAATATCATGTACTGTGTAGTGGGGACTGTGGGGATGGAGAGGCTGGGGCTAGAGTACAAATTACCTACATTATTAGCAATTCTCCCCTTCTTCCTTATTAACAAAACCTCTGATTTTTTTTAGCTGGGCATAAGGCCATCCATAATAAAAACTCCTTTTCCTAGCATTTCTTCTATGAGATGTGAACACACATAATGGCCAGTAACATATAAGTAGAATGTTGTGGGGCGGGTTCCAGATGCCCTCTTCCTCCATTCTACTGTCTGGAACTTGGGTATGCTTGTCATCTTGGACTATAAGAACCAGAACCATACTCTAGCTTTTACAGAGCCGAAAGCTGGAAGGAGTCTGAGCTCCAGTGAACTCCACAGAACGACCACCCCTTGATTACCACAACTACCTACCTGCCAACTTTTTACACAAGAATAAAATCTTAGGGCTGGAGTTGCAGCTCAGCAGTAGAGTGCTCACCTAGCTCGTGTGAAGCACTGGGATCAATCCTCAGCACCACATATAAATAAATCAAAAAAAGATATTGTGTACACTTACAACTAAAAAAAAAATTTTTTAAAAGAATAAAATCTTAATTTAATTCACTGGTAATTTGGGATCCCCCACATAAAGTTGAACCTAAACCTTATACAGGTGCCATTTGCAGATTCCCAACCTCCATTCACACTGATCAAATTTTAGAAAGCTGATGGCAGACTTTTTCATGGAAGGAAACAGGAAGCTTTCTTTCTAAAGAAACTTATCACCACAAAGTTTGCGGTGAAATGCTGAAATGTGCAGCTTCCAAAATAAAAGTAAGGCAAAACAGCAGCGTCATGCTGAAATGTACAGCTTCCAAAATAAAAGTAAGGCAAAACAGGAGCGTTCCCATGTGATCACCATACAGTTCAACATTTTCAAGGCTGTTCTACTCAATTTTCAGTAAAAATCATTTTATAAAGGATAAAGTACCTTTAATATAAATGATTTTTAAGTAAGCATGCTCATTAATATTGTACAAATAAACGTTTATCTTACAACATTTAATCCAGCATCTACAAGTCAAGTATATCATTGGAGTTTTGTATGTGGAGCTGTGTACCAGCCCTTATTAAGCTACCTTCTACTCTTTAGGAATTAGTTTAAAACTTCTTTTTCAAAGTTCATTAGTTTAAAAGTTCATTAGGCTAAAAAATAAATGTTCAGTTTATACAATTATCAAAAATAATCATAAAAATGAGATATTCTGCTTAATTTGAATATCTCACAACTGTTTGATTCAAAACTATCTTATTTTACAGTGTATACACCCAAGGAATTTTTGTACACATCTCCATTAAAAATTTTAGCAGCCTGGAGTAAGTTTATCAACTTACCCTAATTCCACAAAAAAGGGAAAAAAAGGCAAAAAAAAAAAGTTAAAAACCTTAATAGCTGCAGTAGGAGAAGACCATACAAAAGTGACTAAAGAAACACAGTTTCAAGGAAAAAGTCTCTGCAATAGCTCCACTACCTAAGAACAGTTTCCACATACATGCCTGGTTGGAAAATAAAGGATCCCAAGTTCAAAGATAGCCTCAGCAACTCAGCGAGGCCCTAAGTAAGTTAGCAAGATCCTGTCTCAAAAAATAAAAAGGGCCGCAGATGGGGCTAAGTGGTTAAACACCCCTGGGTTCAATCCCTAGTACCAAAAAAGGAATGAACAAATGTTTTTTTAAAGTTCCTACCAGCATCCTATCTGAAGCATTATCCAATATCCTCCTTTGTCAGTCTTAAAATCCTGTGCCAACTGCCCCTGAAGACACCAAGCTCCTTCACCACTGGAACCAAACCTAGTCAACAAGGTTTTTACAGGTTCACTATACCACAAGTATGCTTTATTAATAATACTAATTGGGGCTGGAGTTGTAGCTCAGCGGTAGAGTGCTCACCTAGCATGTTCGAGGCACTGGGTTCCATCCTCAGCACCACATAAAAATAAATAAAGAAAATAAAGGTAATGTTTCCAACTACAACTAAAAAAATATATATTTTAAAAAAATACTAATTGAAAATCCTCATTAAATCTACATGTAAAAACAACTTTGAAGATTTTTTAAAATAGGTTAATTCTAGAAAAATGGCCCAAGTATACCTAGGTTAACTTTAAAATTGTTTAAGTTGCTGTGTGTGTTGGTGCACCCTGTAATCCCAGCAATTGGGGAGGCTGAGGTAGGAGGATGGCAAGTTACAAGCCAGCCTCAGCAACTTAGGGAGGCCCTAAGCAATGTAGCAAAATTCCTGCCTCAAAATAAAATATAAAAAAAGGGCTGGGGATGTGGCTCAGTGGTGAAGCATCCCTGGGTTCAATCCCCATAACAAAAAAAAAAGTGTTTATGCTAAGCATCAGACTAATGATCCTTACAGTCCAACAGTCTTGGCTCTAAAATTGACAGCAAGTAGTCATAATCTCTGAGCAACTGTTTAACATCTCCTCCTTTGGGGAACCAACCCTTCCTCTGTCCAAACTTTTGCTTTGATCTATGAGGGATGGAAAAGTTAAACCAGCTGTTTAACCCAAAAGTCATTAAATTAGCCTATTTCCCACCACTTATTTCCCAAAAAGGGGTACAAACAGAACAAATAAAAGGCCTCCATGGACTTTCAACAGAGCTAGGAGAAAGTCTACTAAGTGTTATGGATCATTACATTTACTATAAGAGCTGCTACTGGCCATCTCTCTCTAAACACATGAACAAAGCTCACCTAAGACGACAGCATCACGGAAACAGATGATCTCCAGTGATGTCCAAACATAATGAATACATTTAGACATTTCAATTACCAGAGTCGTTTCTTAGGCTGGTTAAACCTGGATTTCTGCTATTCTACTACTTGCACCCTAATATACTTCCTCTTCTCCTGTGAAATGAGAATGTTAGAGGAAATGAGGTCGTAAAGTGCCACGAAAATGCTGTCATGGTTAACGTAAAATACCAAAAAAAAAAAAAAGAACCTTTCTTAAATACAGAATGAGGTCAATATGCATTTGCTAAAACAACAACTTATTCAATTACTGTGCATACCTGTTTGTAAACAGATTTTAAAACGTACTTTAAATGTTCCATTATGCCACTCAAGTTTTACTTCAAATAACTGTAGCTCCTAACTTCTAGAATTATTCATCCGTCGTTTAATAACTTTGAATTTAAGACTGCCCATTTCAAGTGAACCATGTAATGAGTAATAAACAGACACTTGCTCCAAGTGTCCCGATTCCCCCACTTCCCTCAAGCAACTACTATTATGAAACCTAAATGTGGATCAAAAAGTCATAAGACAGTGACAGGAAAACGGGGGGAGAAAGAAGTCTTCAGTCTGAGACATCAAAAAGTGAAAACTAGTTGAGTAAAGGTGACAAGAGAAATCAGTACGTGGCAGACTGTTCCTCCCAAGTATCCAGCCTTGGCAACCAAAGGGCAGGGTTACCTCCGGGCCGCGGGGCCGGTGCAGCTCACCAGGAAAGAATGCAGACCACACCTACGCTCCTGCCCAAGCCGGGGCGGGGCGGCTCGGCCTGGGCCACCGGCTCCGGAGAGTGAGGAAGGAAGGAGGCGGCTACCTCAAAACCTGACTTCAACACCCGCCCCCGCCCCCGGCCCTGCGCCCACCTCAGGAGCGTTTCCAGCGCTCCCTCGTGCTTGTCCAGCGGGCGGCCGAGGGCGGCTCGGCGCAGCTTGCTGAGCTCCTCCGCGGCGCGGCAGTACTGGGCCTGCTCCTCTCCGCCACTCGGGTACGTCTGCTGGATGAACTTCACCAGCGGCTTGGCCAAGTCCACCTCCGAGGTCTTTTTCAGCTGCACCGAGATGAACGTCGCCATAATGACCACCCGGCCGCCGTTCGGGCCAAAAAGACGGCGGGACAGTGATGAGGGCCGAGGCGCGCCGGGCACCGGGCGGCGGACGAGCGGACCGACGGGCTGACGGACGTTCGGTCGGCCGGCGCTCCAAGTCTGTCCACTTCCGGGAGCTCCGGCGCAGGCGCACTCAGAGAGACGCGCGCGCCGCTCGTGGTCACGTGAAGGAGTTGCTGCGGCAACACGCAACCTGGTTCCCGCTGCGCAGTGGGGTCCTGGCATTCTTAACCTATGGAGGTCCCCCCTTTTTCTTTACTGCCTGGATGGGTGGACTGGACACTTTCACGTAAGAATAACTACTGTTCCACTCCCTGGTGAAGTACGCCTGCTGTACTTCCATCTGCGAGGCTTTTCAATTACCTTGCAGCCTCCAGGTTATTTTGACCAATGATATTTCATTGAGCCACTGTTGACAGTCTGCTGTGTACATGTTCTTGAGTGTACCGGGAACCTGAGTAGATAAGATTCCTGCTTTTTTGCAGTTTACAGTCAGGTAAGGACACTGACGGTAAGGTAAATTATCATAAAGATAAAAGGGGAGTTGGTTGCGGGAGCTTGAAATTTAGGATATGAGGTACCTTGGAAGAACCAGGCTTAAATGAGAAAAAAGGCTTTCTTTACAAAGGTGAACTTAAAAAGACTCTTGCAAAGTTCCCACCCTAACTTGGAATATGAAAGAATTCCACTGCCCTTCTTAAGCCCACCCTCCCCCACTGTAGTAGTGTAGCCCAGTGGTTCTCAGACAAGTGATTGTGCACTTGAAGGGACATTTAGCAGTAACTAGAGACATTTTTAGTTGCAACTAGCAACTAACAGGTAGAGGTCAGAGATGCTACTAAACATCCTATAATGCACAGGATAGTCCCCATAACAAAGCTTATCTGGCCTAAAACATCAATACCAAGGGTGAGGGTCTCTTGAAAAGCATACTGTTATGAACAAGTTCCAAATTTTGAGAAATATACTGCTGGGGTTATAGTCTGATCCATTTGGAAAAGGTAAATTGTTCCAAAGAATGAATGAAGGCTTGTCTTGAGAAGTAAGAAGAAAGCATTGTTGGAGAGATATCACTGCCTAAGAATAAGGGGAGAGAAGTGAGGAATGGGATAGACCAATGAGGATTGACTTTCTTGACAACTTTTCCATTAAAGAAAGGAGAAAGTCTTTGTAATTTTCTTTGTTGGCCAATCTTTATTAAAGGGAAAGTAAAGGAACAGGACATCAAAAAATATGAATGACCCCATACTCAGACCTCTGCTGATCCCATGGGAAGAAGCTACATGCTAGGAACTCTATCCAGAGGTTCCAAGTTGTGACCAGCAGCTGTATGATTAGAGAAACACACAAGTGAGGAGCAAGTTTAGGTGTAAAACTAAGGGATTTAATGTAAGTTGGTGTGTCTGGTAATGTTACAGTCCTCCTACCTCCTTCACCCTTCCCTGATCTTCACCTTGTTATCCTCAACTCTCTTTGTTTTGTATCTTAAGGCTGAAGAGATAAGGATGTGGCTCAGACCTTAGATCATTAGTGTAATGCATTCTCAAGCACAAGTAGGTTTTTTTTTAATATTTATTTTTTAGTTGTTGGGCACGATACCTTTATTTTATTTATTTATTTTTGTGTGGTGCTGAAGATCGAACCCAGGGCCCCTGCACATTCTAGGCGAGCACTCTACCGCTGAGCCACAATCCCAGCCCCTAGCCCAAGTAGATTTAAAAAAAAAAAAAAAAACATAGCACTATTTTGGCTATTGAGCTATAAAAAGGTTTGCCCAAGATATCAAACTTGCCTCTTTGCTGTTTTTAGAGAATTTTTGAAAGTCATCTCTCTTTCCCTAGATGTTGATGAAGAAACATATCTCTGTATGTACACAATAGAAATGAACCATGGATAGTTTGAATAGGAGAAAGTTTTTAGTAAAGCACATCAGGGAGTTCAGAGAATCAAGCCTTAGACCCACACAGCTGAATATACCATATTACAGACTGCTTCAGAGAAAACATCTCTGCTGCCCCATAGAGCACAAACACCCCACTGCCAGAGGTTGCTGGGCCCTAAGGGTTTGTACCTGAACCTCTGCAACTGCTGCTTCTGGAGATAGTACTTCCATCTTGGCCAGAAGGGTTTCTGCATGGCTCTTGGAATCTTCATGTCACTGGATTCCACAGAGCTGCAATAGAATCTTGGAAACAGAATTTCTGAATTCCATTTTGAAGGAAGTAAGGACTTCATCTGATGAGATGGAGAATTGCATATCGGAAAGGTTTTCAAAGAAGGCTTGCTGCCATAAATAGTACATGTATCAAAAAAAGAAAGAAAGAAAAAGGGCATGTATCCACTCTACACTGGGAGTTGTGGTCAGCCATCTTGTAGTATTGATGGAGAATTAGCCTGATGATAAAATTGACATACCAGAACTGAGAAAGAACAGTGGGAAGAAACTGAGTGCTTAAAATCCTGCTTCTCACTGGTTAATTTGAGAGGAGGGGGATGTCAATGGGATTAAACCCAGAGGCACTTTACAACTGAGCTACATCCCCAGCCCTTTTTATTTTTTATTTTGAGACAGGGTCTCTGGGCTTGGGTTGTAGCTCAGTAGTAGACCGCTTTCCTATCATGTGTGAGGCACTGGGTTCAATTCTCAGCACCGCATATAAATAAATAAAAAATAAAGGTCCATCAACAACTAAAAAATATATATTTAAAAAAAAGATAGGGTCTCACTAAGTTTCTTAGAGCATTGCTAAGCTGCTGAGGCTGGCCTCAAACTTGTGATCTTCCTGCCTTAGCCTCCCAAGCCACTGGAATTAGAGTTGTGTGCACCACTACTCCTGGATTGCCCCTTTGTGTGTGAGTGTTTGTGTCTCTGTGTGTGTCTGTGTGTGTGTGTGTGTGTGTGTGTATGGTGCTGGGGATTGAACCCATGGCATTTGGGCTAATCAAGCACTCTACCAACTGATCTACATCCCCAGTCCTGCCCTTTTTATTTTTTGAGATAGGGTCTCCCTAACTTGCTGAGGCTGGCCACTGGGATTATAGGTATGTATCACTATGCCCAACTGAATTATAACTGGTTATAAAAAAGATGGACAGCTGTTCTAGTCCACTCAGATCCCAGTCTCTGTACCTCTACCCCACAAGGTGTCACCATTGAAACAGAATGTTAGACCTTTGTCAAGACCTTTGACAAGATGGAGCTATTAAAACTTTATTGCTGTTAAGTCTATGGTTCCAAAGTTTACTAACACAAAGGGCTCTTCTTCCTAAAGACACACCTGTTATACTAAAGTAAACTTGGTAGGAGTTGAACTAGAAACCTGTTCCTTGACCAATGATGTTAGATCCGGGTAAGCAGTCCAAGCTCCCCTCTCCTTTGTGTTGAATTTTTCCTGCTTGACTCCTGGTGTGTCATTTGCTGCCATCTCAGGTCAGGACCACTCCAGTCCCCCTGAAGTGCCATAGTAACATTGACCTTCCTAAAGGTGTTGTTGGATCTCAATAACATCCTTTCCAGAAGGCTCCTTCATCTTTGGGAAGAATTTTTTTCTCTCAACAAACTTCAAGTCTTGAACTCTTTGTAACAAAGGACTTGATGAAAAGAGCCATGTTGTCAACTCCCTTCCCTCTTTGCCCTACATCTTCCTAATTAAAAGGGATCCCTCAATATGTCTTCCAGAACAAAGGTGATCCCCACTAGCAGGGATGCTGCTGACACCTGTAAATGGTAGTTTCTCTGCTAATAAAAATTTGAATTACTGCCTCGCTGAATTCTACCTTGTTTATTTTATGGAAAAATGAGATTTTACCACACATGCAATTTTGGGGGGGAAGTGGGTACTGAGGATTTAATCCAAGAATGCTTTACTACTGAGTCACATCCACAGCCCTTTTTATTTTTTGAGACAGGGCTTTACTAACTTTCTGAGGCTGGCCTCAAACTTGTAATCCTCCTTCCTCAGCCTCCACCTGTAATCCCCAATCGCTGGGATTACAGGTGTGCACCACCTCCCCCAGCCACATATGCTATCTTCTTTTTTTAAAAATATTTCTTTAGTTGTAGATGGACACAATACCTTTATTTTATTTATTTTTATGTGGTGCTGAGGATCAAACCCAGGCCCTCACACACACTGGCCGACCACTCTACCACTGAGCCATAACCCCAGACCCACACGTGCTGCCTTAAAAACTGTTTTCTTATAATAAGGCAGTTCAGTCAACTGGATAAGAATGTCTAGAATGCAGTTGCCAGAATTTGAGTTCTTTTTTATTTTTATTTTCTCATTTAGAGTTGGAACTCTTATCATTAGCTGTATGATTCTGGGCTATTTACTCAATATCTCCAAGCTTCATGTTTAGCAACAATGTGTCACATACAAGGAATCATAATAAAACTGATTCCAACCTTCTCATTAATACTTGAAGGAAGAAGAAAATTATGTCTTTGTTGACCATTGTGGCCTGCAATCCAGCAACTTGGGATTTTAGCTTCTGGTTATAGTGGAACTGGGTATTTCAGACCAACCCAACCACCAAACACAAACAGAATATTAAATAAAACTAAAAAATAATAAGATAGGCAAGCATGCAAGAGAGGACTTGAGTGTAGAAAGGTCAGCATATTATTCAAGTCACTTTTGTCCTAGGCATTGCTAGTCTGAAAGAGTGGCAGAAAGGCTGAACTTGTGAAATATTTCCAGAACTAGAAGAATAAAAGTTAGAATTCACAACCTAGTGAGGGTAGAGTACCCTAGTAAACCATCTCTGGCTTTAGACTAGCATCTCAAAGGGCTGCACCCTAGAACTATAAATGAATTTAAAGTAAAGCCACCTTCACACAAATTGCCACTAGTTTAAAATTACTTGGTGGGCCCAAAATCTCAAACCCTGAATTAATGATCCTAGATTGCTAGTGATCCCAGGAGCCTGGTAGAAGCAAATACAAGTCTTCTTTGGAGGGAGATAATAACATCCTAAAGTTTAATTATTTATACAACTAATTTTTGAAATACATTGTTTAGCAATCAAGTGTAATTAGTCACATGCTATGTCAAGAAAACATGAATAAGAACCAATAGAAATAACTGACATTAAACACAGTCCTGAAGGCCACAAATATTGGAATTATCAAAGACAAATAGTTAAAAACTATTTGCCATGTTAAAAAGAGACAAAAAATTCAACTGAAAATTATAAATATTGTCATGGCAGCTGGGTGCAGTGGTACACTTATGTAATCCCGGTGCCTTAGGAAACTAGGGCAGAAAGATCACAAGTTGAAGGCCAACCCAAGAAACTTAGCAAGACCATGTCTCAAGATATAAAGGGCTAGGGTGTAAGTGGTAGAGCACCCCTGAGTCCAATCCCCAGCACCACAAACAAAAAAGCAACATAACATTTTAAACAGAAACCAGATAACATTTGACAATAGAACAATACTATAGACCAAATTTAGGATTAGTGAATGGGTTTCCCAGCAGATAGTAAACTGGAAGATAAGTTGAAGACATAATCATAAAACATTGACACTTCTGGGAATTATATTTGCATATATAATAATATAAACACTGAATATTGATTTGAACAACTATTGTAAATATACTGAGAAGATCAAGGATAGTAGGGAAGAAATTAGCAATGCAAAAGAGAGAAACTCTCATCTGCCATAATATGAAGTTGACAAGTAATATCTAAAAGTAATATATAAATATTTGCATATGTAAGTACAAGAAGAGGCAGCTAAGAGTAATAAAATAGTTGCTTAAAGAGGAGTAAAAAAAAGTAAGGAGGAATAAGGAAGGGAAATGCTGTATTTTATCATAACTTTTTCAGTACTGCTTGACTTTTTAAAAATGTGTATGTATTACGTTGGTAAAATTTAAATTAAAAAAATAAAGATAAAGCCATAGGGCTGGATGAGATCATAAGGTAGGCAGAGAAAAGAAGAACTAATATCTGAGCCCAGGATGGCTCCAATCTTTCAGGGTCAGATGAATGAAGAGGAGAAAAGGAAATGGAGCAGCCCAAACCATAGGAGGAAAACAAGAGAATCGTATCCTAGAAGCTAAGCAGTGACAAAATTTCCAAAAGAAGAGAATGACCAACCATGATGTTATGGTGAAATTTGACCGTTAAAATTGGTATCATCGGGGCTGGGGTTGTAGCTCAGTGGCAAAGCGCTTGCCTAGCACTGGGTTCAACGCTTAGCACCACATAACAATAAATAAAGACATGCTGTTCATCCACAATTACAAAAAAAAAATGTTTTTAATTGGTATCATCAAGGATGGCCTTCAAGAGCAATTTTAGTGGCATGAAAGTTAGATGTAGGATCCAAGTGAGCCTGTCAGGCTGAAAAGTGAGGATGATTAGAATAGCAACTCTCTGGTTATAGAAGGTGAATGGTATTCTCATGTTGAGAGGATTTTGGACTGAGGAGGGAGAACAGAATGCTGTGGCTAGAAGCCAGTGAGGCAGAGGAGCGATGTTCCAATTGAGGGTCTTGCACTGAAGCTGGAACAGAAGAAATGAAGCAAAAGATGTGCAAGGACATGATCTCCTCCTATGGAACTTGCTCATCTATGAGGAGCCACTCCACTTCTCTTAAAGAAATTGGACAGCGTATGAAGATTGGACATCACATGTACATGCATGATATGAAGAACCTGGTTATAGTTTCTCTTCCTATCTGCAAATGAATGGGCCCAGAATGGTGTAAGAGACTGATTGAATGGACATAAAAATACTACTTGTTTAAAACAAGTTGGGCTATGGTAACTGAACTTTATAGCTAAAATGCACAACTATTTGGAAAGTATGAAAAGATATCTTGTAATTATAGTGTGCCCTTATGTTTATGATACTTGATCTCTGTGAATGTTGATATTGTAAATAGCAACAAACTTTGTTTTATTAATTATAAAGGGATTATGTCTGAAATGGCACTGTCTTGTCAGTCACTTCTGTTTACATTTTAATTCTGTCCAGAGTGTATTTGTGAAGAGTCCCTTACTTGTCTTATGAAGTCAGCACCCAACCACAATTACATTTAATCACACGACTATTAGTCTGTATTTTTAATAAACATACCAATTAAGAAAAAAAAAAGAGGGTTTTGTCTTGGTAAATGTGAACTTTTTTTTTCCCCAAGGGCATTCGATCACTGAGCCACATCCCCATCTCCATTTTGTATTTTATTTAGAGACAAGGTCTCACTGAGTTGCTCAGTGCCTGGCTTTTGCAGGCTTTGAACTCGCGATCCTTCTGCCTTAGCCTCCTGAGCTACTGGGATTATAGCCATATGCCACCACACCCAGCTGTTGTGAACTTTTGTTTATGGTTTCAGATGAAAACATTCAGGGAAAGACCTATTACTGTTATTATGATATAGGCCAAATACATGATTTATATCCATATATTCATAAGGTAAATTCTGTTGGGTCGGTCAGCATCTATCAACTCCAAAAGCAATAAAGCATAGTTGCTAAACATCTTAAAGAAAGAATTGTTACTTGTCATTCTCTGCAGCACACAACACACAAACATTTCTTGAATGAATGAACACTGCTCAAGTAGTTGTATTTGCTCTGCCAATATACACTCCATAATCAGTCAACCCAGAATTTAAACTTAATTTTAAAGTTTCTAAATCTTTAAATTTTTTTTTATATCAGGGATTGAACCTAGGGGCACTTAGCCACTGAGCCATATCTCCAGCCCTTTGTATTTTTTGAGACAGGGTCTCACCAAGTTGTTTAAGGCCTTGCTAAATTTCTGAGACTGGCTTTGAACTTTCAATCCTCCTGCCGTAGCCTTTCAAGTCACTGGGATTACAGGTATGCATCATTGCACCTGGCAAAAGTTTTTAAATCTCTTTAGGGGAATATATTATTTCTTATGTTTAAAACATAAGCCTCAAAAATATGAAGCAAACCAGGAAAGTATAGTTAACATGAAACAGATTTAAGCAATCATTTATGTTGTTGAAGTAGGTATATCATCAGATTCTTTGAAGAATTGAATTAGAATTATTGCAATATAATTCTTTCAAAATTAGAATTATTATAAGCCAAGTTGCAATAACAAAGGTTATAATCAAAGGTGTCACAGAGTTAGAGCAGAGAAGATGTGGTTCAACAAGTTACAGGAGCTTTGAAGTGAACCGTTTCAACCTAGCTGCAGATAGCATTGTGAAAATGGTTTGACCAAGTGTGTGGTCCCTAGACCTTCCTCATTTCTTCAACTCGTTTTCTAAGGATTGTCAGTTACACTGGTCTATCTTCTTCAAAAATTAACAAGAAAGTACAACGGTGGTATTATGAAATTATCCCCAAAGATACCCTTAATTCCAGTATCATGGTAGCCTCAGGGCAACCTTCCCAGGCTACAGACAAAGAATGCACCCTTGCTGAGTTTAAATAAGCTCTGTTATTTTCCCTGAAAGAAAAAGACTTGACTGGTTTCTGGCCTTTATGTTTTGCTTTTTCACCCCAGATTTGTGTTTATTGAAAGCCTAGCTTCCTGCTCAAGTAATGTAGTTAGAAATTGACATGGATCTGGTAGAGGAGGTGGTGCAGGGAAGGATGCCTCTTGTTGTTCACTATAGACAAGAAGATAATCTCATTCAAACTAAATTGGGTATATCTTTGGGCAACTTACTTAGAATCCTCTGACTTTAAATAATGAAACCTGTTCTTTATAAAACTATGAGTCACCATGACTGTCATTCTGACCAACATTTTATGTTTCAATGCCAGGGAGGAATGAATATTACATTTTCAACCTGATACATTATAGCTAGTGTATCCAGGTTTAATTACTGAAAGGAATTAAGTTTACTAAAGTGCAGTGAAATACAAGACCACCTGTAAACATTGTGGGTATGGGTCTGATGTCTGAAACTGCCGTAGCTATCTTGTGTCCATAAGGAAAGTGATAAGGGAAATTTTTGTTGAATTTGGAGTTATGTGCATTGATTTGCTTGCTGCATAACCCTGATCCTGCAATACAGCAAGAAACCTCAGAAGGAACCAGACATTCCAATACTCCTACCATATGCTATTTGTCTCACAGTGCAACCTTGGTATATTGTGTGAAGACGCTGCACCAGGCATGGACAGCAGGAGGCAGGCATGGAGGCTGTCTTAGAGACTGGCTACCACACAAGTTCTGCAGTCAAGGGTTTGAATCCTGAGCCCTGTGTGTCACTTGATATCACTTGCTTCAGTTTATACATATACAAAATGAAATAATAATAGTATCTATTGGATTAAAATAGCTAATATACTTTTAAAGTTTAGAATATAATATATTGATAAGTGAATTACAGAACATCCAACATTTGCTTTAAAAAAATGGGAGAGGGGATGAAAGAATGATGACAGATCAAACAACATATTGTTAAAAAAATGTTGGTGATGTTTGAGAGCAAGTGATGCATATGTGGAGAGTGTTCTAGCTCTTTATTTTTTACGTTTGAAAATTTCCATAATAAAAAGTTATGTAATTCTTTATATAAAATGTTCTTAGCAATACCTGGATCAGTAAGCACTGAAAGAATGTTGGTTACTACTTTTTCAGTGCTGAGGATCAAACCTAGGACTTCTTGCATGATGGGCAAGCGCTCTACCACTAAGCTATAGCCCCAGCCCATATAATTCTTTTTTTATTATTTTTTATTATTTTTATTAGTTGTAGTTGGACACAATTTTTTTAGTTGTAGTTGAACAAAATTTCACTTATTTATTTTTATGTGGTGCTGAAGATCAAACCCAGGGTCTCACACATTCAAGGTGAGCACTCTACCGCTGAGCCACAACCCCAGCCTCCCCAGCCCATATAATTCTTGACTAGATAAGTTAACAATGTTCAGTTTAAAATTATCAATCCATATGGGTGCAGTGGTACATGCCTGTAATCCCAGCAACTTGGGAGACTAAGGCAGGAAGATCAAAATTTCAAGGCCAGCCTGGGCAATTTAGTGGGACCCTGTCTTAAAATAAAATAATAAAAAGGGCTGGGGATGCAGTTCAGTGGAAGAGTGACCCTGGGTTCAATCTTCTGTACCACAGAAACTGATAAATAAATAAATATCAATTTAACTATAATCATCTTTCTACCAATACCCAGGAAATATTTGTAACTGCAAAAATGCAGATAAAATTCTCTATCTTGTATGTCATACATCATATGATCCACAAGAGGGAGTAAGGGAGCCAATATTCAGAAACACAAGTGACTTAAATTTTCTATTACCAAGAATGGGAGTTCACTGAGCTGTTGCCACCGAGTTAACAATCCCCTGAGATCAGCATTCTCTCCTCCTTCCCCCAACAGAAAGGTCAACAATATTTCTAAACAGAATCTTCCAGTGTGAGAGGGCAGGGTGAGCTGACTTGGTAATGTTGATGTAGGGAAGATTTACAATACTTTCATGGGCCTGATGGAGTGACCTGTGTTTAGCTTCCTTGCCGTGCCTGGGAAAAGGAACGGACTCTAAGAAGCAATTGGAGCAAGACTCGACGACAGTATTCAGAGGACACCTAAAGTCATTCCTGACCAAAATATCTCATTATTTTTATTCTGATGCCTGTGATTTCTCTCATTAAGGAGATTTGCCCCCTTAGCAGTTGGCCATGCTTAAAATGCACTTAATCCCTAGATGAAAAAAAAAAAAGAAGTCTTGGGATTGGGGTTGTGGCTCAGTGGTAGCACACTTGTCTGGCACATGTGAGGCACACTAGGTTCGATCCTCAGGACCACATAAAAAATAAATAAAATAAAGGTATTGTTTCCATCTATAACTAAAAAATATTAAAAAAAAAAAAAAAAGAATTCTTTACTCTCTACCCTCCCAAGGTTTTCAGGTGACTCAGCAGAAGTATCAAGAAAAAAGTAGGAGCTGGGGTTGTGGCTCAAGTGGTAGAGTGTTCGCTTAGCACCTGTGAGGCACTGGGTTCGCTCCTCAGCACCACATAAAAATAAAGATATTGTATCCACCTAAAACTAAAAAATAAATATTTAAAAAATAAAGGGTTTGTCACAAGAAGGCAGTCCTGGAAGAGCCCAAAGGAGACACTGGCAATTTCAGACTGTCCCAGAGTGAGTGTGTGAGTGATCATACTGAGAGACACTGCCTCATCTTTATAATCAAGGACTCCATTGCATTAATTTTTAGCTTTGTGGCCCATTTTTGATGGAAGCTTTATGAAATATGCACAATCTTGTCCATAATGAAACAAACACATTTCCTATGTTATTCATTTATTCTGATCACTAGAAGTTTTTTCTCTTACATAAATATTGCTCTCAATTAGAGAATTATGGACATTACTGTTCTCTGCATTTATGTTCTCTGTAGGATATGCTTTTTCTCTTAATAGAAATGGTTACCAGTCTGTTTATAGATTTGGATCTAACTTTGATTATAATAGTCCTTGCAAACATTAAGCATATCACAATCCAAACACATTGTACAAATGAACATGTAAGATACACATTTAAGTCCTTGTGCACCGTTAACTCCATGAATATTTCATAGACAGTTTTTAAAGCAAACTATGTGAAGGTACCAAGATGTATAAAAACAGTGGCATTTCTTAGTTTGATCTGCTCTCTTTTATCCCTTCCTTTTTTCTTCTTTTTTGCTTGTTTTGTTTTTATTTGTTTTGTTATTATTGTTGTTGTTGTTTTACAAGAATGGAGGTAAGTTTATGCCAAACTTTGGGATATTCTATACTTCTTTTATTTATATCATCATTAAATTTACAGAACAAAAATCATAGTGATGCCCTGGAACATCCAGGTAAAGTGAACATTTTTCCAAGCAATCAAGCATGTTTATATATTCTTTTGTGATTGATACTTGTGATGGAAACAAAGTTGATAAGAAAGACCAGTGTCAGCAAGCTCCTACTCCTGTACCTGTAGAGTGAAGCCAAAACTGTTATTAAAATCTCCTTGTGGGCTGCGGATGTGGCTCAAGCAGTGGTGCGCTCGCCTGGCATGCGTGCGGCCCGGGGTTCGATCCTCAGCACCACATACAAACAAAGATGTTGTGTCCGCCGAAAACTAAAAAATAAATATTAAAAAATTCTCTCTCTCTCTCTCTAAAAAAAAAAAAAAAAAAAAAAAATCAAAGTAAAAAAAAAAAAAAAAATTTGCAATTGGT
>NW_026000241.1:19136724-19148710 GCF_001458135.2 Marmota marmota marmota
TGGGGTTGTGGCTCAGTGGTAGAGCACTTGTCTAGCATGTGTGAGGCCCTGGGTTTGATCCTCAGCACCACACATAAATAAATAAAAAATAAAGGTCCATCAACAACTAAAAAATATTTTTTTAAGAAAATCTTCTTGAATCCAGGTGTGATGGTGCATGCCTGAATCCCAGTTGCTCAAGAGGCAGAGGAAGAAGGTTCATAAGTTTGAGGCTGACCTGGGCTAATTAGCAAGACCTTGTCTCAAAATTTAAAAATTTTTAAAAGGTTGGGAATGTGATCAGTAGTAGAACACTTGCCTACCATGTGAAAAGCCCTGGGTTCAATCCCCAGTACCACTAAAGAAACAAACAAACCAACCCCTTTGAAGGAAGCTTATGCAGGATTCTCCTAGAGCTAAGGAATGGAATGGACTGGCTTAGTAGGAAGTGATGTCAAGGGAAGAGAGGAGCCCCTAAGGCTGAAGGAGTCATAGTATTTTGTGGGTTCCATAGGATGACCTATGCTTATCTCCTAGGAAGGGTGTCAGGCAAGTCTAACTCTAAGCAAGCAAAGCAATCAACTCCCTAAAAACTTTGAATAGGGCAACTGGCTAAATACCCCAGAACTATCATTGCCGTTCTCTGATGTGATCTTTGTCCTGACTCTGGTATCTCTGAAGTAGAGGAGAGTTACATATGTTGCCTTCCTTGTAGCGTGGTACCCTAGGGAAGCTGAGGAGTTCCAGGACATGAATCCTGTCCTTTAGTTAAAGAAGTTGAGGAGAGAAAAGTAACCATTCATGACAAAGGTATCTTTTTCTTCAAGATTTTTATTAATGTAAATGTAACATGCATTATGTTCGTTGAAAAAAATTCAGAAAATATAGGAAAGTATAATCTATATGTAATTTTAATGGAATTAGTCTATAAATACTATTTGATAACCTATTTTTCCCACCAACAATACATTTTTGGACATCTTTCCATGATAAGTATCAATCTATGGCCACAGAGTATATTCTTGTACGAATATGTCAAAATAAACTTAATGCCTTTTGGCAAACCTTGTCACAAAATAAAAAATAAATAAGGGTCAAGTGCAGAGGTGCATGTCTGCAATCCCAGTGGCTCAAGAGGCTGAGGCAGGAGGATTGCAAATTCAAAGCCAGCCTCAGCAACTTAGCAAGGCCCTGAATAACTTAATGAGACCCTGTCTCAAAATAAAAAACAAAAAGGGCTGAGGATATGGCTCAGAGGCTAAGTGACCCTGCATTCAATCCCTAGTACCAAAAAAAGCAAAGAAATGTAGACTGCTTACCATATGATTTTTTAATACGGAAATAGTGGTACCACGAACACAGAACTTTGCATATTTATTCAGTGCGTGTGTGTGTATATATATATATATATATATATATATATACACACACACATACACACACATATGTGCATATATATATATATACATATGTATGTATATATATTTGTACTTGTGTATACATATATGTGTGTGTATGTATGTGTATGTTTATGTGTGTATATGTGTGTACGTGTGTGGGGGGGTATATAATTTTTTTTTTGTACCAGGGATTTTACTCAAGGGCACTTAACCACTGAGCCTCAGTCTCAGCCCTTTTTTTAATTTTTTTTTCTGGGGAAAACACTTTATTGTGGTGTTTTGAAGTTCTTAGCATCTTCACAGCATGTAGGAATCAAAAGTGTGACTAATGGAAGCAGCAGAACACAAGTTTTTGAAGTCTGACCAACTTCACTTCAATATCAGTATTAGACAGATACCAAAACTTCAGTATCTATCGACAGTCCCATAGAACTTAAAAACTTAAACACAGAAGGACTGCGGGCCTCCCTCACTTACCCACTGAATTCTACAAACATCTCTGAACAGAACAATTATACAAGAGTCCAGGCAGCCTAGGGGGGTGCTGTACTGCTTCTTGGGTTTTTATTAAAGCCAGAGTTTATTTTATTGAAGAAATGCTGAGTTAGACTTAGAGATGGCTGTTTCCTCTTTCACAGACAGGGCAAGAAAGCCTGAGAAAGGTCACATGGGCCGTCCTGGGCAGACCAGCCCCGCCCTCCAGGCCTCCATCCCTGCTGCCCTCTTCAAGGCTTCCACTCTGCAGCACTAGTAGTTCCCCACATTGCAGGGCACATGGTCCTCAGGCTGCGAGGGGCTGCTCCCTAAGGCTGTATGGCATGTCCACGCAGAAGCTAAGCATAGAGCAGGTTCCAGGTGCACAGCTGTGCACAGGACACTGGAGATGGCCCGGAGAGCCCTGCCCACCTGCTCCATGGCATGCTGCAGGAGGGCAGCAAGGCACACTGTGGCACAAGGTCTTGTAAATGCGCGGTCAGGTCAGCACAGTGCTGTTCGAAGCTCAACAGCAGGAGAGTGGCCACCTCCAGGCCTCTACACCTGCCACGAGTGGCTCTAGGCCAGGCTGACTCGTGAGCAGCCAGTGAGAGGGTGTTAAACTCAGGCTGCAGCTTGCAAAAGAGATGAGGGTTCCAGGAGTGGGCTTTGCTTCCACTAGAGGATGGCTGTAAGAAGGGCCAGACCCTGGGCACTGTGGGACTGCAGACAGGTGAGAGGGACAAGTGCATTTGATTTTAAATTTGTAATTCACCACTCAAAAAGGAAAATGGAAAAATGTCTTTTTAAATAAAATATATTAAAAGTACGGAACTTCTCAGGAAGTTGAAATAGCATTGTTAAAAGGACAACAGTCTGATCTTGCTGGAGTCATGCCCACACACGCCACCACTGCAGACTGCAACCGGGCCTTAAATATAAAATGGGTTTCAGATAAACATCCTGAGAGAACAAATATCCAAACCAGAGAGACAGCACAACCCCAGGAGGAACAGCGCTGGGTCCCTAGGTGAGCCTGCATCCTGGCACTGGCCATCTGACATGCATATAACCACATCATCCCAGGACAGACACGGCTCTATACTGTGATCACAATGTGACTGGGGTGCGATTTGGTAACTGCTGATGTTCACCTTGAACCTGCATCAGATAGCAATCTCCTAAAGCAGCAGCTACACCAAGCATGCCGACCCCTGCACGAGACTGGCAGCAAAGCACACAGCACCACCCTAGTGTGCCCTGCAGGATGTAGGCTGGCTCTGGATCTAGCTTCACCTTCAGGTGTGTTTTCACCTGTGAGCACTGGCCATGTGTAATCCACAAAGTCATCGATGAGGACAGGCCATGCTCCTTCTTCATCATAGTTAGACATATCATCTGCAATCATGTTTCCAAAATCTAGCAGAAGGTTCCAAGTGTCCCGTGGAATTGATCTTTTGTGATGTTCCAGCAGGAATGTGTTGTTCCAAAGATCTAAAAATTTAAACCTTCCCCAAAACACTAATTTCCAATATGCAACAGCCATTTCTAAATCTAGGGGACTCGCAGGGTAATGCTAAGTTGATTATCTCATCCTGTTCATAAGCCTACATCCTCACCACTTAGGAAGAACCCTAAGTGAGGTCTACATTCTACTAGTCTTACTGAGGACAAGCTCTCCCATTGGGAAATGGAGCTGAACCTAGGCCCTTTTGCCCAGGGTTCTTAGCAAAGGTGAAGGTAAACTGGTAGAAGTCCTTGAACTTCACGGAGTCCTGCAGCTCTTGCTCTAGGCTGGGCAGAAAGGTTTTCAGCTTCTCGGTGCTGTCACACCCCAGCTCTGTCATGTGTCCATGAATTCCTTCCTGCTGAATTCACACTGAGTGGCAGCCCTGAACTTCCATGCTATGACCAGAACGCTGATGCTGGTGGGGTCCAGCCTCAGATCGTCATAGAATTGCTGAATCTCATTAATCCCAATTCTGTCTCCATCTTGCGGGTCATGCTTGCTGGCTCCGCAGCACCCCCTTTTTTAAAAAAAAAAATTTTGAAACAGGGTCTCACTAAGTTGCTTAGGGGCTTGCTAAGTTGCTGAGGCTGGCCTTGAACTTGTGACCTTCCTGCCTCAGCCTCCCAAGTCACTGTGATTACAGGCATGTACCATCATACCCAAATTATTCAATTATATTCTTAGGACATTTTTCACTTTGAGACAGGGTCTTCCTAAGTTGCTTAGGGCCTTGCTAAGTTGCTGAGGCTGGCCTCAAACTTAGGATCCTCCTGGCTCAGCTCCCCAAGTCATTGGGATTTAAATATAACATTTTTTAATTCAGTAAATGCATTTCTTACTCAAAACTGTAAGGAACTTCCAAGTGTTCCCTACCTATAAAGGTAGAAACTTCAAAACGTTTCTAAAATGGGCTGGAGTTGTAACTCAGTGGTAGAGCGCTTGTCTCCTATGTGTGAGGCACTGGGTTCGATTCCCAGCACCACATATAAATAAGCAAATAAAATAAAAATCCATCAACAACTAAAAATATATATTTTTAAAAAGTTTCTAAAACAATAACAGTCCATCAAACAGCCGCATAGGTTTAAATATACACAATCATCAGACAAAAAGCTTTATTAAAGAAAAAAACATAATAATAACTTCTACCATCTAGTTATTTAGAACTATACTGCCATTATGTGTCACTCCATGTTAGCTGTAATAAAACTATAATACTTGTAACTTAGTATCAATTTGACATTGAATCACTCCAAAGTGATCTTTGTCCGAACTGTAAAAAGAGCTTTGTTATGATGTGAACCAAGGGAAGGACTCCAAAGCCAAAAATTACCATAATTTGTTCTTCCATTTTTGAACATATATGTATGTAGAAAATAAGTCAGTCTTTAGGCCAAATAAATCTGAAAATTATAACCATTAAAGTTTCTTTAATGTCCCATAAATTATTTTAAAAACTGCCTCAGATTTGACATAATCACATTAATTAAACATGCTCTAGAATAGAGATTAAGTTTTTACTCTTCCTTAAATAAGCATGGTCATTTAAAGAATATAGAATGATGTATTATAATCACTGTAAGGGAGAGCAGTGAAAAACTAGGAAAACTACATAGCTTTTACTTAGATTTTTTGGGATATGTCAATCCAATTTAATGAATAACTCAGTTACTTAATGAGCTCACCTTAGACAGAAGTGTATACGATCTTTAAACTTCTTCAGTATCTCAAAAAAAGATATAATTCATTATTGAAACGAAATTCATATAACATAAAGTTCACTATTTTAAGGGTGCCAACAGTGGTGTTTGGTATATTCACAAGTTGGGCAATCATCATTACTCTCTAATTCCAGAATGTTTAAATCTCCTCAAAATGAAATTCCACACCTTTGAACCATCTCTCTCAATTCCCTTTTCTGCTATTCTTTCCCTGTCAAACACTAAACTACTGTTTCTCTCTATGGATTTGAGTGGACATTTCATATAAATGCAATCATACAATATGTGATCTTAAAAATAACAACTTACTATATAATTCACACACTTAAAGTATACAATTCAACAATTTTTAATAAATGTGCAATCATCATTGCAAACAATTTTAGAACATTTTCATCACCCCCTAAAAAGCCCTGTAGTTTTTAGCTACCACTCTCTGATCCTTCCACTCCTCCCCAGCCCTGAAAAATGAGTAATCAGCTTTCTGGCCAGGCAGTGGCACACGCTTGTAATCTCAGGAGGATGGTAAATTCAAGGCCAGCCTCAGCAACTTTTTTTTTTTTTTTAGTTGTAGTTGAAACAATATCTTTATTTTATTTTTTTATATTTATTTTTTAGTTATAGGTGGACACAACGTCTTTATTTTATAATTATGTGGTGCTGAGGATCCAACCCAGTGCCTCATGCATGCGAGGCGAGTGCTCTACCTTTGAGCCACAATCCCAGCCCCTCTTTATTTTGTTTTTATGTGGTGCTGAGGATTGAACCCAGGGTCCCTCACGTGCTAGGTAGGTGAGCACTCTACCACTGAGCCACAACCCCAGCCCCCACAGCCTCAGCAACTTAATAAGGTCCTAAGGAACTTAGTGAGACCTTGTCTCAAAATAAAAGATTAAAGAAAGGGGCTGGGAATGTGGCTCAATGGTTAAGCACCCTTTCGTTCAATCCCCAGGAGTAAAAATAAAAAAATAATAATTAGCTTTCTATAGACAAAAATGTCTCTTCTGGACATTTCATATAAGCAGAATCATACAATATGTGGTCTTTTGTGACTAGCTCATATTTTCAGCACTTGTTAATATCTGACATTTTGATTTTAATCATCCTAGTACAGGTGAAGTAGTATCTTGTGGTTTGAATTTGCATTTTCCTAATGACTGATTGTGCTGAACATTTTTTCATGTACTATTGATCATTTGTATATCTACACTTAAGGAGCTCATTTTCTCCAATTTTCTTCCTTTCTTTTCCTTCCTGATTCCTTTGACAACTTTTTTTTTAATATCTATTTTTTAGTTGTAGTTGGACACAGTACCTTTATTTTATTTATTTTTATGTGGTGCTGAGGATCGAACCCAGGGCCTCACACGTGCTAAGTGAGTGCTCTACCACTGAGCCACAATCCCAGTCCCCTTTGATAACTTAATAAATTGCTTCACTTCATTTGTAAGGTGCTATTCCAGCCTGAAGACTTCTGGTTTCTATTTTTGAGATCTGGGAGTTTCTCTTTCTAAATTATACTCTGGAAAATTTCCTGGTCATTTTGGGACTCTCCTACTCACTATGAAAACAAAAACATTTTAAACTGAAAACATTATCTGCCTAATGGGGTTTAAGTAAAATGTAACTGGTAAAACCAGAGGCTCCTTTTATTAAAAGAAGTGATGCATGATTACAGCAATTCTAAGGAAAAGAATTCAAATTTACATCCATCAATCATGGTATAGGTGTGCCTCTGACATGTTTTCACATGTCTTAGGCATATTTTACATGTGCACATCATTTCATGCTCACTCCACCCATCCCAGAGACTGTAGAATCAAGGTCTGTTTCAGATATAACTGTGATTTGGATAAGGGACAGAAGTGGGAGTACATATGAATTTTCAAATGCCAAGACCCACTATCTCATTTACCTGCCTCCTTTATTTTTAAGATTAACCAGTAATAATATGACTATTTAATGAATCTGTCAAAAAGAACCTGGAACATTGCTTAGTCTGTTCTCTTGCTTCAGGGACAGATCTGTACCTGATTCAACTGAGAAATTAATCCTTAGGCAATAACATTCCAACCACCCTTGGTAATTCTTTGCATTGGGACCCATCCCTAAAAGACAAAAGTTTCCTTGTGCCCTTGTGCCAACCCAGAACTTACTTAGATTAGAAAACAAGATAGGACATAAGTGAACAAAAATATTAATGACTGATAAAGAAAATGAGAATGAGCCACATCCCTAGCTCTTTTTATTTTTTATTTTGAGATAGGGTCTCACTAAGTTGCTTAGGGCCTCGTTAAGTTGCTGAGGTTGGCTTTGAACTTGTGATCATCCTGCCTCAGCCTCCCAAACCACTGGGATTAAAGGCATGTACCACTGCACCCAGCTGAGAATGATTTTTGAAATGAGAACAGAATTTTTAATTTTTAAAATTATTTATTTACTTATTGGTACTGAGGATTGAATTCAGGAGCATTCTATCACTGAGTTACATCCCCAGCCCTTTTTAAATTTGTTACTTTGAGACAGGGTCTTTCTGAGTTGCCCAGGTTGATCTCAAATTTGTGATCTTCCTGCCTCAGCCTCCTGAGTTGCTGGTGTGTGCCACCATGACTGGCAAGAATAAGATTTTCTGAAAAGTTAGATAATTGGATTTTCTGTTAATTATGGTAAATTAACCACATTTCTCTTCTACACCCTGAAATCTCACCAAATAATTATAGTTGAATTTTAAATAGCTTTATTGAGGTACACTTGATATGTAATAAACTTTCAAAGCGTACCATATTGTAAGTACATGGGTGTATATACACAATACACCACTATATATCTATCTTTTGGGAATGACAAAAGTCTCCTTGTACCCTTTTGTAACATTGCTTTCTATCTCTTTCCTACCCTCTCCAAGATAACCACTGCCCTGATCTCTGGTCAATATATATTAATTTATACCTTAGAATTTTGTGAAAATTAAATCATAAGTCTATAATCTTTTATGCCCTGCTTCTTTGACTCAGCATAATTATTTTAGAGGTACACAAGGTAGAGCATATCAACAATCCACTGTTTTTCATTGTGGAGTAATATTTCATAGTATGGATTTACTACACTCTGTTTATCCATTATTTGTTGGTAGATATTTGTGTTATTTACATGTTTTGTAATTACATAAAGTTTCTGTGCACATTTTTATAGAAATCTTTGTTATGTACTTTCTTTGAATATATACTTTCATCTCCCCTGATGGACTGGGATGGCAGGACCATATAGAAGGTATGTGTTTGACTTCTAAGAAATTGCCTAGTTTGGAGAAAGTTAATAACACCAAGATGAAATCATTCTTATCAGACCCAGACAAAATTCAAGCTGAGACATAATGAAGTGTGAGGGCTAATGCCTGACTGTTTCAGATAAGTACTTTTTCAAGGATATTCTAACAACCCACAAGAAATTCCTTCTCATTGTACAAGCACCCCATGCTTTACATGCTTCACACATATGCACAGATTTAACAAAGTCTATCTTTAACATTCTTAAAGACTACAACAATTTAGACAAGATGCTTTTTTTAAAAAAAAATTTTATAGTTGTAGATGGACAGCATACCTTTATTTTATTTGTTTATTTTTATATGGTGCTGAGGATCAAACCCAGTGCCTAATATATGTGAGGCAAGCACTCTGCCACAGAGCTACAGCCCCAGCCCTAGACAAGATGCTTTTGACAGATCAATTGCCCAGTAATAGCACTTCTACCAATGAACTGACACCAACTCCTGAGTGGGGTCTCCAAAACCAAGAACCCTGTATCCATGTAACTTATGTAAAATTTTCTTTTTGCCTTTAGAAACATCTTGCTTCAGCCTCCTTGAATATGTCCATAATTCACAGTGGCATGAGTATTCCCATTCAATGTTCTGTCATTCCCAAACAAATATTTATTCTTTGGAAAATCTCTGATTGTTAATTAGATTGACAGTTTCTAAAGTGGATAGTATATTTCACATTACCAGAAGTGCAGGAAAATATTGCTTTTTTCACTTTGTTGCTAATAGTTAGCATTGTTAGTCTTTTATCCATTTTGATAGGTGTGCCTGCTAATTCATTTTTATTTTAATTTTCTTAAGGACTAATGATATTGAGCATCTTTTCATTAATATATCTTCTTTGGTGAACTGTTCACAGCTTTTGCCCATATTTTAATTGTGGTGTTTCATTGTTCTCAACAAATTCTAGATATAACCTTTAATTATAATTGTACTTTGCAAATATTTTATTTGAATCTGTGGTTTGGGTTTCCATTCTTTTAACAGTGTTTTATTTTGTTTTGTTTCTTGTGTGTTTGTGTGTGGTACTGGGCATCTAAACTAGGGCTTTATTCATGCTAGGTCATTTTACTCAGGCTCATACCACTGAGACCTATCCCCAATCTTTTTAATTTTTAATTTTGAGACAGGGAGCCAGGTATGGTGGTGCATGCCTATAACCCCAGTGACTGCGCAGGCTAAGGCAGGAGAAGTGCAAATTGGAGGCCAGTCTCAGCAAGTAAGCAAGGCCCTCTGCAATTTAGTGAGACTCTGTTTCAAGATTAAAAAAAGAAGAAGAAAAAGAAGGAGGAGGAGGAGGAGGAACAGGAGAAGGAGAGAAAGAAGGAAGGAAGAAAGGAAGGAAGGAAGGAAGGAAGGAAGGAAGGAAGGAANGAAAGAAAGAAAGAAAGAAAGAAAGAAAGAAAGAAAGAAAGAAAGAAAGAAAGAAAGAAAGAAAGAAAGAAAGAAAGAAAGAAAGAAAGAAAGAAAGAAAGAAAGAAAGAAAGAAAGAAAGAAAGAAAGAAAGAAAGAAAGAAAGAAAGAAAGAAAGAAAGAAAGAAAGAAAGAAAGAAAGAAAGAAAGAAAGAAAGAAAGAAAGAAAGAAAGAAAGAAAGAAAGAAAGAAAGAAAGAAAGAAAGAAAGAAAGAAAGAAAGAAAGAAAGAAAGAAAGAAAGAAAGAAAGAAAGAAAGAAAGAAAGAAAGAAAGAAAGAAAGAAAGAAAGAAAGAAAGAAAGAAAGAAAGAAAGAAAGAAAGAAAGAAAGAAAGAAAGAAAGAAAGAAAGAAAGAAAGAAAGAAAGAAAGAAAGAAAGAAAGAAAGAAAGAAAGAAAGAAAGAAAGAAAGAAAGAAAGAAAGAAAGAAAGAAAGAAAGAAAGAAAGAAAGAAAGAAAGAAAGAAAGAAAGAAAGAAAGAAAGAAAGAAAGAAAGAAAGAAAGAAAGAAAGAAAGAAAGAAAGAAAGAAAGAAAGAAAGAAAGAAAGAAAGAAAGAAAGAAAGAAAGAAGAAAGAAGAAGAAGAAAGAAAGAAAGAAAGAAAGAAAGAAAGAAAGAAAGAAAAAGAAAAGTCTGGAGATATAGCTTGGTTGATAAGTTCCCCTGGCTTCGATCTCCAGTACCCTCCCACCCACCCAAATTTTCTTTTGAGACAGGGTCTCGCTAAATTGCCCAGGCTGCTCTCCAATTTGTAATCCTACTGCCTCCGCCTCTTGAGTAGCTGGGATTACCCACCCATTTGTTTTGGAATTATTTCTGCATGATTGTTTACTTATGTTAACCTTAACATCATGGCCCTTAGAAACCTAAAATTAGTAATAAAAATATACCCTAAATACTACCTCTAAGACTATCTTAGCTATTCTAGACATTTGTCAACATCACTTGTCTGAACTGGCCTAATTCTAAACTTTTAAAATGGGCATTTAGTAAATATTTCAGAACTTGTCAGATATTCTTTTTTTCTCCATGGCAGTGCTTCTCAACCTTGACTGCACATGAGAACCATTAAGGAATCTTCTAGAATTCCATTCACTAGGCCACATTTCAGACCAGTTATAACTACCATCTTTGGAGGTGGTAACCTGTTGGTATTGTTAAAACTCCCTTAGTGGGGCTGGGTTTGTGGCTCAGTGGTAGAGAGTTTGCCTAGCACGCATGAGGCACTGGGTTCAATCCTCAGCACTACATTAAAAAAAAAATGGAATAGAGATATTGGGTATCTACCTACAACTAAAAAGTAAATATGAAAAAAAAAAAAAAAAAGCTCCCTTAGTGATTTCAGTGTGCTGCCAAGGTTGAGAACTACTGCTCTGTGGAAAATCACAATGAACAGCACTCAGATACTGCCACATTGGTCGTACTGATGGTATCTTAAGTAACCTTAAATAATCTCATTTCTCCACAGGACATGGTGGTGCATGCTTATAATGCCAGCGGCTAGGGAGGCTGAGGTAGGAGGATCTGGAATTCAAAGCCAGCCTTCGCAAATTAGAGAGGCACAAAGCAACTTAGCAAGACCCTTTCTCTAATTAAATACACATATATTAACGGGCTGGTGCTGTGGCCCATTGGTAATGCACTTACTTGCCTGGCCTGTGTGAGGCACTGGGTTTGATTCTCAGCATTGCATATAAATAAATAAAAATAAAGGTCTATCAGCAACTAAAAAAAATTTTTAAAAATTATTTCACCTGACTTTCTAGCTTCACAAAAGAGATATATAATTGTGAAGTGCTTTAACTATCAATGCTGGGATAATTTGTGATGGCCATTGTTGGGGATGAGCTATAAATTTTGAGTTGTTCTTGATCAAAAGTTGCTACCATTTATAGATGAATCATCACCACCTAATTGGTATTATTGGAAACTTCAAAATTCATCAATACCTTGGTTATGTTTTATTTACCATGTTAAGTAAGAAGAGTAATAAAGTAATAACTGGAAAAAAACACAGTCAATTTGCAGTCAGTGCATACATGTCTTTCAATATACATACCTTAAAAAGGGAAGGAGGCTGGGAGTGTATCTCAGTGGTTAGAACGCTTGTCTAGTGTTCATGAGATTCTGGGTTCAATTTTCCACACCACAAAGGGGGGGGGGGGGGCAA
>NW_026000241.1:19150696-19177014 GCF_001458135.2 Marmota marmota marmota
GAATAAGGGTTCAATTTCCACACCACAAAGGGGGGGGGGGTGGCAATAAAATGTATATCAGGAAACTTTACATGCTAATTTTAAAAATCAAAGAAAAATGGAATAAATGCAGAGACAATCCATTTTCACAAATAAGAAAGCTCAATATTGTCAAGATATCAGTTTTCCCATTCTGACCTAGAGAGTCAACATAAACCTAATCAAAACCTTAACATGTTTTGTGTGGAAATCAACAAGCCAATTGTAAAATTTATATGGAGAGCCAAATGATCCTGAATAACCAATACAATATTAGAGAAGAGCAAATTTGGAAAACAGACACTACTCAAATTCAAGAACTACTATAAGGGGGTTGGGGTTGTGGCTCAGAGGTAGAGCGCTCACCTACCATGCATGAGGCACGGAGTTCGATCCTCAGCACCACATAAAAATAAAACAAAGATATTGTGTCCAATATAACTAAAAAATAAATATAAATTTTTTAAAAAGAACTACTATAAGGGACTGGGAATGCAGTTCCGTGATAGAGGACTTGCCTAACTTGCCCTGGGTTCAATCTTTAGCAGAAATAAATAAATAAATAGAAAAATGCATTTTTATCAAGTTACAGTAACCAAAACACTTACTGTGTGGTTTTGGCAAAAGAAAAGACAAATAGATTGATGGAGCTGAATAAACATCCCAGAAATAGAGCCACATAAATACAGTCAACTAGTCTGTTGAAGAAGCAAGATTATTATAAGGGAGAAAACAGTCTTTTCAACAAATGATGCTGGAACAACTGGATATCAAAATACAAAAAAAAAAAAAATCTAGGCAGACTTTAACCCATAACAGAAAAATGACTCAAAGTGGACCACACCACTAAAAATAAAACACAAAACTATAAAACTCTTAAAGGGTAGCATAGGAGAAAATCCAGATGACCTTGGGGCATCATGATGACATTTTAGATATGACACCAAAGAAATGTTCTATGAAGAGAAAAATTGATAAGCTGGATTTTACTAAAACTTCTGTGAAAGACACTGTCGAGAAAGTGAAACGTCAAACCACAGATTGGGAGAAAATATTTGCAAAAGTCATCTGACAATCAGGTAAAGTGGTGCATGTCTGTAATCCCAGCAGCTCAGGAGGCTGAAGCAGGACAGCAAGTTCAAGCCCTGTCTCAGCAACGTAGCAAGACACTAAGCAACTTAGTGAGATTCTGCCTCAAAATATTAAATAAAAAGGAATAGGGATAAAAAGAAAGAAAGAAAAAAGCCATCTGTCAGAGCACTGTTACTCAAACTATACAAAGAATCCTTAAAACTCAACAATAATAAAAGAACAATAGGGATTTAAGGAAATTTGATAGCAAGAAAACAGATAACCCAATTCAAAATGGGAAGGGATGTGAATAGACATTTCTTTAAAGAGGACATACAAGCAACCAGCAAATATTTGAAAAATGGCTCAACATCCTCAGGAAAATGCAAATCAGCAATATGAGGAAATATATTATGTTACACCTTAGAATATTATCAAAACATTAAAATTAAATATTGGTGAAAATGCACGGAAAAGAGAATTCTTGTACAATGTTAATGGGAATGTAAATTAATGCAACTATTATGAAAAACATTATGGGGCTTCTCCAGAAAATAGAACTACATATGGGCCAACAATTTCTCTTCTGAGTATATATTCAAAGGAAATAATATCTAAAAAATAATCTTCATTCTCATACTTATTGTAGCATTACTATAAATATATAGTACCAACCTCAGAACTCATGGATAGATGATTGTATAAAGAAAATGTGATACATATATCACAATGTAACATGTAAACATGTATATCTGCATACAACATAGAATATTATTCAGCCCTGTTTTTTGCAAAATATGGATGAACTTGGAAGATATTATGCTAAGTGAAATAAGCCAGGCACAGAAAGATAAATACTGCATGACCTCATGTATATGTGGGATCTAAAAAAAATCATAGAAAAGATTAGAATGTTGTTTTCCAGAGACTGATGGTAGGCAAGGGGAATAGGGAAATGTTGGTCAAAGGATACAAAGATTCAGTTATACAGAATGAATAAATTTTGGAGATCTAATATGCAGCTTAGTGACTTCAGTTAATAATAATTATACTTAAAGTTTGCTAAGAAAGTAAATCTTAAATTTGTTAAGAAGATATCTTAAAAACAAAACAAAGATAACTAAATAGAGGGTCTGGGGCTGTGTCTCAGTGGTAGTGCACTTGCCTGGCATGTGTGAGGCACTGGGTTTGATTCTCAACATCACATAAAAATAAATAAATAAAATAAAGGTCTATTAATAACTAAAAAAAATTTAAAAAACCAAAACTGAGTAGAAAGTAGGCCTTAAGTAACTATTTAAATTTTTCTAAGAAAGTAGATTTTAAATGATCTCACAAAACAAAATGGTAACTATGTGAAGAGACTGAATACATTTAATTAGCTTGATAGTCATTTCACATTGAGTATGTATGTCAAAAAATCACATTGGATACCTTAAATACACACAATTTTTATTTGTCATTTGTACCTCAATTAATCTGGGGGAAATGGACAAAAGATCTGAAAGACACTCAGCTCAGTGGTAGAGCACTTGCCTAGCATGTGTGAGGGCCTGGGTTTGATTCTCAGCACCACATACAAATAAATAAAATAAAGGTCCATTGACAACTAAAAAACTATTTAAAAAAATAACAATAAGACAAACAGCTGGGAATGTAACTCAGTGGTAGAGTGCCTGCCTAGCATTTGTGAGGCCCTGGGTTCAATCCCCAGCACTGCTAAATAAATGAAAAAATAAACAAATAAGATAAACACAGATGTCAAATAAACATTTGAAAAGATTCTTCACATCATATGTCATTAGGGAACAGCAGATTAAAACAAGATAGTAATATTTATTACAAAGGTCAAAACACTGATAATACCACATGCTGACAAAGATGTGGAGCAACAGATATTTTCATTCATTGTAAAATGAGACAGCCTCTTTGAAAGACATTCTGGCAGTTTCTTGGAAAATTTAACATATTTTTAGAAAACTATCCAGTAATCGTGGTCCTTGGTATTTACCCAAAGGAGACAAAAACTTAAGTCTACAAAATGCCTACACAATCATGTTTATAGCTGCTTTATTCAAAATTACCAAAACTTGGGGCAGGGGTTGTGGCTCAGTAGCAGAGTGCTTGCCTCACACATGTGAAGAACTGGGTTTGATCCTCAGCACCACATAAAAATAAACAAACAAATTAAAGATATTGTGTCCATGTATAACTAAAAAATATTTTTTAAAAAGAAAAAGTAATTCCATTTGGGAAAAAAAAATTACCAAAACTTGAAAACAACCAAGGTGTTCTTTAGGTGAATGGATGAGTAGTAAGCTGTGATACATCCACAAAATGGAATAGTATTCAGCATTAACAAGAATGAACTATCATGCCATGAAAAGACACAGAGGAACCCCAAGTACACAGTAAGTGAAAGAAGTCAATCTGAAAAGGCTACAGGCTCATGATTCCAACTATATGACATTTTAGAAAAGGCAAAACCTTGGAGCCAGTAAACAACAAACAAAGAAGTAAAAAGTCAGCAATTGCCAGGGGTTAGCAGGAAAGAATGATGGATAGGTGACACACATAATATTTTTAAAGCTCTGAAACTGTTCTGTATGGTACCATAGTGTAGATAAATGTCATTATACATTTGTTAAACCATAGAGTGTTCCATACTATGAGTGAACCCTAATATATAAGTATGGTTTGGGGGTGACAATGATTTATAAATGTAGGTTTATTTATTCTCTCTCTCTGCTGAGAACTGGTGATAGATAGGGATGTTGTTAATATGTAGGGTAGTAGATACCTGGGGATTCTCTAATTTTTGTTCAATTTTGTAGTAAACCTAAAACTTCTCTAATAAATAAATAGATAAATAGTTGATTTGTTTTGTTTTGTTTTGCTTACCAGCATCTCCCCAACCTCCTCACCCAGACCTTGCTGGTCAATGAGTACCAAAGTTGTACAGCATGCTGCCTACACAAAATAATACTACATAATATAGTTGAAATTTGCTAAGAAAGTAGATCATAAATGTTTTCAGCACACACATACACACACACGTAACTATGTAAGGTGTGTTGGGTAATCATTTTGTAATGTATACATATATCAAAATGTCTTCTATACAGTAAGTACACACAATTTTTATTGATTATATTTCAAAAAAGCTCAAGGGGGAAAAATTCCTTTTAAAAGGGTTGGGGATGAAGGGCAGCAAATATGACTGAGTCTCCCCACTGAAGCGTTTCTTTCCTATTGAGAGAACAGGTCTCTACATCAGTCTTTTTAATGAAGGATCGCCTGAACATAAAGCTACATGTCATTCATAAAGCCAGTTTTCAAGTGGCTTGCTCAAATGGCACACCTAGTTGATATATTTACAATCTTCACTTGTTTTCACACGACACGTAATTTTTAATATCAAGGATATAATCTTTCAAGAAAATCATATTGAGAAGATCAATTGCTGAGAATTCAGTACTTTCTCTTTTTTTTCTTAATTGTTATGTTTATTGAAAATACAGACTAGTGGCCCTGTGATTAAGTGTCATTGTGGTTGGGTGCTGACTTCAGAAGACATAATTGAAAGGGACTCTTCACAAATACACTCTGAACAGAAGTAAAAAAAATGTACACAGAAGTGACTGACAAGACAGTGCCATTTCAGACATGATCCCTTATAATTAATAAAACTGGAGTCTGATGCTATTTACAATTATACCAGCATTCACGGAGGCCAAGTATGACAGGCAGAGGGCACATTATGGCTACAAACATCTTCTCATACTTCTCAAACAATTGTATATTTTAGCTATGAAGGCCAGTTACCATAGCCCAACTTGTTCTTAAAAAGTAGAATGTCTATGGCCATTAAATCAAAGAGTCTCTTACACCATTCTGGACCCATTCATCTGCAGATAGGAGGAAAAATTGTAAGCGGGTTCTTTATCTCATGCATGTGATGCCCAATCTTCATATGCTGTCCAGTTCCTTTAAGATAAGTGGACTGACTCACTGCAGGGTCTCATAGATGAGGAAGTTCCATAAGGAGAAGATCATGGCCTTGCACATCTTCTGCTTCATCTCCTTCGGATCCAGCTTCAGCTCCAGGCTCTTGATCCTGAGCAGGCGCTTTGTCTCATTAGCTTCCAGCTGCAACATCCTGTTCTCCTCTCCTCCAAATTCAAGTCTTTCTTAATAATGAATGATTCTCTGTACACATTACAGACATAAATAGATCACATACTATAGATTTTATTTATAAAACACATGTAGAAGTTATACCTGAAAATGAAGAAATTCAGGGCAGGAAGGTAAGGTTGTGCACACCAATAATCACAGCTACTCAAGAGGTTGAAGCAGAAAGATTGAAAGTTTGAGGCTAGCCTGAGTGAGCAACATAGCTTGATTTTTATCTCAAAATAAAAAATTAAATATAAGGACTGGGCCCAGTACCTCAGGAGGCTGAGGCAGGAGGATCACAAGTTTGAGACTAACCTCAACAACTTAGTGAAACCCTAAGCAACTTAGTGAGAACCCATCTCAAAATAAAAAGGGCTGGAGGCTGGACACAGGGGTGCATGCCTATAATCCCAGCAGCTTGGGAGGCTAAGACAAGAGGATCACAAGTTCAAAGCCAGCCTCAGCAACGTCGAGGTGCTAAGCAAGTCAGTGAGACCCTATCTTTAAATAAAAGACACAATAGGTCTGGGGATGTGGCTTAGTGGTTGAGTGCCCCTGAGTTCAATCCCCAGTACCCCCAAAAAAATAAAAAAATAAATAAAATAAAAAGGGCTGGAATGTAGCTTAATGGTATGGCATTCCTGGGTTCAATCTGCACCCCACCCCCATCCTGCCACAAACAGGAAGACAGGCCAAATTTCTTTTTACTTTCTTTCCTTTCTTTTTCTTTATTCTCAGTGCTGGAGCTCAAACCCAGGGGCTCACACATGATAGGCAAGTACCCTATCACTGAACTAATTCCCCAGCCCTTAATGATATTTATTATTCTGAGTTTTCCACACTTTCAACAGCATTTCTAATATCACATACTAAGAATCATTTTACTCATCTGTTTCATATGGAGTAGAATTCTGTTAAGTCAAATGTGTTTTTTTAAAGACTTTTTTTTTCTTTTTAATACCTTTATTTCACTTATTTATTTTTATGTGATGCTGAGGATCGAACCCAGGGTCTTGCACGTGAAAGGCGAATGCTCTACCACTGAGCCAAAACCCCAGCCCCAAGTCAATCATTTTAATGGGACTTTATTATCCAGGACAAGGCAAGGTAGTTTTCTTCATTGGCACTCTGAAGATATCTTCCCTGTTTTAGCAGCCAACATGACAACTGAATGGGATTCCCACTCTCTAGCCTCATGAGTCATAAAAGGCTACGTGGAGAGTGGGAAAAACTAAAAATGACGTTTCCCATAAAAGTATTATGCAGCATACATAATTTGATTCCATTTTGTAAAAACTAACACAAAATTGAAACATTAAAAACAATAGGTAGGGCTGGGGTTGTGGGTCAGTGTTAGAGCACTTGCCTAGCAAGTGCAAGGCACTGGGTTTGATTCTCAGCATTGCATACAAATAAATAAATAAAAGAAAGGTACATCAACAACTAAAAAAAATTTTTTTTAATAGTTAACCAGGGTGGGGTTGTGGCTCAGAAGTAGAGCACTAGCCTAGCCTGCATGGGGCACTGGGTTCAATCCTCAGCACCATATAAAGTAAAATACAGACATTGTGTCCACCTATAGCTAAAAAATAAATATTTAAAAAATTTTTTTAAAAATAGCTAACCACTTGCTGCATGGTGCCAGACTTTCAGGAATGGAAATGTATGAAGTTCAGTGGTAGAGTACATACTTAGCATGCACCACACCCTGGGAATGATCCAAACAGAACAAGAAAAAAAAATGATAAGTTAATGCTTGCCAGAATTCCAGAACATAGATATCATCATTTCCATTTGATAGATAAAGAAATCAGCACAAAAGTCTTAATTATCTTGTCCAACACCGTATTGAATGTCCCTGGACTATTTCCCTAATTTCATTTGCCTTCTCCTTCCAACTTTGTGTTTGGAAATATACTATGCCCTCTAACACCCAGCATAGAAAACCCACTTCAAGACCTTTCTGATCACGAAGTTGGGAGCATGCCTTCTCCATCTCCACAAGATAGTATAATAATTGCATGAATATGTGACATGTGATCTCATACTGTACTATAACTTTTCATGTCTTATCACATCAAGCAGTTCAAACTTCTTGTGAGGGTATGGACTGTATCATACACATAATCATTTAAAGGTGTTTTAATAGATCAAATAATCATATAAATGCTGTTCAGTGCATATCAAAAAATGAATTCCCAGATTGTCTGTCCAACAAAATGGAATACCTAGTATCCTTAGATTGGGTTTTTCCAGAGGCAGAATCTGAGACAAAGTTACAAGTGGAAGAGATTTATTAAGGAAGTGCTACTGGGGCAGATTAGTAAGGGAATGAGGGAAATGGAATAAGGAAAAGGAGATAAACAAACAAGTGTATACATTTACATAAATTTCTAGAGTTGGTCTGATTCTGAAGAGAGCTCTGGAGCAAAAGTTACATCCCTGAGTTCATCCAGTCTTAAAGAGAGAGCTGGGCTTCTGTATGCCCTGACCAGTCAGTGGCTGGCTACCAGCTGTCTTGGAGAACTTGAGCTCCCAGGCATCTCCAACCTTCCAACCTGAGATGATTCTATCCAAAGATGCAAGGCAATCCTTCAAAGCAAGTTGGCAGTGTAGACTGAGGAGATTCTGAGGGTGTCTGAGCAGAGTTCCAGTGTATACAATGCACCTGGCAACAGTTTTTTGAGGGCTTCTTTGATTCATTCTGATCAATGTGATCCTGTTGACCCTTGTATTTTTGTCTGTTTTTCTTTTCTTCATTTTTGGTCTGTTGGCTAATTTACACCCTACTGGTTTGTGTTGGTTTATACAAAACATAACAAAATTTTTAAAAATTATTCTTAAACCAAAATACCAGAAAATCCAAAGATTTGTATCTAAAAAAAGGAAACCATAAAAGTCCTGGATGAAGGCTTATGGCTGCTTTGGGAAGTAGGAGTTTGAGAAGGTTAAATGGCTCTACAGAAGGAAATGGAAAGAATTTTTTTTTTTCTGTTGGTTTGTTTTTTCTATTTTTCGAGGGCAAACACAGAGGAAAGAGGAGTGAGTACAGAAACAAGGGATGCAGCCAAATGACTGCTGGGAGCAAGAGTATCTGATGTTTGATTTTAAGATGCTTATGTGCCCCCACCTCCCTAAACATACATTGTACCACCTACTCAAAACCTCCAGTAAATAGGAGTTGGTTTTGGTATGAAAACTAAGGAACGGAATGAAGACAGAGTAAAGATCAAATTGCTGATTGCAGAACAAGAATTCAGTCTGAGCCAGAGGACCATGAGACCATGACTCCACAGGGAATACACAGCAGTCTTGGCCAAGGCACTGGGTTTCCTTCTCCCCAAGGCGTGGAATAGGAACACACAAGCCAGTTTATCTAGATCCATCTGATAACTAGGGAAGCTAAAGAGCTTCATACCTTTGAGATGTTTTATAAAATAACATACAATCATATGGGAAAAGATACATGAATTGGGGAAAAAACACAAAACAAAGAAGAGACAAAGACAAAACCAGAACTTGAGAGTTCAGATTCCTAGTCCAGCCTATACATGATTGTTCCCAATAGCAATTTGCAGTGGTACAGGCCAAGTCGCTGACCAAGTCTGAGGCTTTTCTGAAAACTTTAATAATAAACAGAGCATCTAAAAAATGAGTTCATTTAAATCTTTTCTGTGTCATAGCTGTCTGAGAAGCTGTTCTCCTACTCACACAGCTCAAATCCAAGCTGCTCTATGAACTTGGTAAAACTGCTGGCTAAAATTTCCTTTTCCATGATGCATTAAATTTCTTCCACAATATGCTTTTAAATTTTTAAAGAATTGATTTACTTATTTTCATACTGGGGACTGAATCCAGGGGTGCTATACTCCCAGTCCCCCCCCCCTTTTTAAAGTATTTTCTCTAGTAGATGGACACATGTCTTTATTTTATTTTTATGTGATGCTGAGGATGGAACCCAGTACTTCACATGAGCCAGGCAAGTGCTCTGATAACTGAGTCACAACCCTAGCCCACTCCCAGTCTTTTATTTTGAGACAGGGTCTCATCAAGTTGCTGAGTCTGGCCTTGAACTTTCGATCCTTCAGCCTCATCCTCTCCAGTCCCTGGGATTGGGATTACAGGTGAGTGCCCCCAGACCCAGCCTCTCTATTCTTTTTTTTTTAATACAAAATTTTCTTTTGTTTTTGTTTTTGGTATTGGGGATTGAACCTAGAGATGCTTTATCACTGAGCCATATCCCCAGCCCTTTTTATTATTTATTTAAATACAAGTTCTCACTAAGTTGCTTAGGGCCTTGCTAAATTGCTACAACTGACCTTAATCTTGCTTCTTCTTCTTTTTCTGTTTATTTGTTTGTTTGGTCTCTAACTTGCAATCCTTTTGTCTCAGCCTCTTTGAATCACTGGGACTAGGATTATAGGCTTGTGCCACCATGCCTGGCCTTTTTTTTTTTTTTTTCTTTTCTTTTTCTTTTTAAGAATTTTGGTATGACAGCAAAGAGGACTGTTCAAGACCTGAAAACTTTTAGAATGGTAAAGAGCAATTCCTAAGACCAGAGTAGTTACTATATGTATACTATGGAAGTAAGAAGGCTTTGGGGTTTTTTAAAAACATCAATTAGTTCTCTGTGATTAGGGATGAAGATTAGAGATACAATGGGGTTTATAATCCATATTTTTGGCAAAAGGAGGTTACTGAAGACTTTTGAGTAAAAGAGTAACTTTAGATTTTTTTAAACTTTATTTTTACTTGTAGATGGACACAATACCTTTATTTTATATGTTTATTTTTATGTGATGCTGAGGACCGAATCCAGTGCCTCACACATGGCTAGGCAAGTGATCTACCACTGAGCTCCAGCCCCAGGTCCAGCCCATAACATTAGATCTTGAATGGGAAATTTCACTGGTTGCAAAAGTACAGAACAGTCAAAGGGAAGTCAGTTTTCTTAGTCTGGGTCGCTGTTACAAAATACCATAGGCTTAAACAATAGACATTTATTTCCCAGAGTTACAAAGACTGGAAAGCCTAAAGTTAGAGTGTCAGTAAGGTTAGGTTATGGTAAGGGTGATCTTCCTATAGTTGGTAGCTTTACTGCTGCAAAGATATGGGTGAAGAAGAGATGGGTACAGGCTGTGGCTGTGGCTGTGGCTATAGCTCAGTGGCAAAGCGCTTACCCAGTGTGTGTGAGGCACTGGGTTTAATCCTTAGCACCACATAAAAAATAAACAAATAAAATAAAGGCATGCTGTCCATCTACAACTACAAAAAATTTTTTTAAAAAGAAGAGATGGGGGCTGGGGATGTGGCTCAAGTGGTAGCGCACTTGCCTAGCATACGTGAGGCACTGGGTTCGATTCTCAGCACCACATAAATATAAAATAAAGAAATTGTGTCCATCTAAAACTAAAAAATAAATATTAAAAAAAGAAGAGATGGGTGGGCGACTACTCTCTGTTCTCTTCTTATAAGGACTATTGAACCACAACACTTAAAAGGTTGTTTTTTTGTTTGTGGGTTTTTTTTTGTTTTGTTTTGTTTTTTTTTTTTTTTGAGCCATTATAAATGTTAGAAAAGGAACAGGACCTGGAACAAGTTCTGAAAATATTTGTAACAAGGCTAGTTAGCAACTGAAAAAAAAATTGTCCACTGGACCTAAGAGCATTTTTATAACAAAATTGGCAAAGGGGAACATGAATTATTTACATTGCACTGACATTGTCTGTAGTTAAGAGAGGCAGGATAACATGAAGTGAGGGAAGTTTGAGGACGGGGAACAATTCATATGGAAAAGAACTTGCTGGTTCTGGAATCAATAATCTGGAAAATGCATGCATAAACTGGATGTAATAGCACTTGGTGGTCTACCACGTGGGGTCTGAGCCAATGTTTCAACCTATATTCATGAATGTGGAGCAAACTTTTGTTGGTTTCATCCGGTAGCTGTTAACTGATTGTTTTCTTTTATCCCAGCCTCCCCATCCTCTAATCCTAGTAACTAAATTTAAGAGTTCACAGAAAGTTTCTTTTCTCAGGTATAAGGATGGCCTTAGGCCTTAGCCTAAGCAATTCCATTTTAAAACTCCACTTTGAAACCTGCAGTCTCACCAGGCACACCTACAGAGCCCTCCAATATAATCATCAGGCATAGCCCTGACATAAACAAGTCACTTCTCCCTACCCTGACAAGCTCAGAGTGAAGACTCTGTCTTGTTGCTTACTCCGATGAAGGGGAGAGGAAAGAAAATCAGGGCGGGGACCACCAAACCAGATGCTTTAACCCCAGGGCAAATGATGTCACTAAGAAACTCGGTGGCAGCTGATAGGGATTGAAAGGGTGGTCAGAATCCCCAAAATTTAGTATAGATGATGGAGCAAATGAACACACATTCAGCCAGCTGACACCGATGCCCTCATGCCAGACAGTCTGATGAGGACCTGGACTGACATCCCAACTCTTCTCATTGTTTGCTTGATCCTCTGCATCTTCCTCACTGCTCTCAAACTCTACAGCCACATCTTGACCCTGGTGAGAACTGCAACTTCTCTCTACTACCCTCTCCTCAACCAGCTGTCAGCTCCACACCAGGAGAAGCCTGCCTTGGTCCCTGACCTGATTACCGCTGTCTGAGTGTGCATCTGCTGGACTTAGAGCCTAAGGCTTGAGGCTTTAGATCTAAAGCACTTGAGCTTAGCATGCAGAGGGAATGTCTGTAATGAGCCTGTCATGATTAAGAGTGTTTTCAGGGGCTGGGGATGTGGCTCAAGCGGTAGCACGCTTGCCTGGCATGCGTGCGGCCCGGGTTCAATCCTCAGCACCACATACAAACAAAGATGTTGTGTCTGCCAATAACTAAAAAATAAATATTAAAAAAAAGAGAGTTTTCAGTGTTTAGAATTAATTTAGAATTGTTTGCTGTGGATTGATTATGTCTATTGCAGTGCCTAGCATTAAGGATTGTCATTTTCTTTATTAAGAGTGGGAGTTGGAGTTGTGGCTCTAAGGTAGAGCACTTGCCTAGCATGTGTGAGGCCCTGGGTTGGATATTCAGCACCACATAAAAATAAATAAATAAAATAAAGTTATTATGTCCAACCACAACTAAAAAAATAAAAAATATTTTAAAAAAAGAACCTATAGAGTGAAATTGTATTGAGTGGTTTGAGTGAATAAAGCACTGAAAGAGGCAGAAGAGCGTGAACATTCTTTATTTCTCCCCCTTGACTGCACAAGTCACACCTTTCCCCATCATGATATCAGGGCACTCATCTTGTCAGGAGGACTTCATTCTATTGACTTCATATAAACCTAATCACTGCCTAAAGTTCTCAGATCCTAATAACATCACATAGAAGGTTTGGGCTTTGAAATATGAATTTTGGAAAGGCCCGAAAATCTCAGGTGGTGTTAGTTCCAGTCCAAGCACAAAAGCCTAAGAAACAGAAGAGCCAATGGTATAAGATTCAGTCTGAGTCTGAAGGCAGGAGACAATTCATGCCCTAGTTCAAGGACCTAGAAAACAAATTTTGTATTACTCAGTCTTTTGTTCTTTTCAGGCCTTCAGTGGATTAAGTGAGGCATGCTCGCTCTGAGGAGGGCAACATGCCATCATCAGTCTGATTCTAATGTTAATCTCATCCAGAGGTAACAGATACAAACAGAATAATATTTAACCAAATATTTGGGTACCTATATTCCAGGCATTTTGATACACAAAAGCCAACAGGCTTCCCACTTTCATTTTTAGACTTTGTTGAGTTTTGTACACAAGTACAGAATCATGATTTGATTACTGCTTGTGTCACAGTATTTCTATAATTCGGACACTTAAATATATATATATATATATATATATATATATATATATATATATATATATATATATATATTNAATTGCACTACTATAAACATTAGTGTGGTTATATCACTATAGTATGCTGATTTTATTTCTTTTAGATAAATACCACGGAGTGTAAGAGCTGGGTCTTATGGGTATTCCATTCCTAGTTTTTTGAGGAATCTCTGTACGGCTTTTTAGGGTAGTCAAACCAGTGATTTTCTTAAAGCAACATTTACTTCTTTATTATACTTCTGAGAAAATACAAAAGCAAATTATTTGCAATAAAGTATTCTCGGGATATGTTTTAGTCAGCTTTTTTTTTGCTGCTGTGACTAAAAGACCCCACTAAAAGACCCCTCTATAAAGAGGAGACAAAGTTTATTTGGGGACTCACAGTTTCAGAGGTCTCCATTCATAGACCACTGGCTCCATTCCTTGGGGCTGTAAGTGAGGAAGAACATCATGGCGGAAGAGTATGGCAGAGGGAAGTGGCTCACATGATGATCAAGAAGCAGAGAGAGAGAGAGAGAAGAGAGAGAGACTCTACCCTCCAGATACAAAATATACACCCCAAAACCATGCCCCCAATGCCCACCTCCTCCAGCCTCACCCTACCTGCCTTCAGTTACCACCCAGTTAATCCCATCAGTGGATTAATTCACTGATTGGGTTAAGATTCTCAAACCCAATCATTTCAACTTTCTTGTATTGTCTCACACATGAGCTTTGGGGGTATATACATCAGATCCAAACCATAACAAGGTAAGAAGCCTTGATGTGGGGATATTACTGCTGGAAGTCTGTCTGTCACATAGTTGGTTTCATCTCTATATGCTCCTATACATTTGCTTCCAGAAAGTGTTGAGTGCTAAAATCCTTCACTATTTTGTTCAACGTGTTTTACCAATATACATCTTTACAGGCTTCACCATTACACATATAATAAATAATTGCTTCATCAATAACAGACATTTAGGGGCTGGGGTTCTGGCTCAGTGGTAGCATGTATGAGGCACTGGGTTGAATCCTTAGCACCCATAAAAAATAAAATAAAGATATTTTGTCCACCTAAAACTAAAAAATAAATATTTTTTAAAAATCACAGACATTTATCCAATATTTAAAAAAAGAACTGGACTATATATGATCAAAATGTGCATGAGTGAGCACGTGCGCGTGCGCGCGCGCACGCGCGCGCGCACACACACACACACACACACACACACACACACAAACTTAAATGTGTTTGTTAATTGCATTTTTTTTTAAACTAAGAACTTAGCCCAGGAACTTTATTGCTGGGCTACATACCCAGCCCTTTTTATTTTTTTTATTTTGAGACAGGGTCTTGATAAATTGCTGAGGGTCTTGTTAAGTTGCCAAGGCTGGCCTTGGTCTGGAGATCCTCTTGCCTCAGCCTCCCGTATTGATGGGATTTCAGGCATGTGCCACCATGCCCAGTTTAAATGTCACTTTAAAAAAAATTTTTTAGTTGTCAATGGACCTTTGTTTATTTATTTATATGTGGTGCTGAGAATTGAATCCAGGGCCTCACACATGCTAGGCAAGTTCTCTACCACTGAGCCACAACCCTAGCCCTTATGTCACTTCTAATAGAATGGTTTCAAGTAATTTTTAAAAAAATTTTTTTGAGCATGTCTCTCTACAATAATGGAAAATTTTATTATAAGAAAATATATGAGAGGTTGAAGTTGTGGCTCAGCAGTGGAGCGCTTGTCTCGCACATGTGAGGCACTGGATTTGGTCTTCAGCACCACATAAAAATAAATAAAAAAAATAAAGGTATTGTGCCCATCTACAACTAAAAATATTTTTTAAAAAAGAAAACATATGAACATATTCTGTGCATTTTGAATGAACTTCAGCTCTAGAATGGTAATTGAAATATATCACTGTCAAAATAATTGTAGGAAACTATGCGCAGTTCTGACTATCAATAATCTCAGAAATTCAGGTTTTTCTGAGTTTCTTGTATTTTCATTGTTTCAAACTTACAACCAAAATTTATTCCTTTTAATCACTGCCTCATTTCCCATTTAAAAATACAATATAAAACGTATTGTAGGGCTGGGATTGTGGCTCAGCAGTAGAGTGCTCGCCCGTGCTAGGGACCCGGGTTCCATCCTCAGCACCACATAAAAATAAAGGCATTGTGCTGTGTCCATCTACACCAAAAATAAATATTAAAAAAACCAAAAAACGTATTGTAAGTCATTGTGGCAGTCCACCTACAAAAGTGGTCCTGTTATAAACTGGATGTGAGGTATCCCCCCAAAACTCCTATGTTAATATAAGAATGTTCAGAGGTAAAGTGATTGGAATGTAAGAGATATGACTTTATCCATCCATCCTAATTTTTTTTCTTTTTTTTTAATTTTTATTGTTGGTTGTTCAAAACATTACATAGTTCTTGATATATCATATTTCACACTTTGATTCAAGTGGGTTATGAACTCCCATTTTTACCCCGTATACAGATTGCAGAATCACATCAGTTACACATCCATTGATTTACATATTGCCATACTAGTGTCTGTTGTATTCTGCTGCCTTTCCTATCCTCTACATTTTTTTCTTTTTAAATTTTTTTTATAGTTGTAATCAGACAGAATACCTTTATTTGTTTATTTTTATGTAGTGCTGAGGATTGAACTCAGTGACTTACCTGCACTAGGTGAGCACTCTACCACTGAGCCACAACCCCAATCCCTTTAATTCATTCTTGTCAAATGTTTTGGTCACAGTGACAAAAAAATGCTGACTGAAACAGGTCCCCATCCTTGCCTTAATACAGTTTCATTCCTCAGTAGAGTTCTTTCTCATACTGAATAGGGTTGACCTGAGTAAATCATAGGCAACTATGGAGATGATGGTGCTTGACTCTTGATACTAAGTGGAAAAATATATTGTGGCTTTCTTCTTGGTATTTCTTGGATTATTCACTTTGGCGGAAATCAGCTTCCGTGTCATAAAGACAATCACGACAGCATGAGGAGCGATCTATAAGGTGAGGAGCTGAGGCCTCCTGACAAAGTTCGATGAATGAGCCACCATGGAAGCTGATTCTCTAACCCCAGTCTAGTCTTCAGGTTACTGCATCGCTGGCTAACATCTTGTTTGTAACTTCATAAAAGAACTAGAACCAAATCATTCAGGTAAGCTTCTCCTAGCCCACCAAAATCTGTGAGATCGTAAATAGATATTGTTGTTTTAGACCATTAATGCTGAAGCAACCTAACACAGAAAATCAGGCAGAAAGTGAAGTTGCAAAATAAACTTCTTAGTAGTTTTTTTTCCTTATCAGAAAACTCAGCTAAATCAAATGAAAAAGTGCCATTTAAAACAAAACATCTAGTCACAGACCAGGCGCAATGGCCTGTAGTTTCAATGACTTAGGAGGCTGAAGGAGGAGGATCACGAGTTCAAAGCCAGCCTCAGCAATTTAGCAAGGCCCTAAGCAATTTAGCAAGGCCCTAAGCATATAGTGACACTCTCTCAAAAAATAAAATAAAATAAAAAGGGTTATGAATCAATGGAATATTACTCAGCAATAAAAGAGAATAAAATCATAGCATTTGCAGGTAAATGGATGGAGTTAGAGAAGATAATGCTAAGTGAATTTAGCCAATCCCAAATAACCAAATGCTGAATGTTTTCTCTGATATAAGGAGGCTGATTCATAGTGGAATAGGGAGAGGGAGCATGGAAGGAATAGACAAACTCTAGATAGGGCAGAGGGGTGGGAGGGAAAGGGAGGGGGCATGGGGTTATAAATGATGATGAACTTGATGATCATTATTATCCAACGTACATGTATAAAGACACGAATTGGTGTGAATATACTTTGTATACAACCAGAGATATGAAAAATTGTGCTCTATATGTGTAATATGAATTGTAATGGTTTCCACTGTCATATATAAATAAAAAATAAAGGGTTATGAATGTGGCCCTGGGTAACTGGGATAAAAATTTATTTTATGGGAGTTAATAAGTTTTTTTGTCACACAAAAATACTTTAAATTTAAAGTTATTATCTTCCATATCTTCCATAATGTAGGAAATTTATTTCTATAAATATTGACTGACTGTTGCAGCCTTCAGATTTAACTCAATCCCCACTTCAACTACAAATCCCCCTCGATATTTTGTATGTGTATGTTGGACATTAAACCCAGGGTCTCTTGCATATGCTAGTACCACTGAGCTACACCCCCAGCCCCACATATTTCTTTTTATTGTTTTTCTTTTTTTAGTTTTTCTTTTTTTGAGTCCAAATGATGTCATCGTAGTCTATCTTTACCATCGTCTAACATATCTTTGACACATTTGGCAGGAAGACGTCACTGGATTTCCTGACAACATCAAATCACCAAATTTTCCTATCATTCATTGTGCATCAAATTTTCTGTTTTCCACGTTTTTTTTTTTATGGAAAACAAGACTTTGGCTTCTATGAAAAAGTGGTATATGATTTTCCATGTTGAATGCATGTCGCTTAAAAATTCCAATAAGAACTCCCTTATACAGACTCCAGGAACCACTTGAACCAATTTGGCCACAATTGCTGAGCTCTGCTTGGCATTTCCTGCCTCTGCATCCAAACTACTTCTCATGCCTGAGATTCTTTCTCTGCCCTTCTCTGGGGAAATCATGCCCATGCTATCAATCATTTGCTTCTCTGTCGAAAAGCTTCTCTTGAATCTTCCACCTTGGATCATCTTTGCTTATGACTATTTCACATTTGACATCTGAAATATTAATATTTTGGGGATTGCAACTTAGAGGTTAAATTCTTCTCCCCTAGAATTTAAGTTCCTTCTGTTTTTGAATTATCCTTCTTAAGAGTTTAACTCAAATTCTTAAAAATGATAGGAGGTCCAAAGGCATTTCTCAATTGAAGGGTTATGAGAATAAGTCCTGTTGTATCCTGGGACTCAGTGAGAAGTTTGCAAAATAGGAACCATGGGTGGTACAGAGCTGGGAAGAGCCTTCCCAATAGGGAAAATTGCAGAAACTCCACAATCCCCAGTGCATTCTCAACTCAATCCCCACTTCAGCTGCAAATCCCCCTCGACATTTTGTGTGTGTATGTTGGACATTAAACACTGGATCTCTTACATATTCTAGAACCACTGAGCTACACCCCCAACCCCACATGTTTCTTTTTACTGTTTTTTTGTTTTAGTTGTAGATTGACAAAATACCTTTATTTTGTTTATTTAGTTTTTTAATGTGGCACTGGAGATCAAACCCTGTGCATCATGTGTGCTAGGTTTCTTATGGTATAGGAAACATCTACATTCTTTCATGATCATTCACTAAAATGTGTCTTGGAGCATATGTGTATTTTTTTTATTTTTGGAGCAAGGTTACTAGGGATTGAACTCAGGGGCACTTGACCACTGAGCCACAACCCCATCCCTATTTTTATTTTTAAATTTTTTATTGTAATTGTAGATGGACATCATGTTTTATTTTATTTGTTCATTTTTATGTGGTGCTGAGGATCAAACCCAGTGCCTCACACGTGCAAGGCAAATACTCTGCCACTGAGGCAACCCCAGTCCTGTTTTTATCTTTTAAAATGTAACTCATAGAAAAAAATTAATTATATCTTTTATATGTTCACATATATATTTCTATCGGTGACACTGCAATAGATCATAACTGTTTTATCATATTTCCCTGTTTTAATCCCCTTTAAAATTTTTTATTTGTTTCAATTAGTTATACATGACAATGGAATACATTGTGCACTTTGATATATCATACAAAGATGGGAATATAATTTCTCATTTTTCTGAGTGTACATGTTGCAGAATCATATTGGTCATGCAGTCACATATATACATACAGCAATCATGTCTGTTTCATTCTATTGTCTTTCCTATCCCCACATCCCCTCCCCTCCCCTCCCATCACTTTCCTCTACCTAATCTAAGGTAACACTAGTCTTCCCTAGTGCCCCGCCGCCTTATTGTGAATCTGCATCTGCATATTAGAGAAAACATTCCAAGCCTTTGGTTTTGTGGGATTGGCTCATTTCACTTAGCATGATATTCTCCAAATCCAACCATTTACTGACAAATGCCATAATTTCACTCTTCTTTAAAGCTGAGAAATATTCCATTGAGTATATATACCACATTTTTTTTATCCATTCATGTATTGAGGGACACCTAGTTTGGTTCCATACTCTAGCTATCGTGAATTGAGCTGCTATGAACATTAATGTGGCTGCATCACTATAGTATGCTGATTTAAAGTCCTTTGGGTATAAACCAAGGAGTGGGATAGCTGGATCAAATGGTGGTTCCATTCCCAGTTTTCTGAGTAATCTCCATACTGCTTTCCATAGTGGTTGCACCAATTTGCAGTCCCACCAGCAATGTATGAGTGTACCTTTTTCACCACATCCTTGCTAACATTTATTGTTGCCTGTATTCTTGATGATTACCATTCTGACAGGAGTGAGATGAAATCTTAAAGTAGTTTTCATTTGCATTTCTCTAATTGCTAGAAATGTTGAACACTTTTTCACATATTTGTTGATCAATTATATTTCTTCTTCTGGGAAGTGTTTGTTCAGTTCCTTAGCCCATTTATTGATTGGGTTATATGTTTTTTTGGTGTTAAGTTTTTTGAGTTCTTTATATATCCTAGAGATTAATGCTTTATCAGAGGTGCATGTGGTAAAGATTTTCTCCCAATCTATAGGCTGTCTCCTTTAATTATTAATTGTTTCCTTTGCCGAGAAGAAGCTTTCTAATTTTAATCCATCCCATTTATTGATTTTTTAATATTTATTTTTTTCAGTTGTAGTTGGACACAATACCTTTATTTTATTTATATATTTTTTGACCTTTATTTTATTTATTTTTATGTGGTGCTAAGAATCGAACCTAGTGCCTCATGCATGCCAGGCAAGCACACTCCCACTGAGCCACAACCCCAGACCCTTATTCATATATTTTTATGTGGTGCTGAGGAGCAAACCCAGGGTCTCGCATATGCAAGGCAAGCACTCTACCGCTGAACCACAACTTCAGCCCCCCATTTATTGATTCTTACTTTCACTTCTTGTGCTTTAGGAGTCTTGTTAAGGAAGTCAGATCCTAGGCTGACATGGTGAAAATTTGGGCCTAATTTTTCTTCTATTAGGTGCAGGGTCTCTGTTCTAGTGTCTAAGTCTTTGATCCACTTTGGGTTGATTTTTGTGCGTGGTGAGAGATAGAGGTTTAATTTCATTTTGCTACATATGGATTTCCAGTTTTGCCAGCACCATTTGTTGAATAAGCTATCTTTTCTCCAGTGGATGTTTTTGGCATCCTTGTCTAGTATGAGATAACTATGTTTATGTGGGTTTGTCTCTATGTCCTCTATTCTGTACCATTGGTCTACAAGTCTATTTTGGTGCCAATACCATGTCATTTTTGTAACTATAGCTCTGTAGTATGGTTTAAGGTCTGGTATTGTGATGTCTCCTGCTTCACTTTTCTTGCTAAGGATTGCTTTAGCTATTCTGGGTCTCTTATTTTTCCAAATAAATTTCATGGTTGCCTTTTCTATTTCTATGAAGAATGTCATTGGGAGTTTAATAGGAACTGCATTAAATCTGTATAATGCTTTTGGTAATATGGTCATTTTGTCAATATTAATCTGCCTATCCAGGAGCATGGGAGATCTTTCCATCTTCTGAAGTTTTCTTTAATTTCTTTCTTTAGTGCTCTGTAGTTTTCACTGTAGAGGTCTTTCACCTCTTTTGTTAGATTAATTCCCAGGTTTTTTTTTTTTTTTTTGAGGCTATTGTGAATGGAGTAGTTTTCCTAATTTCTCTTTCAGTGGATTCATCACTGATATATAGGAATGCATGTGATTTATGGGTGTTGATTTTATATCCTGCTACTTTGCTGAATTCTTTTATTAGTTCTAGAAATTTTCTGGTGGAATTTTTTGGATCATCTAGATATAAAAGCATGTCATCAGCAAATAGTGGTAGTTTGAGTTCTTCTTTACCTATTTCTATCACTTTAATTTCTTTCTTTTGTCTAATTGCTCTGGCTAGAATTTCAAGGATGATGTTGAATAGAAGTGGTGAAAGAGGACATCCTTGTCTTGTTCCAGTTTTTAGTGTTAATGCTTTCAATTTTTCTTCATTTAGAATGATGCTGGCCTTTAGTTTAGCATATATAGCTTTTCTAATGTTTAGGTATGTTCCTACTCTCCCTAGCTTTTCTAGTGTTTTGAACATGAGGTGTGCTGTATTTTGGCAAATGCTTTTTCTGCATCTATTGGGATGATCATATAATTCTTGTTTTTAAGTCTTAATATGATGAATTACATTTATTGATTTCCATATGTTGAACCAACTCTGCATCCCTGGGATGAATCCCACTTGATCGTGGTGCACTATCTTTTTAATATGTTTTTGTATTCAATTTGCCAGAATTTTATTGAGAATTTTTGCATCTATGTTCATCAGGAATATTGTTCTGAAGTTTTCTTTTCTTGATGTGTCTTTGTCTGGTTTTGGTATCAGGATGATATTAGCCTCATACAATGAGTTTGGAAGGGTTTTCTCCTTTTCTATTTCATGGAATACTCTGAGGAGTATTGGTGTTAATTCTTCTTTGAAAGTCTTGTAGAACTCGGCTGAGAATCCATCTGGTCCTGGGCTTTTCTTGGTTGGTTGGCTTTTGATGGCGTTTTCTATTTCATTACTTGAAGAGACTGATCTGTTTAAATCATATATGACCTCCTTATTCAGTTTGGGTAGATCATATGTCTCCAGAAATTTGTCTATGTCTTTGATATTTTCTATTTTATTAGAGTATAAATTTTCAAAATAGTTTCTAATTATCTTCTGTATTTCAGATGTATCCATTGTGATATTTCCTTCTTCATCTTGTATTTTAGCAATTTGAGTTTTCTATTTCTCTTTGTTAGCATGGCCATGAGTATATCTATTTTATTTATATTTTCAAAGAACCAACTTTTTGTTTTGTCAATTTTTCAATTGTTTCTTTCCTTTTGATTTCATCTTTGATTTTAATTATTTCCTGTCTTCTACTGCTTTTGGTGTTAATTTGTTCTTCTTTTTCTAGGAATTTGAGATGTTGTTTTAGGTCATTTATTTGTTGACTTTTTATTCTTGTAATGGATGCACTCAATGCAATAAACTTTTCTTTTAGTACTATTTTCATAATGTCCCAGAGATTTTGATATATTGTATCAGTGTTCTCATTTATCTCTAAGAATTTTATTTCATCCTTAATTTCTTCTACTATCCACTCATCATTTAATTGTGTATTATTTAGTCTCTACTTGTTACAGTAGCTTCTATTTTTTATTTTATTGCTATACCTAATTTCATTCCATTGTGCTCTGATAAACTGCAGAGTATTATCTCTGTTTTTGGTATTTACTAAGTGCTGTAGTCTGGCTGGGCACAAATAACCAGGAGGTCACGAGCCACTTGTAGGTTCAAACAGGAACTACTTTATTGCGAGAACTCCATGGGAACTCCATGGGAACTCAACAGGAACTCCACGAGAACTCAAAAGTAGCGGGCACCCGAGGTAGCAGGAGCCGCCTTATTGCCGGACAGCAGAGGTTTATATACATAACTGAATACACAGATTGTTTCAATTTAGCATCATTCAGTTACAGCAATCAGTCATTATCTTAATAATTATACACAGCTTAACTTAATTATCATCATCTTAATGGCTCGATGGCGTTACTTCTCAACCACTCCTTCTGGCAAAATGCCAGGTGCCATCTTGACTTGGTTGTGGCTCTCAACAACTAAGAATTGCTTTGTGGCATAAGATATGGTCTATTGTAGAGAAGGAGCCATGTGCTGCTTAGAAAAAAGTATATTTGCTTGTTGATGGATGACATATTCTATATACGTCTCTTAAGTCTAAATTATTGATTGTATTATTTATTTCTATAGTTTCCTTATTTAATTTTTGTTTGGAAGATCTATCCAGTAGTGAGAGAGGTATGTTAAAGTTATCCAGTATTATTGTATTGTGATCTATTTGACTCTTGAAATTGAGAAAGGTTTGTTTGATGTACATAGATGCTCCATTGTTTGGGGCATAAATATTTATGTATTTATTTTCTTTATTTTGTTTATTTGTTTTTATGTGGTGCTGAGGATTGCACCCAAGGCCTCGCACGTGCTAGGCGAGCACTCTACTGCTGAGCCACAACTCCAGCTTCTGGCGGCATAAATATTTATAATTGTTAGGTTTTAATCCCTATTTCTTAACCTTTTTACTCCCTTATTTATTTTTTATTAATTTTCATCTAATTTATTTTATTTGTTTTTATGATATTGGGGATTGAATCCAGATATGCTCTACCACTGAACTATATCCCGAGAACTTGTAACTTTTTATTTTGAGACATGGTCTCACTAAGTTGCCAAGAATGGTATCCAACTTTAGATCCTCCTGCCTTAGCTTCCCAAGTGGCGGGAATTACAAGTGTGTGCCACCGTACACTGAAATACAGTTATCTATTTTCCAATTGGTAGACATTTGTTTTGTTTTATAATTGGTCTATTATGAATATCTACCATGAACTTTTATGGACATCCCTCTCTTAACCTTTGAGGAGAGATTATGATATATTTTTGGTAAGTCACTCTTACTTGTTACCTCCACCCTGGTACCTAACACAATGTCTTTCTTGGTAAATCTTTGTTGAAATATGGTTTCAAACAAGTAGCATAGTGATTTATTTCCTAATCTTTGTATAGAAAAGAAACTCCACTGTCAGAACAAAGTTCTACTCAAAGTTTCCATTATTGTCACAAATAATGAACAAATACATAGATCAGGAGTCCAGTCTGCTGTATTTAGATGATCTATTTTAGTATTGTTGACAGTTAAATATACACATATGAAGCCAGGTACAGTGGTGCAGTCCTGTAATTCCAGCGGCTCAGGAGACTGAGTCAGGAGATCATGAGTTCAAAGCCAGCCTCAGCAAAAATGAGGCACTAAGCAACTAAGTGAGACCCTGTCGCTAAATAAAATACAAAATAGGATTGTGGATGTGGCTCAGTAGTTGAGTGCCCTTGAGTTCAAACCCCAGTACCACTCCCCCCCAAAAAAAACACACAGGCTCTCAGACACATTTTAGGGAATAAGCATGAAAGAATGTAGATGTTTCCTATATCATATTATTTCCTAAAATTTTGACACAATTCCTTCATCTCCTTACCCTTTTCTTTTTAGTAGCAATTCAAAGAATGGCAGGTTGTAAGTGAAAATATAAATATTCAAAGAAATAAAAAGTATCTGGGTGTGATGGCACACACCTTTAATCCCAGTGGCTCAGGAGGCTGAGGCAGGAGGATTGCAAATTCAAAGCCAGCCTCAGGAATTTAGTGAGACCCTAACCAATTTAGGTACACACTCTCTCAAAATAAAAAAAATAAAAAGGGCTTGGGATGTGGCTTAGTAGTTGAGCATCCTTGGGTTTAAAATCCTGCTACCAAAAAAAAAAAAAAAAAAAAAGGAAATAAAAGCATATTAGACAAGGAGTGTTATTATTGTGGTAGTTTATTCAAAACTACCCCCCCCCACACACACACCCCTAATTTTCTTTCCTTTAATTGTATCTATTTGGAAAATAACAGAAGCAAATATAAACAAATATCCTGGACTCAAATCATGGATCCAGAGTTATGAATGAGGCTAGGGACCTAATTCTGAGCCCCAGCTTTCTCATTTCTAAGTTGGTGGTATAGTGTTTTCCATATAGCACTGTTTGGAAGATTAAAAGACCTTACATATGGCCAAGACTTTTTCGAAGCCCAGTCCTCCTGATTGAACTATCTGTGTCTTCTGTTCTGTCTCTCTGATAACTTCATGAAGGAACCAGGGCACTCAGGGTACTCAACAAGAGCACACCAGAACACTTTCAATTTTAAAGAAAAATAGGGATATTCAGCATTTGTCAGATATAATGTGGCTCCAATAAGTTCACAATTTTAATGTTAGACTGTGGTACATTAAGGTCCTACCCTTGCAAGGTTGTGTCTTCTATGGTTACTGTGATAAAAACAGAAGTATAGCATGAAAATCCACATACAACAGTATGAAAATCATGGTATCAGCCTCATTGCAATGTTTGACAAATTGAGCAGTGACCAACCAGCACAGATATCCTATTCATGATTAAATGTAAGTATTTAAGTATTTAAAATGAAATAAAAATTGTTTTTTATTCATAAGTATTAATTTTTTTGTGTGGCTATTAAGTTATTAGGACATGCATACTCTTACTCATTGATTTGTTTTCTTTCTTTTTGGTATTAGGGATTGAACCCAGAGGTGCTTTACCACTGAATTACAACCCCAGCCCTTTTTTATTTTTTATTTTGAGATGAGGTCTCACTAAGTTTCTTAGGACCTCACTAAGTTGCTGAGGCTGGCTTTGAACTTGTGATCCTCCTGCATCTCTGGTATTACAAGCATGTGCCATCATACCTGGCTTATTCATTAGATTTTATAATTCAGTAGGTGGTATTGTGGGCTGGGGTTGTGGCTCAATGGTAGAGTGCTCACCTAGCACTTTTCAGGCCCTGGGTTTGATCCTCAGCACAACATAAAAATAAATAAAATAAAGGTATTATGTCCAACTACAACTAAAAAATAAATATATATATATTTTTAAAATAGGTGGTATTGCTTAGTTATTTCTTTTAGTCTGGAGTAATATGAAAATATGACTGAGGGCTGGGGATGTGGCTCAAGCGGTGGCACGCTCACCTGGCATGCGTTCGGCCCGGGTTTGATCCTCAGCACGGGTTTGATCCTCAGCACCACATACAAACAAAGATGTTGTGTCCGCCGAAAACTAAAAAAAAAATAAATATTAAAAAATTGTCTCTCTCTCTCTCTCTCTCTCTCTCTCTCTCTAAAAAAAAATATGACTAAGACAGTGAGTCTGTGCAACTTAAAAGTTGGGACCTTTTTGCTTCAACAATGTTAAACCTATGGCAGACAACAGTGGTATTATGTAAATTTTTTATAGATACATAAGTATAACAAATGTTGAATTGAACACTCAAGACTACAACTTGTAGATAAACATGCTATTCCTGAGGAGACCACTTCTTGAATTGGTTCATTCCTAATTATTCTTTTTTTTTTTTTTTTT
>NW_026000241.1:19177883-19198204 GCF_001458135.2 Marmota marmota marmota
GAGAGAGAGAGAGAGAATTTTAATATTTATTTTTTAGTTATTGGCAGACACAACATCTTTGTTTGTATGTGGTGCTGAGGATCGAACCCGGGCCGCACACATGCCAGGCGAGTGCGCTACCGCTTGAGCCATATCCCCAGCCCCCCTAATTATTCTTAAAACTCAATTTAAATATAACCTTCTCCAGGAAGCTTTCTCTAATTTATAACTTTCCTACTCCATACTTGGTGAAATCTAGATAAGGAGTTTGTTGTTGTTGTTGTTGTTGTTGTTTTTCCCAAAAATTCTTTGCTGATCCTATCATGCCATCCCAGAAATGTTGATTTTCTTGTCTGTGTGAGCTTATTGTGGGCAGAGGCCAAATGCAAATGATCTGTGTGTACCTATGGAACTTGGGATAGTATCTCTAGCACATGATGTACTCTGAAGATATTTGTTCATGAATTAACGAAACAGAGGATTTCTTAGTGTTATATCACTGTGACAAAATACCTTAAGTAAACAACTTAAAAGGAGAAAAAATTTATTTTAGCTCACAGTTTCAAAGGTTTCATGGTCACTTTACCTGGTGCCTTTTGGGCCTACAGTGGCAGAAGCAAGTGGTGGAGGAAAGCTGCTCACCTCACGGTGGCAAGGAAACAAAGAGGGAGAGAGGAAGGGGCTGGGGTCTTCATACACCCTTCAATGGCACATCCCCAATTATCTACTTCCTCCAACGAGCCCCACATCCTGAAGTGTCCACCAACTCCCAATAGCACCATCAGCTAGGGAACAAGCCTTTGACACATGAGCTTTTAGGGCCATTTAAGATCTAAATCACAACAAAAAGGATATGTAAGTAATAGTAACCTGTGTTTAAGAATTTTTTAGTTGCTTTCAGGACTACTCAATGCAATCATAATTAGAACCTGAAGACAATTTAATTATCTTATAACTTACAGACCATCTAATGTGATCCTAAAGTTACATAAATTCAAAAAGGTAAATGGAGACAACTGAGGGTGAAGAGCAGCAATCATTTTTAAATTTTATTTATTTATTTATTTTGAGAAAAAGGAAAAATAAGTTTTAATGCTTTGCTAGCAAAGGAAAAACACAAGGAACTCCTGTCCCAGGGAAATGGGCGGGTGGTGGGGATAAATAAATATATTTATTTTATGTATTTATTTTTGGTACTGGGGATTGAACCCAGGGGCACTCAAACACAGAGCCACATCCCCAGGCCCTTTTACTTATTATTTTGAGACAGGGTCTCACTAAGTTGCTGAGGCTGGCTTTGAACTTTCAATCCTCCTGCTTCAACCTCCAGAGCCAAAGGGATTACAGGCATGGGGTACCAGGCCCAGCCAGCCTAATAGGAGGGGTTGGAAGTGGTGATTCACAGGCTACATTTCACATATTCTCTATCTGTAGTTGTAATTCACTTGTTAATTTAGGAAATAGTAAATTTCTTAGATCTTCTGGCGCCTTCCCCTGAAGTGCTTCCTTCATGTGTGCTCAAGAAATAACTCTGCCTCTGCTTAGGATGAGGAAGAAAGGTAATCCTGTTGTCACTCCCACTCCTACCCACGGATTAGGGAAAGTGGGAGGAGGAAGAGAAAGAAACATATCCCCATTTAAAATAAATCACAGTGATACAGCAGCAAGTGTTACATTCAAAGCATAAAATGGACCATTGTTGCATTTCTCCACTGTCAATTTCTAAATTCCATTTCTATGGAAAAATGGGTGATGGCATCTTCAAGCTGCTTACTGCGGAGAAAGGGCAAAGTTGGGAGAAGTGATCTGAAGTTCTTGTTCTCTATCAAGTGGGGCATGGACAGTTAAGGGTATTCAGCATCAGGGCCGTCCAAAGGTCCATGGTGGCAGTTGGTGGGTGACTGGACAAGGTATACATATGGCAGGTAGCATGCAGATGGCCAAGGGTATTGTAACTTTACTGCATTCAGTTTCCTTTTTCTTGAAGTAGACCAAGATGGAGCAACTTATACTGTTCAGGAACAGAAGGTGGGAGTTCCCTGAAGCAAAAAGAGTTTCAACAACCGCATGGACAATTCTTCAGTCTCTATTCATTTACTCACAGGAATAGCTCCTCCAGTTCGACCCAAGGCAAACTCACCCCTCTCCAAATGTTCCAGCAGTCAGCTGTCAACAAACTTACCAGGCACCTTGTATCCTCAGCACGGAAGAAGGGTTGCCTGGAGAGGCAGACATGCCCAAGAAAACTGGAGAGGAGGCTGTTCTCAGGTCAACAATTTGTTACTGAAAGCTTGGTCCCTGTCCTCATGCCAATCCAATAATCTAAAATATAGATTTCCTATCCTCGGGATCCTCCTTTTACATTGTTTTGCAACCCTGTAAGAACAGAACCTATAGACACCCAAGGAATAGTTATCAGCCTGTACTAATCAGGGTTCTCCAAAGAAACAGAACCAACAGAATATCTACAAATAGAGGCTAAAAAGTCTCATATATACTGCCTACAAACTGAGGAACCAAGAAAGCTGGTGTGTAATTCAATCCTAGTCTGAAAGCCAGAGAATTAGAGACTTGATGATATAAATCTTGGTGTGAGTCTAAAGTTGGAGAAACAGCTGCATTAATGTCTAGGGATAAAAGATGGCTATCTCACCACAAGTAGAGAGTAAATTCACCTTTCCTCCACCATTTTGTTCTGTTCACATCCTCAATGGATCGGATAATACTCACCCATATTGGGGAGAAACATCTGCTTCACTCAGCTCAACTATTCAAATGCTAATCTTTCCAGAAACATCCTCATAGATACAACCAAAATTAATATATTCCTAGCTAGCTGGTCATCCCTTAGTCCAGATGAGTGTACACATAAAATTAACCATAGCACATAGTTTATTTGATTGATGCAGAGTCTCAGGGGATTTACAACCAGTAAAAAATGGAAGAAATTTACAACACAATACAAGATAAAAAACAAATATAAGACAAAAACATCAGAACAAACATAAAAAGGTCAGGTTTCTTTGCATTTGCAAAGTATATTATTTAGTTATTATTTATATTTCAAATGTCCATTTTCATTGAATTCATTCACTTATTCAACTTAAGTTGATTGAACACCCATTATAAACCAAGTACCATCCTAGAGAAAACACAAATGTTCCCAGAGCTTTCTAGGTATCAGAGGAGTCAGATACTATATAAATAATTGTTTAATTGTTATTGGGAATAATTAGCTGAGAAACAAATACTATGTATATTTATAATATATTGTAGAGCACTCTACTCCCACTGGAATAGCTATACTGAGTAATCTTAACCATACCAAATATTGTAAACGTTGTGGAGCAACTGGAATTCTTGAGCACTGCTGGTAGGAACTTAATATGGTCCAGCCACTTTAGTAAACAGCTTGACAGTTTATTCTAAAGTCACACACACATTTTTCATGAGACCTAGTAATTCCAGTCCTTGGTATTTACACAAGAGAAATAAAAACACATGCCCACACAACAGCCCACACAACACTAACCATTATAGCAGCTTTATTCATAAGAATAAAAAACTGGAAACAATCCAAATGCCTGTCACTAGGTAAATGGATCCATAAATCAGTACAATGGAATACTGTTTGGCAATAAAAAGGAAGGGACTTCTAAGACATCAGAGAACCCAGCAAAATTATTGAAAGTTTGATAATAGAAAATATCCAGATTCAAACAGACTGTATGAATTTTTCTAAGTTCAGGAACAGGAAAAACCCTATTAGAAATCAAATTAGAATTGCCTAGGGTGGAGGTGGTTATTGACTGGGAAGTTTCTGGGAACTTCCTGGGCTGATAGAATGTATGATACCTTCATTGGATAATGATTTCACGAATCAATGTGATTGCCAAAACTCATGGAACATGAACTTCAAACCTCAGATTAAAAAGAAAATGGTACTACATGGTGACTGCTGGTGACTGGAAGCAGGGGATCATAATGTTTTTGATGAGGAAGAATGTGGAGAGTAGGCTAGGCTTGGCTCTGAAATACTCTATGATGTATAGAACAGTGGTTTGCAGGCTGTGCCTAACCCTCAGTTACTCCATTATATAAAACATTAGTTTGGTACGAGTTACTCCATTTTGAGTAAAAGTGCCAAGCAGAATGACTCCATACTTGGTTTGTACAAGTAAACAACCACCGTCTGCACAGCACAAGCATAAGGCACAAACTGATAAATTGTGTTAATAAAAATGACCCATCTGTGAACTTCCTGAATTAAATCATGCATCAGCTTATTGATGCAAGGGGTATATCAACCCCATATCTGTCAAACCAGGCCCACACACTTATTGAATTCACCAGTCCATTGAATGAAACAACCTTCTCACCTGGGACCCATAAAAGGAGGAACACCCCCAAGAATGCCTGGTGCTATACACCCTGACCCATTGTGAGATGGAGATGATGAACCTCTGTTCCTGGGTTTGATCTTACTGATCGATGGCCCACTTTGAAACTGCTTAGCTTGACATTCCTGCTTGATGGCCCACTTTGGAATTGCCTGCCAACCTGACTCTGTGTGTTCTGACAGTCCTGTACCCTGAACAAGTTCTTTAGCAGCTTACAGTCTTATCTGACTGACATTCAGTGATGACTCTTCCATTTGTATCTTCTTTCTGTCTTTGTACTTTGTTTAGCCCCCCTGAACCCCTGTGGCTACCTTAACCCTTTCTTAGCCTTTCTGTAATTTGTATATATATATATGTATATTATATATATACATATATATATGTATATATATACATATATATATGTATATATATATGTAAAGCATGATGTGCAACTGAAGTGTTACAGATAATGGTAATTAGGATTGGAATGAAAGAACCTATGATTGCATGCTTGCCTCTCTCTGCTGCCTGGTAGCCACAGGGAGCAGCTTTCCTCTTCCATGTGGTTACACCATAATGTTTCTGCCTCAAAGCTAGCCAATCATGGAATGAAACCTCTGAAATGGATTAGAGAATCCATTTGACTAAGTGCACCAGCACAAAATAGGAACTGAATCTGCTCTAAAGGAGATCAAAGAATTTTTGGACAAACTCCATAATGAAATTAGTAGGACTTTGGAAAAGACTGGTAGCTGAGAAAAGCACTTGAACAATCAACTTGAGCACTTGGATCACAACATCCTACAGTGCAAGCTCAGCTGAGTGAGACAAGGGAATGACACCAGCAGGGAAATAGTGGAGTAACTGAAAGGACAAGACTCTGATCTGAAGTTACAGAGGAATTCAGAAAGGCAAAACAAGAATTGGAGAAAAGGGTACCAGCATGACTGATGTTGCTCCTTTGGTGAAGATTAAGCAGAGCTTAAGCAAGAAACTTTCAGATGTATGTTAGAATTAGTGTTGTGGGGGCTGGGGATGTAGCTCAGTGGTAGAGCTTACCTTAATTAAGCATGAGGCCCAGGGTTCAAACAGTACTTAAAAAAAAATCAGTAATGTGGAACAATATTACTCCAATCAAAACTGAATGATAAATCCAACATCACTAGAGAAAAGGGACACACATGCAATAATTTCAGAAGCAGTAATAGGCTCTTATCAAATAACACACTGGCTTTCATACTTCTAGTTTTTTTTAATGTCAAATTATATTTCACATTGCATAGGTTTCTAAATGTAATTATACCTCTAAAAACACAACCAATGGGTATTTTTGCATTTACACACATACACATTGTATCATGATAATTATAATGGTTAACACATTTATATTGAATATAATGTTCAATAAAGTAACTAAAAAACAACAAGAACAATATCTCTGTGATTGCTGGGCTTCTGACTACAAGTCACCCACAAGTACTCAGTAAATTGCAACCAATTAAACTAGTGTGGCTTGTGAATAAATTCTGACATTGTGGCAAGACATAGTGTTAGGTCTGTTAATCCCATAGCTAGCTCTCAACAAAGAATATTACAATGTATTCTGGTTTTAGGAAAAAAAAAATGGTCAGAACATCATGATTGAAATAAGCCAGATTCAGAAAGACTAGGGTTGAATGTCTTCTCATAGGCAGAAACTAGGGAGAAATAAGGAATTTAAAAAGGGGTGGGGATACCATGCAAGTACAATGAAGAACAATGAAGTAGAGAAAGTGGAATAAAGAGAGTGAGGGAGGAGGAATGGGAAAGAAGAGGAACGGAATGAAGTTAATCACACCAGGGTATGTGCACGTATGAATTCTTCTTTTATGTATAACTATAACGCACCAACTTAAAAAATAAATAAACTTTTTAAGAAAGAAAAAAAAAAAAAACGTCCGGAGAAGTGGAAGGAGATACCAAGCACCAGAAACTTTGTTAGTATTGATTTAAGTGGAAGAAAACTTGGCAGCGATCTGTATATGACACAGCGAAGGCAGGGTACTGCAAAATCCGCTAGCGGTAAACTGTTGGCCCCGCTGGCAGTGTCCACCCAAGGAAGCCCTCAAACCCTCCCAAGGCGTCCCAGAATTCACGCCAGTTCCTGCAGCTACCGCTGCCTCCACTGGGAAGCACGAGCCCTGGCAGGCGGGCGCTCTCCGGCGTCGCGCTGACGTCACGCGCGTGCTGACGTCGCCGGCGGCCGCGGCTTCTAGAGCTGGCTGGGGCTCGGGGGGCGCCGAGTTTGACTGGTTTGGGGTCCGCTGGGCGCTTGGCGCAGCTTCCGCCCACCCCCGCGCCCCAGGAGCCGCGCCCCGGGCTGGCCGAGCGCATCCCGCGGGCTCCCACGGGGACTCGCCCTGGCGGCTGGGCGGCGCTCGGCGAAAGTTGGCCCCTCGCGGGAGGGCTGGCCGGCGGGCGGGCGGCGGCCGCAGCTATGGAGCCCCGCAGCATGGAGTACTTCAGCGCCCAGGTGCTGCAGAAGGACGTGGGCAGCCGGCTGCAGGTGGGCCAGGAGCTCGTGCTCTACCTTAGCTCTCCTGGAGCCATCCCGGACCTGGGGGACGACCTGAGCCGCCTGGGCAAGACCGTGGACGCGCTCACCGGCTGGGTGGGCTCGAGCAACTACCGGGTAAGTGGTGGCGGCGCGGCGCGGCGCGGCGGGGCACGCCCTCGCTCCCGACCGGCCCTTTAATCCTGGACGTGCGCGTCTGGCCGGGAGCTCCCGAGCAGCGTCGGCGCGGCAGAAGACCCCGGCGAAGGGGAAACTCGGGGATCCGGGGCGCTCCGTCTTTCTTTTCGCGACTGTGACTTTTCACCACGACCAAGTTTTTCCACGCTTGTGAAACAACGACAAATTCAGCTATTCCGTGACACGTTGCGGAGTTACTTCGCACGGGGGCGGGGGGGCACAGTATTTATCACTTACTTGGAAAAAAAAAATCATTGATAACATATATACAGTAAAGGGATCCAAGACATATTTGTTCTCGCCAGTGTAAACTCTATGTACGAAGACATAGGACGTTAGGATACGATTTTGAGTTGAAAAGAGATGTCAAATTAATCCCCTCCTACTGATTTTCATCCTACTCAGTCTCCCGGTTCCTTCCTCCCCCCTCCCACCCCCATAATTGTTATGTGTGGAAGGTGGTGATCTTCGTCTCTAAAAGATTTTAAGGGCTTAACTAGGTGTCCGATTGTGTTTACTGTTTTTTCTTATGAAAAACTGTAGATCCTGTTACATTATTTGCTTTTCCTTATTGACGACCGGAAGCAGTTGAAGGCTCTTCATTTTGTTGTAATGCAGCTGAGGATTGACTCGGACTTGAAACCATGTGCTACCAGGTTTATTGGCGAAGAGGAGAATGAGGTATAAGAAGAAATGAATGTTTATTTAGAGTCAGTAGTAGCAGACTATAGTGTAGCTATGTAGAGAGGCCAGGTAAATATTCTGTAATTAGCCTGTTCTGTAGTAGTTAGCTGTTACTTTTCTTTCCAGTCTTCTGGTGGCAGTGTTGCTTTAAAATGCTGGCGGGAACCTGTGGATGAAGTGATTTTTCTTAGAAATATATCCTTATATCCAGCGAATAGGCTGTACTTTGAAAGCTTCTCTATGCAGAGAAGAAAGACAAACTCTAGAATTATGATGCAGATTTAATGGTAAAACCTACTTGAAAATTTACCACTTTTGTGCTTCATTACATATTATATCTTTATTGTTCTTATTTGGGAAAAGTTATTGTTTACTAATATATCATTGCCATTTGGAAATATTAGTTATTTGGAGAAACAAGCTAAATTTACTTACTTTTTAAGAAAGACATGCTCAAGGTAGTTGATTTTATGATACAGCACAGATTCTTGTAGAAAATCAGCTCTTTGACAATGTTTGTTCACCTTTCCAAGTGATTGATGTGCCCCCTGCTTCTCATTGACTGTAGCTAATCTGCTTTGAGCTATTTCACTCCTCAGGTGTACTGTCAGTGAATGGATGGTTGAGCAGTCCATCTCTTGAAACACATCTGGCTTCTGTGATAACACAGTATCCTAATTTTTCTGTGAATGCCCCGAGCTCTATTTCTGCTTGGTGCTGTTTTTAACTGGTCCTTAAGAGTAAGGATCCTTCAGGGGTCTGCCTCAGGTTTTCATTTGTTTTTGCTGTACATTCTTTCCATGCTCTCACCAGATACTCAGAAGAGACCTGCCACAGGCTCCCACCAGCTTATTTACACACTTTCTGGTTGCTCTCCCCAACAGTCTACCTTTTTTGCTGTTATGATGGATGAATTACCTGCCTTCCTCACTTAACACCAATCCCTCCTCATGAGTATTATTAGCTTCCATGTCCTCTTATCTACTCAAGGATATTTGATCCATCAATTCTTTCTTCTTCTTGAATTATTGAACCAATTATTCTTTAATATAAAATTACTAAATTCTTTAATATAAAAACTTCTGACATTACTAGGGAGAGAGTATTCTAATTAGTGTTATTTGGGTTTTATAAACTAAATTGCATATTCTGTTTTTACTCGAGAGACAATGAAACACACCAAATTCTTTTTTTTTTTTTTTTTAATTGATTTTGGACATTCCTGGGGTTTAAACCCAGGGTCTTTTATCCAGATAACTATCACTAAATCTCAGCCCACACCAAAGTCTCTTAAAAAAAAATGTAGGAATATTGAATGTACAAATAGAATTGTACTTAAATTTTAAATTATGCTGAACAAACTAGTTTTTCTTTGGTTTTGATACTTTAGAATTTATGTCATAACAGTCATTGCTTTGATACATTTGAGTACTGTCTATATGCTGGGTATTGTTCTTGATGGTGAGGATCTAGCTGTGAACCAGACAGGCAAGACTCATTCATTTAGATATTTTTTGATGACCTACCATGTGCAGGCACTTACTACTATTCTAGGCACTGCGGATACAATAGTGAAAAAGAGATATCCTTGCGTTTGTGGACTTACATTTTAGTGGGGATAGAGGAATAGGCAGGATAAGTAAATAAAATCTATTGTGTGGTAGGTGGTGATGAATAGTTTGGAGAAAAACAGTGAAGGGAATAGGAAATTTTAGGCAGGATTAAGCCTAAAGAAATTAGGATATTCATCCTTCTTTCCTTTTTAAAACTTGTTTTCTATTATTTGTTAGCTTTATTTTCATTCTTGTACATTGTGAGCAACAGTAACATTTACATTTCATCTGCATCTGTAACAGTAAATTGACTCTAAAAATGAAGAAAACAATAAGTAGTATTTATATTATAACTACATAGTACTACCTAAGTAATGTGCTAGGATTTCATGCTTCTGGGAATTCAAAATTATAGCCTCCTTGACTTTCTAAGGATAATATTTCCCAACATCAGCTTCACTTCAATTATATTTCCTATAAACTATCACTATTGTACTTTTTTTAAAATGGGATGAGGGGCTCAAACCTAGGGGTACTGTGCCACTCAGCTACATTTCCAGCCCTTTTTATTTTTTATATTGAGACAGGATCTTGCCAAATTGCTCAGATTGGCCTTGAACTTGTGATCCTCCTGCCTTAGCCTCCTGAGTTGCTGGGATTATAGGCATGTGCCATGACATCTAGCTACCATGTTTTTGTACCCCCCCTCCTCAAAAGATGTTTATCTACCAACTAATATATGTGTATTTTGGCCTGTTCCTTTCCAGGTTGTTTTTAATATTTTTACTATTAACATTGTATATTGTCACTTTGTACATATGCATGAGAATTTCTCTTGGTTATTGATTCTAATTGGTCAGATTTAGCATCTTCCTTTAATGCTCCCTTTATAATCCTGAAATTAAATGTATAGAGAATACCTATTACACATAATTTTAAAAAATCTGTGTAGTGTCCTCTAACAGTAGTATAAAGGAAAATTACATGTAATTTATAATGAGGTAAAATATGTTGTTTTCCCTTAGTTTGAACAGGGAATTGGTTCCATTCCTCTCTCTCATATACTAAAATCCTCAGTGTTCAAATACCTTATATAAAATGGTGTAGAGTTTACATATAACCTATGTATCCTTCTATATGCTTGAAATCATTTCTAGATTAGTTATATTGAATACTATGTAAACACCATGTAAATAGTTATATTATTTAGGAAGTAATGACAAGGAAAAAATGTACATTTTCGGTGTAGATCCACAATATATTTTTCTCAAATATTTTTTCTGAGGTTGGCTGAATCTGAGCATGTAGAACCCACAGATTTGGAGGACTGACTGCATTTCTATGTTTAACGTGCCAACCAGACTGATCAAGAAGACATGATAGTTACATGGCTGCAACAGTACGTGTAATAGTTATAATGCTGTCACTATCAATTCAGACTATTACAAATGTGTGGTTGCTGGGTGATTCATTGTTGATGACAGTGATACTCTGTAAGTCTAACTTTTTTAAAAATATATTTTTAGTTATAGATGGACACAATACCTTTATTCATTTATTTTTATGTGGTGCTGAGGATTGAACCCAGTGCCTTTCACATGTGAGGTAAGCATTCTACCACTGAGCCACAACTTCAGCCTTGTAAGTCTAAATTTTGAACCTCATTTCTTCAGTACACTAGCTTACAAAGTTTGATCATCCCATCTGACATCCTTTTCATTAAGCTTTTAACTGTCCTGCACTCTTTTTTTATTTTTATTTTTTTAGTTGTAGATGGACATGATACCTTTATTTATTTATTTAAGTTAGATATATTTTTAGATGTAGATGTGTACAATATCTTTATTTATTTATTTTATGTGATGCTGAGGATTGAATCCAGTACCTCACACATGAAAGGCAAGCACTCTACCATTGAGCTACAGGCCCAGCCCCTATCCTGTACTCTTTTTTTTGCGGGGGGTTACCAGGGATTGAACTCAGGGGCACTCAACCACTGAGCCACATCCCAGCCCTATTTTGTATTTTATTTAGAGATAGGGTCTCACTGAGTTGCTTAGCAGCTTGCCATTGCTGAGGCTGGCTTTGAACTCATGATCTTCCTGCCTCAGGAAGATTCCAAGCTGCTGGGATCACTGGCATCTTCCATTACATCCAGTTGTCCTACTCTCATCACTGAGCTAAATATCATGGTCAGTCATTAATCACACCCTTATATTCATTCTTAATTTTTGTCTACCTTCTCATTCTTGATTTATTATCCTCATTTAATAAACTTCAGTATGAATTAACCCAACTCTGCCTATCTTTATACCTGCACCAGTGGAACTTAAGGTGGATGGATGAAAACACAGTTTTTTAAACTGGCTTCATTTAAATTTGTGGATTGAAAGTTGGCCCTTAATACTGTCTGGCATCATACTGTATTTTGGAGTTCATTCACTGTTTCACTTAAACAGCTATTTTACATCTTTTTCTCTCCCCTTAGAGAGAGATACCAATATCTTCTTATCTATTATCACTGTCAGCTAAGTCCTTCCTTCCTACTCCATTGAGGAAATTGAAGGAATTAGAATTTTTTAAATTCTCCCATTGTGTATCTACTCACCTTCCAGCATTTACACCCATGACAATCTCCTAATATTTGTTGCATTAGTAAATGAAAGCACACTTGTCCTTTGATTTACCTGTTGATTGCGTTCCTGGAAAACTCATATACCAAAACCATGCCCACCCCTCCCCTCAAAAAAAAAAAAAGGGTACTTGCGGGGGGCAAAGTTAAATTTTAGACTTACAGAACTTCAGATAGGTTTTTTTAATCTATTTAAATGTTTGTCAGCAGGACTGCCAAGTATACCTATACCAAGTACCTATAGGCTGTGCATCTCCAGATTGTAATATTTGTGTCCCCCATTCCCACTGTCCTTGAGAACCATTGTTCTTGGGCATATGTCTAGACGGGGGAATATTGGGTTATATTTTCCTTATTTTGTCTACCTCATCCTAACGTTCATCACTAACTCACTTTGTTTCTCTTCCTTTTTGAAGTCAATAGTTTTATTATTTATAAAAAAAAAAAACTATGTTTCTTTTCAGGTTTTTAAAATTTGTAGATCATTGGGTTTCATTTATATAACCTGTGTGTACATGCCCTTTTGCTTAGCCAATTATTCTATACTACTCTTTTTTCGGTAGCTGTGTATGAATAGCATGCCTTTATTTAATTTGTTTATTTTTATGCAGTGCTAAGGATCAAACCCAGTGCCTCACACATGCTAGGAAAGCACTCTGCCACTGAGCTACAGCCCCAGCCCCTATAACATTCTTTTACTACTAATTGTCTAAGAATTTTTTAGTGTTGGGGATTGAATACAGGACCCAGTACATGCTAAGCATGTGTTCTACCATTCAGCTATATCCCCATTCACACGAATTTTCTTAGTTAATTTGGTGGGGAAAAAACATCCTGTAAACCTATTCTACTTCCTAGTAAGAGGAGCATTATATGAGTATGTTTGTTATGAGCAATATATGCTTTTTTTCCTGTTCCACTTGTGGAAAAAAAATATTCATGATTATGAATTAAACATGTGTTTCTGGGTGTCAAAAAACTTGTTGCCTGACTTTCTGACTTCATTTATTTTATTTTATTTTTTTGTGGTGCTGGCTGACTTTCTGACTTTATAAGGAAAGTTCTTAGTTGTGATTCTTAAATTGAGTGTAATCATTACTATCTAATGCAGTTACTTAACAGAACTGTTTTGGTGTATGAGTTTTCCAGGAATGACAACATTTGTGATCTAAGCTATTTGGAAGACTTTATATCCTATTTAATTGAAACTCTCTAGCAAAGGCAATGGCTTGCATTTAAGTTTATTGACTGATTGCTCAAATATGTTCAACTACTTGTGATGCAGAGGTGAGAAGGGAGGGGCAGAGGGAGAGAAATCGGTGGGAGAGAAAGAATGGAGGAATGACTCTAGAGTCCTGAAATTTCTCAGGGTTAATAACATTTCATTATATTTTTTAAAATTTGAGTTTTATGGTTTAAAAATACCCTAAAATTTGTTTGACCTTACCTCCAAATTTTTAGCTTTTTTTTTTTTTTTGTGTGTGTGTGTGTGCCAGAAATTAAACCCAGGGGCAATTTGCCACCCTCTGAGCCATATCCCCAGTCCTGTTTTTTACTTTAAGACAGAATCTCACTAAGTTGCTTAGGGACTCCCTAAATTGCTGAAGCTGGCCTTGAATTTACAGCCTCCTATCTCAGTCAATTTCCCAGAGTTGCTGGGATTACAGGTGTGAGTCACCACGCCCAGCTGCTTTTAAAAAGTTTTTCTACTGTTACAAATTATGTTATTCTTTCTTTTGGGGAGAGATGCTGTACTTTTTATATTTTAAGGGATATAAGCAGAGGCATTTGGGTTTCTAAGGAAGTGATGAGGAGCAAATTTGAGTATTGCTCTATTTCTTTTCTTTTTGAGAGTTTTAGTATTTTACTGCTGAGTATACCCTTAGCCAAGATGCAGGTTAAGTTGAAAAATGTTCACATGGAAGTTCAGAAAAGGTATGTATAGCTTCATATGTAAATCTTGATATTTGATGTATCACATTTACCAACTATATACCTCTGTATGTATTTTTTGGTCTGGTACTGGAGATTGAACCCACAGGTACTCTATTATGGAGCCACATCCCCAGTCCTTTTAATTTTTTTTTGAGATAGGATCTTGTTAAGTTGCCCAAACAACCTCGAATTAGCAATCTTTTTGCCTAACGCCACAAAATGCTGGAATTACAGGTGTGTGCCACTGCTCCTGGCTCACCTACCATATTCTTTAGAAATGTATTAGCTGTTATTGCATATTGATTGACTGGTTGGTTGGTACTAGGAGTTGAACCCAGGGGTGTTTAATCACTGAGCCATATCCCCAGCCCTTTTTGTTTTGATACAGGCTTATCATTAAGTTGCTTAGGGCTTTGCTAAGTTGCTGAGGCTTGCTTTGAATTTGTAATGTTCCTGCCTCAGCCTCCTGAACCGCTACACCTGTCTCGGTCTTTATCTATTATCCCATGTAAATTTCAGAATCAGGTAGGCACCAGAATATGAGGAATTTTTATTGCGTTTACATTGAATATTCTCTTTCTTGGGAAGAATTAATGTCTTTATAATATTTGCCTCTTTATCCATGAAAATTGTTTAGGTATTTAACATTTTTCAATTCTGTTTTAATTGTTTTCTCAAAATAGGTGTTATACACACTTTTTTATTAGATTACTCTTAGGCAATTTACAGTTTTTGAGAGTACTGTATATGTGATTCTTTTAAAAATTATACTTTCTAATATATAGAAATGGAATGGTGTTTGGCATATTGATTTTTATGAGTAACCTACTTGTTATATAATTAAAAGCTTTTTCCCCTCCTGTAATTTCTGGGTTTTTCTCTAACTATGATCATATCAAAGAATAATGACAACCTTTCTTCTTTTCAGTCCATAGTTTTGCTTGGTTTTATTGTATTTTCTAAGACCCATAGAATGGGGATGAAAAAAGGAGAGTGGGCATTCTTCTCTTTTCAGGTTTCAAAGGTATGTTCTAACATTTCACCATTAGGAATCATGCTTGCTATAGTTAAAACAACAAAATAATGGTAGAGGACTTTGAACACATATATAAAGGTAGACAGTAAAATAAACTCAGCCATAACACTACTCTTCACCCATAAGCAACCCTACTCCATCATCTTGTCACAAATCATAGATGTCATATTGTCCATCCATAAGACTTTGTAGTTAGTCTCGTCATTGTCTCAAGGATAAGCTCTTTTAAAAAAATTAGTATAACCTGAATCTCATTGTCATAGTTACAAAAAAAATTTCTTTACATCAAATATCCAGAGTTCAAATTTCCAGTGTTTTTAATTAGTTTGGAGAAATAAGAATCCAAATAAGATTCATATGTTGTGGTTGTTAATTTATTAGTTTCCTACTGTTGCTTTAAGAAATGACTACAAATTTAGTTGCTTATGACAATATCCAGTATGCTCTTATAGTTCTGGAGATCAGAAGTCTGAAATGGATTTTACTGGGATAAACTCAAGGTGCCAGCAGGATTATATTCTAGAACTATTGTGGGAGACTTAATTAAAGAGAGGCTTCTAGAGGCTGCTTGCATTCTTTGGCTCATGGCATCTTTTTCCATTATCAAAGCCAGCAGTGTAGCATCTTGAAAACTTTCTTTCTGACCTCTGCTTACATCATCATATTTCCTCTGATTTGGATTTTTGACTTCCTTCTTATAAAGACCTGTACTTATAAGGACTCCCTCTTACAAGGACCCTTGAAAAAAACTCAGCCATTTATGTTCAACTAATTTTTTTTTCTTTTTTTTTTTTAATTGGTTGTTCAAAACACTACAAAGCTCTTGGCATATCATATTTCATACATTTGATTCAAGTGGGTTATGAACTCCCATTTTTACCCCATATACAGATTGCAGAATCACATCAATTACACATCCACATTTTTACATATTGCCATACTAGTGACTGTTGTATTCTGCTACCTTTCCTATCCTCAACTAATTTTTTTTAAATATTTATTTTTTGGTTAGACACAATACCTTTATTTTGTTTATTTATTTTTATGTGGTGTTGAGGATCGAACCCAGGGCCTCGCGCATGCTAGGCGTGCGTTCTACCACTGAGCCACAACCCCAGCCCTATGTTCAACTAATTTTTGATGAAGATGTTAAGAATACACAATGAGAAAAAGACAGTCTCTTCATTTAATTGTATGGGGGAAATGATACCTACATGCAAAAGAAAGAAGTTGAACCTTTATTTTACACCACAAAAAATAAATAAAAATGGGTTAAAGGCTTAAATGTAAGACCTGTAACTGTAAAAACTCTTGGAAGAAAATGGGAAATTTCTTCATTGGTCTTGGCAATTTTTTTTTTTTGATAACAAATGCACAGGCAACAAAAGAAAAAATAAACAAGTGGGACTATATATTAAACTAACAAGTTTCTGCACAGCAAAAGGAACAATAAAATGAAAAGCAATCTACTGAATGGGAGAAAATACTTGCAAAGACCCACTTATTTGTCAAGGAGTTAATATCCCAAATGTAAAAGGAGGTCATATAATTTAATAGCAGACAAATAAACCCTAAGCCAAAAATTCACCCCACTTACGAAGTGTGCAAAAGACCTGAATAGATATTTTTCAAAGGAGGACATATAAATGACCAACCAGGTATGTGAAAAAAATACTCAACATCCGGAATCATTAGGGAAATGCAAATCAAAGCCACAATGAGATATCACCCCATACCTGTTAGGATGTCTGTTATCAAGAAGCCAGAATATAACAAGTGTTGCTGGTGAGGATGTAGACAAAGAGGAACTTTTGGGAGGCTGAGGTATTAGGATTGCAAACTTGAGGTCAGCCTGGGTAACTCAGTAGGACCCTGTCTCAAAATAAAAAAGAACGAGGGATGTAGCTCAATGGTAGAGTGCTTGTCTAGCGTTCTTGAGGCCCTGGGTTCAATCTGAAGTATTGACAAAACCCAACAAAACAAAACAAAATGAAAACAAACCTACCATATGATTCAGCAATCCCACTTCTGAGTATATAGCTAAAAGAAGTAAAATCACTATTTTAAAGAGATATTTGCCCTGCCACGTTCATAGAAGCATTATTTATAATAGCCAAGATATGGAAACAACCTATTTTTATCAACAGATGGATGAATAAAGAAAATGTGATATACACATGAAATGTTATTCAGCCTTGACAACAAAATAAAGGAAATCCTATTACTTGCAACAACATGGATCAACCTGAAGGACATTATGCTACGTGAAATTAGCCAGAGACAGAAAGACAAAAATACTACATGGTCCTATTTGTATGTGGTGTCTAAAAGAAAAAAGGTAGAATTCATAGCAACAAAATAGAATGGGAAAAGTGGAGATGTTATTCAGAGAGTATACACTTTTAGTTATAAGATGAATTAGTTCTGGAAACAATGTATAACATGTTGACTATTATTAGTAATAACGTATACTTGAAATTTGCTAAGAGTAGATTTCAAGTGTTCTTACTTTACATTGGGCCTAAGATAATCCAGGTTAATGTCTCCTTCTCTGATGATTTTTAGTTCCACCTACAAAGTCCCTTTTGTCATGTAGGATAACATATTTACCTAGTTGCGGGGGGCGGGGGGGGGTTTGGTTAGGATGTGAACATCTTTGGGAGACCATTATTCTGCTGCCAGAGTTAACATATCCATTAAAGTATTTATAAATCTGTTTTCTTCTCAGTCCTCTCTGTTTTTAAAAGTTCTTGGATTTTATTTGTGATAGAATTTCCAGTAGTCTGGATTTTCTGATTTCATTCTTATAATGATGTTTGACCTTTTTTTTTTTTTTTTCTGTATTTCCTATAAACTGGTAACTTAGTTGGATCTAAAGCTTAATCAAATCCAGGGTTTCTTTTTTCCACTGAGACTGTTTCATAGGACCCTGTATGCATATGACTACTTGTCTAACGTGTGAGGCACTGGGTTCGATCCTTAGCAACACATAAAAATAAACAAATAAAATAAAGACATTTTCTCCATCTACAAAAAACTTTAAAAAATAATAAAATTTAAAAATATTTTTAAAAAGACTATTTCATAAGTAATGTTCTCCATCCATCAGGAGGTGCATAAAGTCTGAATCTCTTTTTTTGTAATGTTAGCAGCCATTAATATTTAATTCTTTTATAAAGACAAACTTTTCCCATATACAACTATTTGGTTACTTAGTGTTATACTTTATGTAGAATGGCAGATTTGTTTATACGATTCTTTCCTTTTATTTACTAATTGTGAAAATAATGTGATATTTCCAGTGTCCTTCAGTGTTGCCAGAACTTTTTTTTTTTTTTCTTTTTTTTGCTATCATTATGAACTCTTGTATTTAAACATATCTGATGTATTTCAAGACAATGTATTTTTTCCTTTTTGGTATTCACATTGCCCTATCTTGGCATGGCTTTAGTGATCTTTGATAGTATCGTTGTTCTGTAGTATCATAAGATGTTGTCATATTTCCTGCTCCAGCCCTGGATTTAGCCATTTCTCTAGAAGCTGTTTCCTTTTAGTGGGAAACAGTGTCTGGAAACTATGATGTGGTGATAGTGGTACTTATTGTTACTAGTTTAGTCATTGTTTTTAGATTTTTTTCTAGTGGGTAGAGTTAGATTTTATTTTAAAGAAAACTATGTTGTGAAGCCAGGTGTGGTGGTATATGCCTATAATCATAGCAAATAGAGAGACTAAGTATGACAGGAGGATTGCAAGTTCAAGAGTAGGCTCAGCAATTTAGCAAGACACTGTCTCAAAAAAAATCAAAAAAGGTGTAACTCTGACTCTTAGTGGGTTCAATTCCCAGTACTACAAGAAGGAAAGGAAGGAAGGAAGAAGATATTTCATGAGTTCATACTGTTATTTCCAGTTCAGATTCAGGACTACAGCTTGTACTTAACTTCTACCTATCTTTTGCATGTATCTCTTTCTATAAGCAGCAGTTTCTAAGAACAATAGTTTCCTTTTTTTTTTTTTGCATAGTTTATTTTTATTTATTTATTTTTTTAGAGAGAGAAAGAGAATTTTTAATATTTATTTTTCAGTTTTCGGTGGACACAACATCTTTATTTTATTTTATGTGGTGCTGAGGATGGAACCCAGCACCCTGCCCTGTGCATGCCAGGCGAGCACGTTACCGCTTGAGCCACATCTCCAGCCCCTTGCATATTTCAGTGGAGAAATAAAGTCACATTACTGTATTTTAAAGTCAGTTGCAATAGTCTTGTGTGGTTACACTGCTAACTGAATAACATTTAGGTTCATTTGTTATTTCATTTTCAAAAAAAGCATTGTAGGTGTTACATTTGTGTTTTTCATTTTTGTTGATCCATTTTCAGTTAATTTTTGTAACTGATGTGATATGTAAGTTGAGGTTTAATATTTTGCATGTGGTTATGGTTGTAACATCATTTGTTGAAAGATTTTTCTTCATGGAATTGTTCATTGCACAGTTGTTGGTTATCAGTTGACTTCATGTTTGGTTCCATTTTGTATTCAGTTTTACGTTAATCTATTTGTCCATCCTTTTATTAATATCACATTATCTTTATTACTCTAGCTTTATTAAGTCTTAAAATCAGGTAATTTGACTTTAAATTTGTTTTTCTTGTTCAGTGTTTGGTATGGACATTCTACCCATGAACCTTTTATGTATATGTATGTGTGTATTTTATAAATCTAGATCTGTATCTCCCCCTATCCTAAGATCAGCTTGTTAATTTCTGCAACAAACTCTGTTGGGAATTTGATCAAGATTGAATTATTTATTCATGGAGTTTCAAATCTTTTTTTTTTTTTTAATTTAAATTATGTTTTTTTTTTTAGTTCGAAATCTTTTTTTTTTTTTTGGTACTATGGATTGAACCTAGGGGTGCTTAACCATTGAGCCATGTCCCTAGCCCTTTTTAATATTTTATTTAAAGACAAGTTCTCGCTGAGTTGCTAAGGGCCTCGCTAAGTTGCTGAGGCTGGCTTTCAATTCAAGATCTGAAAGCCAGGATTACAAGGTGTACCACTGAAATTTTAATAATATTGAGTCCTATAGCCCATGAATTTGGTATATGTATCCATTTAATTTAATTCATCTATATCTCTTTCACTAGCTTTTTGTAATTTAAGCATGTAGCTTTTGGACCTCATTATTAGATTTATGTCCTAAGGGGTCAGGCATGGTAGCATACACCTGTAATCCCAGTGGCTCGTAAGGCTGAGATAGGAGGATGGCGATTTCAAAGCCAGCCTCAGCAACTTAGTAAGGTCCTAAGCAATTTAGCCAGACCCTGTTTCTAATAAAGTATAGAAAACTGCTGGGGATGTGGCTCAGTGGTTAAGTACCCTTGGCTTCAATCCC
>NW_026000241.1:19198414-19202227 GCF_001458135.2 Marmota marmota marmota
TGGGTTCCATCCTCAGCACCACATAAAATAAAATAAAGATGTTGTGTCCACCGAAAACTGAAAAATAAATATTAAAAATTCTCTTTCTCTCTCTAAAAAAATAAATAAATAAAAATAAACTATGCAAAAAAAAAAAAAGGAAACTATTGTTCTTAGAAACTGCTGCTTATAGAAAGAGATACATGCAAAAGATAGGTAGAAGTTAAGTACAAGCTGTAGTCCTGAATCTGAACTGGAAATAACAGTATGAACTCATGAAATATCTTCTTCCTTCCTTCCTTTCCTTCTTGTAGTACTGGGAATTGAACTCAGTGGGCACTCAACCACTGAGCCACATCCCCAGACCTTTTTTTTTTTGTATTTTATTTAGAGGCATTTTTTTTTTTTTCTGTTTCTTGCTGTGCTATTGACATTGAAATTTTCTCCCTTTGCTCTTTTGTGTGTCTCCTAACTTTTAATTGAAAGCTAGATAGTTTTTAAGAAATTTAAGACTAAGTTAAATAGTATTTATGCTTAGAAATGGCTTGCTTTTTCTGTTAAGATTCTAGTGTGGAGCTATGTAATCAGTCTAGGCAGAAGTTGAGTTAGGTTTGCATATTATGGTTGCTATACTTACCTTTAGTTCATATTTACTTCTGGTTGCTCTATTACTTGGTTGATTTGATGCAGCATTTTCTTTAATGTTTCTGCTCTATGTTGCACTTAAGCCTTCCTTATTTCCCTGTTTCATAGAGGGCTTTTCCCTCATGTTCCAGTTCTTTCCCTAATGGTAGATTCCCATTGCTCCTGCTTTCTTGTGCTTGCTAGCCTGGTTGGTAGGAGTGTGGTAATTCTCTTGTTTTTCTGGTCCAGCTTTAGCCTTAGGAGGCTTTTTGTCATTGAGTCTTGGGGGCAGGCTTTATCAAAGATCACATCCCTCCCCACCTGGAAACCTTTAATTGTTTGAACTCATCATGTCCTCCCATTGAATCGGAGGGCTTTTTTTCCCCAGGTACTTTTTTTATTGGTGCATTATATATTTTTTATTGGTGCATAATGGTGGGATTTCTTGTTACATATTCATATATATATGTACAATATAACACTTTCATTTTCTAGTATTTCCCCTTTCCCTTCCCTCCTCCTTCCCCCTGGTCCCTTTCCTCTTTTCTATTGATCTTCTTTCGATTTTCATGAGATCCCACACACACACCTTTCTTTTCCCTTTTTCTCTCTAGCTTCTACATATGAGAGCAAATATTAAAACTCTTGGCCTTCTGAGTTTGGCTTATTAACATGTGGTCTCAAGTTCCACCATTTTTTCTGCAAATGATATGATTTTATTTTTCTTTATGGCTGAATAAAACTCCATTGTTTACATGTATCACATTTTCTTTATCCATTCATTGGTTGATGGACACCTAGGCTGGTCCCATAGTTTGGGTATGTTTGTATGGCTATTGTATGTTGACTTTAATTCTTTAGGATAAATACCAAGGAGCTGTATAGCTGGGTCATATGGTGGTTCCATTCCTAGTCTTTTAAGAAACCTCAGTATTGATTTCCATAGTGGTTGAACTAATTACAATTCCAAGACAGAAGGCCTTTTTTTTTTGTATTTTTCCTTTCTTCAACAGAAGCAGGTTTGTTGGTGGTGGTGGTACTGAGGATTGAACCCAGAGGTGCTCTGTCACTGAGCTACACCTCCAGCCCTTTTTTTGTTTGTTTGTTTTATTTTTTAATTTTGAAACAGAGTATTGCCTAGTTGCCAAGGCTGGCCTTGGAGTGGCAGTTTTCCTGCCTTGGCCTTCAGAGTTTCTGGGAATACAGGCGTGTGCCACTGTGCCTGGGAACAGTTTGTTTTACATGTGCCCTTGGGATAACAGTGTTTGATATCCTTCTCTCAGTATTTTAAACTGGCCTTTCTTGTAGGACAAGGGTATTGGCAGCATTAGTAAATGCAGTTTCTCACTTCCCCCAGACCTGTACACCAAGAAATCCTTTTTCCAATCCCCACCAGCCCTCAGTCTTAATTATTAGTGTGGAGGTTTGTGGAGAAAGAACTTGCAAGTGGGTGCTAATTAGAGCTTCCAAGTGGATACAAACTCTTGTGTGTGTGATACCAGAGATTTTGTATTTTCATTCCAGCCTCACTCAGTTATTAACAATGTGTTAAATATGGTTGTGTTTTTCTTACTTGTATTGCAGCTTAATTTTCTTCCTGTCTTCTGTCACATGTGACCTGCTTGTGTCCCACGTTGTCTTTTTTTTTTTTTTTTAAGGTTAGCTGGTTATTCTACAACCTCAGCTTCTGATGCATTCAGAACAGTTATGATTTTGTAGATTACTTGACTTTTTGTTGTTGGAGTGGGAGTGTTTTTCCAGTTTCTACATTCTAGATGGAGGCTGAAATTCCTTTGTAATTAAAGGTACTCTTTTGAATTTTTCACTTTGATTTAGGAACTATTTTGAAGTTCAGGTTGCAAGTATAGTCTGAGTTCCTATGAAACCTTCACCTAATTTCCCCGTTTTTAGCTTTTTTTCCCCCCAAATACTTTATTACTATCTTCCTAATTATTTTATAAATTATTATTATTGAACCATTTGGGAATAGGGTGCCTCAGCCTCATGACTGTTTACCCCTGAATACTTCAGTCTCAGTGTTTAAAAACTTGGTAATATATGAAGATTTGAGTGTGTCAAAAATTATATAGTGATGTGTATCAATAATTTGTATTCATTAAAACTTCTTTCTGTCTGTAGGTATCATTAATGGGATTGGAAATTTTAAGTGCCTTTGTGGACAGATTATCAACACGATTTAAATCCTATGTAGCAATGGGTAAGTTAACTTTATTTAAAAATCATTGTAGAGTTTGATGTGGTGACTTTTTTCTCCTAGTTTTCGAACAGAATTAGTTCAGTGTAAATTAAAAAACAGTTTTGTACAATCGAGGGATCTGCTCTTTATTATTTTAGTTTACCCTAAGATTTTGACCTATTTAAAGAATTATATCCCCTTTGAGGAAAAAGCAAATAACCCCAAGAAACAAATAATGAAACAAAAGAAATTGCTAAGTAGTGTTAATAGATTTTTTTATGTTGTATTTTCAGATTTTTTTTACTTGATCTCTTACTGAAGTTTATAATATAGTTTATAGTCTATGGGGAATGATCAGTTCTTTCATTGCCAAACTGTTCAGATCAGTATTTTATAGAACATAACAAATAAATTACAACAAAATTAAATGAAAAAAAATGAAAGTCACATTTTTTATTCGTACATTGTAATTATACATAATAGTGGAATTAATTATTGCATATTTGTACATACACACAATAGAACGATAAAATTTGGTTAGTTTTGTTCCCCAGTACTTCAAAGACTTATTTTTGTTTTTTGCTTTGGTTTTGATGTTGAGAATTGAACCGTGGGTCTTGCACATATATCCTATCACTGAGATATAACCCCAGCCCCTTGAATTTTTTTTTTTTTTTTTTTTTGTGATACTAGATATTGAATCCAGAGACCTACTACTATTGAGCTACATCCCCAGCCCTTTTTATTTTTTAATTTTGAGACAGGACCTTGTTAGGTTGCTGAGCAGTTCTCAAACTTGCAGTCTTCCTGCCTTAGCCTTCTGAGTAGCTGGGATTATAGGCATGAACACAGATTACAGGCATGTATCACTATATTCTGAATTCCTGAACTAAACTCAGTTTTCTATTATTAGATCCAGCAAACAAAATCAGTTGAGTTAGATTGCTTTAAAAACGTTTCCTAAACACTCTTAGTTTCTTTCTTTCTTTTTTTTTTTTTTTTTTTTTTTTTTT
>NW_026000241.1:19202763-19229476 GCF_001458135.2 Marmota marmota marmota
TTTTTTTTTTTTTTTTGAGGGAGGTACTAGATGTTAAACTCAGGGGCACTCAACTACTGAGCCACATTCCCATCCCTATTTTGTATTTTATTTAGAGACAGGGTCTTGCCGAGTTGCTTAGCACCTCGCATTTGCTGACATTGGCTTTGAACTCACAATCCTCTTACCTCAGCTTCTCGAGCCGAGCCGCTGGGATCACAGGTGTCTGCCATCGTGCCCAGCAACACTCTCAATTTCTTTATTAAAGTTTGTATACTGATCCTGAGCTTCTGGGTCTACTTTGGCACTTACTATGTGTTTGCTATGTACTATAATTTGCTAGTATAATCCTCTGTGTATTTTAATTCTAATTGCAAAGTTTGCTCTAACTTATTTTCTAAATCTGAGTCACCTGATTCATTTTCTAAACTGTGACTTTTAGAATGCTATATGAATGAATTTGGTTCAATTTTATAACCATATAATCTTAAATGTTAATGATTTCTTTTATGGATTCAGTTGATGCTTCATATTTAAGTGTATATCACACTTACTTTTAAATATCTTGGTTCAACTTTTTTATTATGTTTGGTATGCCACCAAATCCAGTCAGTTCTTTTTTTTTTTTTTCCTAGCTATCTTCTCAGCATCAGCATCTAATAGGTTTCTCTGTAATATTCACTTTTTTTTAATATTTATTTTTTTAGTTGTAGTTGGACACAATACCTTTATTCCATTCATTTATTTTTATATGGTTGGTGCTGAGGATCGAACCCAGGGCCCTGCGCATGCTAGGCGAGCGCTCTACCACTGAGCCACAATCCCAGCCCCATGTAATATTCACTTTTAATCATAATCTTGATTTCAGCCCCTCTTTTATATTCTGATCTTCTGAAAAGATTTTTTTCTGTCAATGTTCTGCTTAAAACTCTGTAGTAAATGTTAAAAACTATGCTCTGAAAACTTATTTTACTTGCCTTTGTGTTTTCTTAAAATGTTTGACTAAGCATTTAAAATTGGGAAATTTTTAAATTTTTATTTAAAATTTTCCCAATTTTAAATAAAAATTTATATTTCTGACTTCGAGAAACTGGCCAATGTGTCATTCTTCCATTCTGACATGTAATTGTTGACTGAAGCTGTGTTGTAGCTTACTTTTTGTCTGGGTCATGAGCTTTCTAATTCATAAGCCATGTTGTTTTCTTATAACTGAGAATGCTAGGTATTGTATAGTAAGAATGAAATTCTGCACTTAAACTGATTCAGTTTTGGCATTTCTTGTGAAAATGTGACTGTAGTCATTTGTATTTGTAATCTCTGCCCTTTAGTAGCTCCTTGCTATTAATTGTTACAGAGAGCATTTTAGATTTGAGAGTATTTCTGGGTATTATGTATCTTACTTGTTTTTCAAACACTAGGAAGGCCAGATGGGGTTTGATATACTGCCTGCTCATTTTGAAGCAAGAGGAATAATGGGATTAGAGTTCTAGTTATTGACTCTTTAAAAAAAAAAAAAAGATTTTTTTTAGTTGTAGTTGGACACAATACCTTTATTTTATTTATTTAGTTTTATGTGATGCTGAGGATCTCAACTGCTGAGTCACAACCTCAGCCCCTAGTTATCTATCGACTCTTAACACTGTCCTCTTTTCATAACTTTTGTTATGTTGTCCTTGGTGTTCAAGTTCTCTTGCTATATATATATCTCTTCTCCATCTCAATAATCTTTTTCTTCATAATCTTCAGGAAGTACTTTCTGTCCACCCTAATTTAGCAGAAACTTTCATACTCTTTTTAGGTATAGCTTACCTTGTTTATGCTTCTGTTGTGCTGTTATTTCTTTTTGAGATTCTTTCTTTTCTGTGGTTGTTTTCTTTCCCTTCTAGAAATGTGCTTTAGATTTCAGTATCTGGGAGCTTTTAAGATTGACCTTGGGCTGGGGATATAGCTCAGTTGGTAGAGTGCTTGCCTCATATACACAAGGCCCTGGGTTCAATCCCCAGCACCACCAAAAAAACCAAAAAAAACAACAACAACAAAAAATCCACCAGATTTTAGGGGGCCAGGGTTGTGGCTCAGTGGTAGAGCGCTTGCCTAGCATGGGTGAGGCACTGGGTTTGATCCCTGGCACCAAATAAAAACAAAGAAAATAAAGATATTGTGTCCATCTACAACTAAAGAAAGATTAAAAAAACAACATGGAGGCTGGGGTTGTGGCTCAGTGGTAAAGTGCTTGCCTGGCATGTGTAAGGCACCGGGTTTGATTCTTAGCACCACATATAAATAAATTAATAAAGTAAAGGTCCATCAACAATTAAAAAAAAAAAAAGGATTGACCTCATCTCACCCCCAATTTTTTTTTAACTCTGTGTCTCTTATACCTTTAAGTACTTAATAAATTACATTCAGTTGCTTTTTTGGGAGAGTGTTTTCCCAACTAGATGCCACATGTCCATTCATACACTTATAATGAATGGATTTTTCCTTTAATTTCCTACCCTTTCTGTGCATTTACTATTAGTCAATATTGTTTTCACTTTGAGGGACCTTAATTGCTCTTAACAAAACTTGAACCTATTTTTACTTGAGGGTTGATATGGTGTAATAGAAAAGTTTGGAATCATAGCTTGCTACCATTTTTTAATGCCTACTTTTTACCATGTACTAGGCCTATGAACTTTACATATATGAAAGAGTAACCTCATATGAAATTTCTAATTTGGAGAAGTAAGCTGCTTTTTGAACCAACATTTGAGTTTTATTTTGGAGTTAATTTTTTATTTTGGAGTTAAATTCTACTTCTCAGAAGTGTATTTTTTTCCATCTCTATTATATGGTTGTTAATGCATGAACATGCACATATACCGAAACACCTCAAATTGTAAGTTAATGGGTGGTCATGAGTGGAACCTCATATTGTCTAGTGAAACCATTTGAATCCTGGTTTCACTACTTGCCATTTGTGTGACTTTGGGCAAGCTGTTTAATCCCTCTAAGCCTTTTTTTTTTTTTTTAATATTTATTTGTTAGGTGTAGATGGACACAACACAATGCCTTTATGTGGTGCTGAGAATCGAACCTGGGTCCTGCCAGTGCTAGCTAGGCGAGCACTCTACCGCTGAGCCACGATCCCAGCCCTCTACCTTCTTTATGGAGTGGACTTACTCTGTTTCTTAGGATTGTTGCTAAGATTAATTGAGATATTACTACATAATATCTAACATTTAGATATTATTATCTTCTGCTATTTAGAAGCTGTTAGAACCATAGTCTCATAAAAGCCAATCTTACACTTGAGTAATTCCTCTAGTTTTAGTAACACATCTGAGTAGGATGAGAAAGATTTAAATGATTCCCACTGACCTTGTAATTAGGCTGCTGCTGCTGCTGCTGCTGCTGCTTCTTTTTTTTAATGGTGAGGGCTTTGTTTCCTTACATAGTCATTTACTTGATTAAGCTTAAGATTTTTGGATGATGCCACATTTGGTATAACTGGGCTCTACTCAAGTAATTTTCTTCCAAAAACAGTGAAATTTCTTTTACCTCAAGTGTTGTTGAACCTTATTACATGGGTTTTGATTATTGCAGTGTAGGCAAATATATTGGCATCAAATTACATACACATGTAATTATACCTGTCTATAAATAAACTAGGCAAATACTCCTTTTTAAAAAATATTTATATATATGTTAATTGTAGATGGACACAGTACCTTTATTTATTTATTTGTATGTGGTGCTGAGGATTGAACCCAGTGCCTCACATGTGCAGGGCAAGTGCTCTACCACTGAGCCACAACCCCAGCCCAAATACTGCTTTCTTGATTTAATTTTTTCCTACTTCCCTTGTTTTAGACTTAGGCCTGCAGTCCCTGTGAAAAAGAAAGGCTATATAGATGTAATGATAAAAGAGAAATAAAAAAAGTTTCTCTGTATTTAAACAAGGAGGATGATAATAGTGATAGTATGTGACATAGATAGTATTCTGTGCTGTACATTCTCTGAGTTGTTTACATCTTATCTTTTAATTTTTAGTAACTTCTCTGAGGTAGTATTGCTACCCATATTTTGTGAAGAAATAGACAAAAAATGTGTTCAAGGTCACACTTCTAATAAAATGACACTAAATGGCAGTGGTAATTAAGGAAATACAGAAAGTTAATTTTTTAAAAAAATATTTATTTTTTAGTTGTAGTTGGACACAATACCTTTATTTTATTTTATTTTTTATGTGGTGCTGAGGATTGAACCCAGGGCCTTGCACATGCTAGGCGAGCATTCTACTGCTGAGCCACAACCCCAGCCCCAGAAAGTTAATTTTTAAAAAAATTTTTTTTTAGTTGTTGATGGACCTTTATTTTATATATTTTTATGTGGTACTGAGGATTGAACCCAGTGCCTCACACATGCTAGGCAAGTGCTCTACCACTAAGCTATGGCCCCCGCCCCAGGAAAGTTAATTTTGACTGAGATTTTTGTTCTGATTTGAGAACCTGTTCCTTCTGAATTCTACCTCTATTGTCCACTCTCCTCCATTTAAGATGTAATTTCTATGTGGTGCATTGCTGATTTCTAGTTAAAAAACTCCCGATCCTGAAAACTTTCCCAGAATGGATATTAACTTGCCTTTTCTGCTTCTATTCGAGGAATAGTGTCAAAGTCTAGGGTTTGGTAGAGAAAAACCTCAGCCCTGGAGGCTTAGGCTTTTTGCTTCTGTCAGTTGCAGAATATGTCGTACAGGAGAAGAATGCATAACAAACATGTACAATTTAAAGAAAAGTTATAAAATCACTTCTGAGTTAAGAAGGTAAAACTCTGCCAGTACTTTAGACTTTTCCTCTCTGCATTTCTTGATGACACCTCCCTTCTCTCTCTCTTTTTCCAGAGGTCATCCCTGTCACGACCTTGGGAATAAACATTCCCTTGCCTGTGTGTACAGTTTAACTATCTATAAATCTCTGTAAATAGAATTATATTTTGTTTTGCCGGTTTGAACATCATCAAAAATGGATGTCATATTGTACATATCCTATTAAACTTGCTTTCAGATGTTTTTGATTCTCATGAATAAAGAACTTAAAACAATTTCTTTACCTTACGAATCTTCATTTATGGAAATGTTTGCTATTTGTAGTCTGTAAAATATAGTTTATGATGGAGATGAGTTATATTTACTCTTTTCTTTCCTTCCCTCTCTTTAGTTATTGTAGCTTTAATAGACAGAATGGGAGATGCCAAAGACAAAGTTCGAGATGAAGCTCAAGCTCTGATATTGAAGTTAATGGATCAAGTAGCACCACCCATGGTAAGCCTACATTTTAAAATTCCAATTTTTCTAATTCATGACATACTATCAGTAAAGATTTATGGTAATCACAGCAAGTTAGTAAAGCTTCAAGAAGCATGAAAACTGAAATTTTAGGCAGTGAATTGATGTTAATGCTATAAAGAAATTGAAATTTAAGGTGCAATATCAATATTTAATTTTTTTCCTTCTACTCTTTATGCTTTTAAAAAAGTCTTAATTCATAGATGTAAGTTATTTGACAGGATACTGTTTATATTATACTTTAGGATTTCCTGGTTTACAAATTATAAATGTTTATAGAGAAAGTTTATTTGAGAGCTACTGAATATTATGTTATTTCCCTAATTCTTACAAAGACAGGAAGAGAGTCTTTTAATGTGGTTACTAATTATATAAAGCATATATTTTATGACAGCAACCTGTGTTTTATGAATTTAGTAGAAATAATTTGCCATTTTGTAATGTATTTTTCTTTTTTTCTGTTACTATAACAAAATACCTGGAGCTGGATACTTATAAAAATAGATTTATTTAGTTCATAGTTTTGGAGGCTGAAAGTCCAAACAACATAGCACAGGCTCTGGTGTAGATCCCTAGCTGCATCACCACATAGTGAGACAGAAATCCAAGAATGAGGGGGGTGACCAACCAGTCTTTTTTTTTTTTTTTTTTTTAATATTTATTTTTTAGTTGTAGTTGAACACAATACCTTTATTTTATTTATTTTTATGTGGTGCTGAGGATTGAATCCAGGGCTTCACATATGCTAGGCAAGCATTCTACTGCTGAGTCACAACCCCAGGCCCCAACCAGTCTTTTGACATCCTACTAGGCTCCACCTCATAAGAGTCCTAACATCTCAACACCACCACTAAATATCAAACCTTTAACACATGAACTCTTGGGAGACAAACAATATCCAAACCGTAGTATGGAGGTATTGTGAAAGGACAGTAAAAATAAATTAACTTGCAGAGATAAGAGAGTAGCTCAAGTGGAAAAAAAATCAGAATATGTAATATGTACAATGATATTATGTGATACTTAAAATGCAACTTAAAGACTGGGATTGTGGCTTAGTGGCAGAGCGCTTGTCTAGCAGGTATAAGGCACTGGGTTCAATCCTCAGCACCACATAAAAATAAATAAATAAAATAAAGGTATGTGTCCATCTACAACTAAAAAAATTTTTTTAAAAATGCAACTTAAGGGCTGGGATTGTGGCTCAGCGGTAGAGGGCTCGCCTAGCATGGGCGGGACCCGGGTTCGATTCTCAGCACCACATAAAAATAAAGGCATTGTGTTGTGTTCATCTACACGTAAAATAAATAAATAAATAAATATTTTTTAAAAAATGCAACTTAAAGTTATAATATGTGTTTTATTAAAAAAAATCCTATTTCTGGATTGTTAAAAGTAAATACTATCCTATTCCATATATTTTAAACCTCAGAATTAAAACTTTATAGTTTGGTAGATATTCTTTGTTTTATGTTTATTGATTTGTATTTTAAGTTGTTGTTGGCTTTTAGTTATTACAAAGTATACTCTAGAGAACATTCTTGTACATGTATCTTTAGACATAAATATATGTGTGGTTTTGTTTGTTTGTTTGTTATTTTTATTTTTTTGTGGTGCTGGGGATTAAACCCAGAGCCTTGTGCATGTGAGGCAAACACTCTACCAACTTAGCTATATCCCCAGCCCTTGAGTATTGTTATTGAGTAGAGTTCCAGAGATGGTGTTGCTGAGTCAGTTTATTCAAAGGGGTACTCTACCATTGATCTACATCTCCAGACCTTTTGCTTTTATTTGGAATCAGGATCTAGCTAAATTGCCCTGTCTGGCCTTGAACTTGGGATTCTACTGCCTAAGCCTCCTGAGTTGCTGGGATTAGAATCTAGTACATAAGACTACACCTGGTTCCTATTTAAAATTTTGAAAAATCAGTGTTTAGATTAGCTTCCTGAAAGTTTGGCAGTGAGAGAGAAATATATTAATAGAACTGAATATAGTTTCCAGAAATAATATTGAATCTGGAAAAAAAGGGTGTATGTATGTGTATGAATTTGGTAGATGGTAAAAGTGTGTTTCCAAATGTGGAAGAAAGATTAATTGGGATGTGTGACTATTTGTTTGAAAAAAATAAAGCTGAATTCCTCGATATGCCAAACTGAAAATATTGTTTTGCAGTATTTGTGTAAGTTTATATTTTTCTTCAGAAATAAACTTATACAAATAGGTAACCATAAAATGACTTGACTTGAAATGGTTTTGTGTTTGGATCCAGGATAAAAAGTAGAAAAAACTTAAATATAAAATCTTTAAAAAGCCTATTCTGTGTGACAGTTTATGTAGTTGCTAGGCAGTGGTGGACCTCTTTAATGTTTACTGGACTTATAATAGTAGCATTGTTATTAAGGTTCTAAAGCATACAAGAAACCGTATCTTTGGAAATGCTAAGGTTTTTAGGTATTAAGCATTTTTTTTTCTGACAATAATTGAAATCTAAAGTAAAAAATTATATATAAAAACTAAAAATATGGTTAAGATACTAAAAGTGGGTAGAAACAACTGCAATGTAAATTTGGCTTAGAAAAATTTTAAGTAAGGGTTAAGCATCCCTAATCCCAAAATCCAAAGTGCTCCAAAATTCAAAACTTTTTGAGCATTGACATGACATCACAAATGGAAAGTTCCACACCTGACCTCATGTGACAGGTTCTACTCCAAACACAGTGCGCTAAAAATGTTGAATAAAATTATCTTCATGTTCTGTGTATGAAGAATATGTAAAACATAAAGGAGTTTTGGGTTCACATTTTGGTCCTATCTCTAAGATATCTTGTGTAAATGCAAATATTCCAAGATCTGAAAAAAATCTAAAACCTGAAACACTTCTGGTCCCAAGCATTTTGGATAAGGGTTACTCTATAGTAGAGAAGTGAACAGTCTGATGAAAAAATTCAGTAACACAGTAAAGCTGATAATAAGGTTGGAAAGTGTTAAAATATTGTGGATAATTTAATTTTTCATTTTACATGTTTACTCTTCTTTCAAATAGTATGTTTGGGAACAGTTGGCTTCTGGTTTTAAGCACAAGAATTTTCGATCTCGAGAAGGCGTGTGTCTGTGTCTTATTGAAACCTTGAACACGTAAGTTTTATGATTACTGAAAATAGCCTCTATGTTTTCCATTTCTCAGAAATAAAAATTCATTTCACAAGGTTAAGGAAAGTTATGGGAATAAATTTTGAACAGCTATTCATTATCTCCACAAAATTAATAACTATTGCTAATATTTTTATGCATGTTATTCTTCATGTTAATTTTAATCATTTAGTGATAAGAAGTGTTCTCTATTTTCTTCATTATGTTTATAGTAGCCACCCAAAATAGATGATCATAGAATGGACAGATGTATAACTTAGGATCTGTTTCTATTGTGGATCCAATTTGGGATTGTTTTTAACTTAATGGTATTTCACATATTATAGCCATTTTCCTCCTCCGTCCCCCTTTTGCCATTTGGCCTTAAGCTTCCTAGAGCACTGTGGGTGGCTACCAAAATCATACATTGAACAAGATTCTTCCAGGTAACTAGACAGCATAGACATCATAGATGTCACTGGGGCTTTTGTTCTGCTTGGACTATTTTTTCAGATTTTATGCAATCTGATAGGTAGTGTGTAGTAGCTTTCAACTTTTTCTGTAGCATTACTTCCTTAAATATTCTTTCATTTGTTTTCTTTTACTGCTCTATGGTCCTTTCTGCCATCTAGAGCTTGTAAATGCATCCAGTCTACACAATTTTTGTGGGTCTTGGCTCTCCTGTCATTTGCTTTCAACCTGTGAACTCATCCAAATATCAATAATCATAAATTATTATGATCTTTTAATGTACTTATTTCATTGGATTGCATATTTATTTGAGAACCACAGTCTAAGAAAAATCACTCTTTCAAAAGCAAATGCTTTGATTTCATAAGTAATTGAGAGGTTGCTAGGTTTAAAAGTGCCATTTGTTAAGCATTTTGCTTTTTTGGGTCATGGACAGTTTTCAGTGTCATTATTCAAGTTTGCATATTTCACATTGTTTAGAATTATGTTTTGCTTGTGTCTCATATCCTTCATGTTTTAATGATGTGTGCCCATCTTCTCTACCATAATTGTCATATTGATATAGACAAGAAGAAGGCATAAGGATATTTTGTTTACTATTTTATTGAAACCGAATTCTCTTTTTCTCAAATTATATTTAGTTTTGGGGCTCAGCCACTAGCCATCAGCAAGTTGGTACCACATTTGTGTATCCTATTTGGTGATTCAAATACTCAGGTAAAACTTTATTTATATTCAAGTATTGACTGTTGGCTACCCTTTCTTTTCTGTGCTCTTATCCCATTTTACAAAAAGAAGAAAGGGTGGAGGGTGGCCATGAAACAAAGATTTTTACCTTACTTTTTAAAAAATACATTAAGATTAGTTTTAAACAGCATATTCCACATAGGTTGCTGTAGTTTGTCAGTATCTTTGCTAGTATTAAGGATAGTTGAAATTTAATAATGGGTTCTTGAGTTTGAGTCACAAAGACTCTGGGTTACCTTATAGTCCTCCTGTGTATTAATTGTGAGGAAAGGTTGTCAGCTTCCTTTACTCCTGAATATAAAAGCTTTTTTGCCTAACATTTTTTTGTAGTAGTTAAAACCTTATTTAACACGGAGAATTTGTGTTAGTGGTATATTATTTCTTTTTCTTAGCTGTCTGTATTATAGGCTTAATCCAAGAGTATGTTCTAGATCTCGTCCCTCCTATTGAAGTTGAATCTTAGCTGTGAAAATTTTGGCATAGCTTAGGCATTTAAATGACCCTAAGTAGGGTTTTCCCTTCTTTCAGGTCTTAGCTGCCCTTTGACAGGTTTGTAGGATGTTCTGTTCAATTGCTGTGTGTGGGTTTTTTTGTTTTTGTTTTTGTTTTTTTTGAGACAGTGTCTTGCTTTGTGGCCCAGGCAGGCCTCACACTCCTGGGCTCTAGTGATTCCCCTGCCTCAGTCTCCTAAGAAGCTGGGACTACAGGTGTGCACCACCACATCCAGCTTTCGCTTGCTTTTTGACAGTGAGCTGTGTAAAGGAACTAGAGCTTTTTAAAAAGTAATTTTCTTTGGGAAATTAAAAAGAAAAATTTCCTTTTAATTGTGGTAAAATAATGTACAACATAAAATTTACCATTCTGACCATTTCAAGTGTATGTTTCACATTTCAGTGCAATTAAATACATTTACATTGTTTGGCAACCATCACCATCATCCATCTTCAGAACATTTTCATCTTCCCAGACTGAAACTTTGTACCCATTAGACAGCTTTCCATTCTTTCCCCTTTGTTCTCCCCAGCTGCTGGCTTTTTGTGTGGAGTTAACTGTTCTAGGTACTTCATGGAAATAGAATCATGAAACACTTTTCCTTTTGTTTTGACTTATTTCAGTTAGCATAATATCCTCAGAGTTCATATATATTGTAATATGTTTAAAAATTTCCTTCCATTTAAGTCTTAATAAAATCCTAATCATATACACCACAATTTGTTTATGCATTCATCTGTGGATGAACATTTGGGTTGTTGCTACCTTTTAACTATTAGAATAAGGCTTCTATGAATTTAACCATAATAATTTATATTAGTTATTGATATTTGTTTACATAAATTTATTACAAATAAAATTTTTGAAAGTCACATTAGTAACTTTTATTCACCAGTTTCTTAGATTTCTATAAAATCTTTAAAAAAATGTTTAAAATGAGGTGTCTTTAAAGGTTTCTTGGCTTGTCCTCTTGGTTTTCTGTTAATGACATGTTATAATTTCCCTAGGAGTTAAGAGGCATTAAAACAAGTTGGAGCTTCAAGTTGGTTGCTAGTGTAATATTACCTTGAGGTGAAGTATTTCATTTTGTCATATATAAGTTTCTTTAAAAATTCTGAATTCTTTAACAGGTGAGAGACGCTGCAATATTGGCTATGGTGGAGATTTACAAACATGTAGGAGAGAAAGTGAGGATTGATCTTTATGAGAGAGGAATCCCCCCTGCTAGGTAAGTCTTGCTAAATTTATTGTTTCAAGTTTTAAAAGTTTGTTTCATTTTTGTTTATTTTAAGAAGGTTTAAACTTTTAAAGTGTTTTAAAATTCAAAAGGTATGAAAGGAGGTACATATATAAATTAGCACAATTTACAATGTTCTTAGGATCTTCTTATTTCTGGTCACTTTTATTATATATTCATTTATTATTTAGAATATAATTAAATACCATCATTAGGTAACTATCCTTTGATACCAGGTGGTAAAAGTCATTATTTGGAAGATGCTTGAGTAAGAATTTAGTAAAAATTTTAATTCATTAGTTAAGTAAATATTTGTAAAGTAGTACCTACTGTTGAATGTATTGTACAAGTTATTAGGTAACAAAGATGTATAAGAATCAGCCACTGCTCTTAAAACCTAGTCAAATAAAAAGGAAACCAGGAATATCTGAGTAGTGGGGCTTGGGCTGGAACTGCGTGTGGCTCAGTGGTAGAGCACTTGCCTGGCACATATGAGGCACAGGGTTTGATCCCTAGCACCACATTACAAATAAATAAATAAAGGTATTGTGTCCATCTACAACTAAAAAAAAAAAAAGAAGAATATATGAGTAGTAAACCATTAATTAGTCATATCACTAGCATTTGTTATAACAGAAAATTTTTCAGAGGTGCTTTTTTTCTTTATTACTTACTAGAATTTATTTTATTGAAGATATTCCAACCAAATTCTCTTCTTTTCATAATGAACTTTACTCTGTAAGGGGATTTGTTAAGATGATTTCCTCCACTTTGTATTATGGTATTTGATATGTCAAATAAATACTAAAATAGAATAACACAATGAACTTCTGTGTACCCATTACCCAGCTTTAACAGTTTTCAGCTCATGGCCAATTTGTGTGTTATACAGAGGCCTATTTATCTTTGTTCTCTATTATTGTGAAGTAAATATAAATTGTTATGATATTTTATGTGTATATATTTCTAAAGGAAAAAAATTTATTCACAACTATAAATCCATCATCACATCTTTTTTTTTTTTTTCAATTTATCAGTTTATCTAGGCAGAGCTTACATTTTCAGTTGCTTCATAAGTATGAGTAATGTACATGTTTTTAGCAGTTTGGTTGAATCAGGATCCAAATAAAGTCCAGTATTACAATTAGTTGATATATTTTGTGATCTTTTAAAATTACGTACCTCAACATTCTTTTTTCCTTGCATTTTATTTGTTGAAAAAGCCAGTAGTTTATCCTGTAAAGTTTCCTATGTTCAATGGTAGACATGGTGATGCATGTCTGTAATCCCTTTGACTTGCTGTTTGAGGTAGGATTGTAAGTTTGAGGCCAGCCTCAGCAATTTAGTGAGCTGCTGTCTCAAAATAACATTTTAAAGAAAGGACTGGGAGTGTAGCTCAGAGGTAGGATGCCTTTGGATTCAATCCCTAGTAGCACCAAAACAACAATAACAACAACAACAACAACAACAAAACCCATATCCTGGATTTTGGTGATTCTTTCCCTATGGTATGGTTTAACATATTCTTTTTTCTTCATATCCTGTGAATTCATAGTTGAATGTAGACATTACATCAGATTTTTTTTTTTTGGTGGGGGGAGGGCTTGGGAAGAATAAGACTATGTCATAGGTAGTGTTGTATTCTGTCATGAGTCTCATCATACATATCTGGTTGTGTTACCTTGTGGAGTTTTCTCAGTACCAGTTAATTTCTGATAACAAAATTGTCCAGTAAATATGCTTTCTGTTGATTTGTTCATCTATTCACTTTCTACTTTCAGGGCTAACAAGAATTTCATTTGAGTAAATTCTGCAGCATATTATTTGGATGTAAGAAATACTGTCAGCATATGTATTTTTTTGTATGTGTGAGTGTGTGTGTGTGTATGTGTGCATATTACATATTTTAAAATTTATATTGAAATTACTATTTTATTTTTTCTAAGTAAACTTTTATTTTTAGAGTAAATTTAGGTTCATAGAAACATTGGAAGTATAGAGAATTCCTAAATGTATTTCTATTTCCACACATACATAGCATCCCTGTTATCAATATATTCCACCAAAGTTGTATATTTGTTATTCAGTAATTGATGAATCTACATTGATACATTATTATCTCCCAAAGACCACAATTTGCAATAGGGTTCACCCTAGATGTTGTGTATTTTATGAGTTTAAACTGATGTATAATGATATCCATCTATCATTATACTACCTACCATTATACTATCAGACAGAATAATTTAACTGCCTTAAAAAAATCTTTGCATTACCAGTTCATTCCTCCTTTCCCCTAAACCCCTAGTCATTTATTATCTTCATAGTTAACTTCTGCAGAATATTATATAGTTGGAATCATGCAGTATGTAATCCTAAGATTGGCTTCTTCGGTCATATGGATTTAAGTTTCCTCTGTCTTTTCATGGCTTGATAGCATATCTCTTTGTAGTGACAAATACTTTTCTATTTTCTGGATGTACCAGTTTATCTATGCACTTACCTACTGAGAGACATCTTGGTTGCTCCCAAGTTTTGGTAATTATAATAAAAAGTGCTAAAAATATTGTCAGTTTTTTTTAATGGGGCTAAGTTTTCATATCCTTTGGTTAAATATCAAGGGCTATAATTATTATGGTCTGTTGTATGGAAGAGTATGTTTAATATTGTAAGAAACTGAAAACTGTCTTCCAAAATAGCAGTCTCATTTTGTATTCCTACCAGCTGTGAATGAAGTGTCCTGTTGCTCTATCTTTGCCAGCATGTTATTGTCACTGTTTTAGGTTTTGACCATTCTAACAGTTTTGTAGTGGTATTTAGTCATTTTAATTTGCATTTCCCTGATGACTTATAATTTCGAATATTTTTTCATATGCTAATTGCTATCAGTATTTTTTTTTTTTTGGTGAGGTGTCCAAATCTTTTGCCCATTAAATGAAATTTTGTTCTTTTTCTACTTAGTTTTGAGAAATCTTTGTGTATTTTGGGTAGCAGACTTTATCAGATATGTCTTCTGCAAATAATGTGTCCTAATCTGTGTGGCTTGTCTTATCAACCATCTTTATAGAACAGAAGTTTTTAGTTTTAAGTCCAGCATGTTAATTATTTCTATCATGGATGTCATATTTTAAAAAATCCATCACCAAACCCAAGGTCAACTAGAATTTTTTTCTACATTCTGTGAGTTTTGTAGTAAGTCTTGGGGTTAGGTAGCTATAGTTTAGATATAAGCTGTCGCATAAAAGCTCTCATGTGAGGGCTAGGGTTGTGGCTCAGTGGTAGATCACTCGCCTAGCACGTGCGAGGCCCTGGGTTCGATCCTCAGCACCACATAAATAAATAAGTAAGTAAGTAAGTAAGTAAAGACATTTTGTCTATCTACAACTAAAAAAATTTTTTTAAAAAAAGCTCTCATGTGAGACAATGTAAGAAAGTTTAGAGGTGAAATGATTGGGTTACTGAGAGCCTTAATCTAATCTGCATTAATCCACTTAAATGTATTAACTGGGTGGTAACTGTAGGCAGGTAGGATGTAGCTGAAGGAGGTTGGTCATTGGGGAGCATGCCTTTGGAGTATATAGTTTGTCCCTGGCGAGCAGAGGAGTCTCTCTCACTGCTCCTTGATTGTCATGTCCTGGGCTTCTTTCCTCTATCACACCCTTCTGCCCTGATGTTCTGCCTTGCCTTGGGCGCACAGCAGTGGAGTCAGCCATCTATGGACTGAGACCTCTGAAATGGTGAGTGTCAAATAAACTTTTCCTCCTCTAAAAATTGTTCTTGTCAGGTCTTTTGGTCACAGCAGTGAAAAAGCTGACTTAAAACACCTTCCAACTTTGTTGTGTTCCTTCCATATTAGCTATTCTAGGTCTTTTGCCTGTTCATTTTAACTTTAGAAACAGTTTGTTATATTCACAAAATAACTTTATGACTGAGCTTGCATAAAATTTATAGGTCAAGTTGGGAAGAAATAACTTTTCAACAACATTGAGTCTTTCCACAAACATGGAGTATGTCTGTATTTCATCCTTCTTTGATTTCAACAGAGTTCTGTACCTTTTCTCATGTAGTTCATATACGTATTTTGTTAGATTTATACCAAAGTATTTCATTTTGGTGTGTTCTAATATAAATAGTATTTTTTTTTTTTAATTTCAAATTCTACCTGTTTCTTGCTTGTAGACACTTGATGTTCTCCATCCATGGTTCTGCATCTACATATTCTACCCATAAATAGTTGGTTGAAATATTTATTGAAAATATTTTTGGGAAAAAAAAAATCTGTTTCTTTACTGAACATGTACTGACTCCTGTCATTATTCCCTGAATAATAAAGTAAACACCTATTTATCTAGTATTTACATTGTGTTAGATAAAATAAATAATCTAGAGATGATTTAAAATATGTGGGAGGATTTGCATTGACCTATGTATATAAATACTGTGACATTTTATATGTAGGACTTGAGCATCTGCAGATTTTAGTATCCAAGGGGGTTTCCTGGAATTAGTCCTTGCCAAGGGCCAGCTCTAAAGGAAATTAATCAAATCTCTTGTATCCTTGTATCTTGCAACCTGTCACGTAATTGCTAATTCCAGATTTTTTTGTCAGTTAATTTGAATTTTCTCCATAGATGATCACGTCATCTGCAAAGACAAAGATGGTTTTATTTCTTGGTTTTCCATAAATACACCTTTTATTTCCTTTTTTTGTCTTACTACATAGTGACTAGGACTAGGACTTCTAGTATGATGTTGAAAAGAAATGGCAAGGTGGGGGTAACATACATGCTTTTTTCTAATTTTGGTAAGAAATTTTCAATTTTTTTTTTTTTTAACCAATAGTGTCATGTTTGCTTTGGATTTTTTGTAGGTATCTTTTATCAATTTGAGTAAGTTCCCCTTTATTTCTACTTTACTGTTTTTAAAAAAGTTATTATTGGATGTTGTGTTTTGTCAAATGCTTTTTTGCATCTATTGAAAGGATCATTTAAATTATCTTTATAATGTCCATGAAATATATATTTTTCATTTCTGCTATCTATAACATATGTTTTCTTAGTTTGCCTTGTGAGAGGCTTATCTTTTCAAAGAAACAGCTTTTGAATTTGTTGATTTTTCTCTATTAGTTTCTTGTTTTTTATTTCATTGATTTCTGCTCTAACTTTTGTTATTTCCTTGTGCTTATTTTGGATTTAATTTACTGTCTTCCACTATAGTTTTTATCCATAAAGTTGAGCTTTTAATGATTCCATTTTATTTATCTTCTTAGCACATCACTTACACACATTAAAAAACCATTTTAGAAACAAATAACCCAATCAACAAATGGGTCAAAGATCTAAACAGACACTTCACAGAGGAGGATATAGAATCAATCAACAAGTACACAAAAAAAAATGCTCACCATCTGTAGCTATCAGAGAAATGTAAATTAAAACCACTCGAAGATACCACCTCACTCCAGTAAGAAAGGCAGCCATTATGAAGTCAAACAATAACAAGTGCTGGCGAGGATGTGGAGAAAAAGGTACACTTGTACATTGCTGGTGGGACTGCAAACTGGTGCAGCCAATTTGGAGGGCAGTATGGAGATTCCTTGGAAAGCTGGGAATGGAACCACCATTTGACCCAGCTATTCCCCTTCTCGGACTATACCCAAAAGACCTAAAAAGAGCATACTACAGGGACACAGCTACATCAATGTTCATAGTAGCACAAGTCACAATAGCTAGACTGTGGAACCAACCCAGATGCCCTTCAACAGATGAATGGATTAAAAAATGTGGCATTTATACACAATGGACTATTACTCAGCATTAAAAAATAACAAAATCATGGCATTTGCAGGGAAATGATGGCACTAGAGCAAATTATGCTAAGTGAAGTTAGCCAATCCCTAAAAAACAAATGCCGAATGTCTTCTCTGATATAAGGGAGGTGACTCAAAACAGAGTAGGAAGGAAGAACATGAGAAGAAGATTACCACGAAACAAGGAAAAGAGGAGGGAGGGAAAGGGAGGGAGAAGTGGAATTGTACGGAAGAGGGAAGGAGACCCTCATGGGTTCACAAAATATATATAAGATGGTGTGAGGGGGAAGGGAAGGGAAAAAAAAAGAGATAAGTGTCACAGTAGAATGGGTAGAGAATAGGGATGGGAGGGAAGGAGAGGGGAGGGGGAGATAGGGAGGGCAGCAGAATACAACTGACACTAGGATTGCTGTATGTATACACATGGATGTATAACCAATGTGATCCTGCAATCTGTACACGTGGAAAAATGAGAATTCACACCCTATTTGAATCAAATGTATGATATGTCAAGATCATTGTATTGTCTTGAGCAACTAATTAAAAAAAACATTTTAGTGGTTTCTTAGAGTTTGCAGTATACATTTATAACTAATTCAAGTCCACTTTCAGATAACACTGTACCATTAACAGAAAGGGTGAGTACCTTATAATAAAATGATCCTAATATCGCCTTCTCACCTTTTGTGTCATTGATATTATTCATTTCACTTATACATGAACATACATAAACATATATGTATATATCCACATTCACACACATAAGTATATATAATTGAATTCATTTTTGCTGTTATTTGGAGAAAACATCTGTTAGATAAATTAACGAAAAGAAAAATTAAAGTTTTATTTTTATCCTTTACTCATTACTTCTGTGATGTTTGATTTCTTTATGTAGATCTGAGTCTCTGATCTATATAATTTTTCTTCTCTCTGAAGAATTCCTTTTTAACATTGCTTCCAAGACAGGATTACTGGCAACAAATTCCCTCAATTTTTATTTGAGAAAGTCTTCAGTTCTCTTTCACTTTTAAAGGATAGTTAGTTACTAAGTTCAGAATTCTAGGTTGGTGGGTTCTTTTCTGTCAGTTTTTTTCTCTACCTGAGAAATTGTATATAATTTATACCTTTGACCCTCTATAGGTAAAGTGTTTTTCCTCTGGCTTCTTTGAATATTTCTCTTTATCTTTGATTTTCTATAATTTGAATATAACATGCTTAGGTGTAGTGATTATGGCATTTATGCTTCGTTTTCTCTGGGCATCCTGGTTCTGTGGTTTGCTATGACATTAAGTTGAGGAGAATTCTCAGTGATTATTGTTTCATACATTTCTTTTGTTCCTTTTTCTGTTTCTTTTTTTGCTACTGCCATTACTGTGGGAAGCCATTCTCGCACGTGATTGGGCACCTCCCTGATTGGGTGTGAGGCGTTCTGGCTAAACTGTGTTGGAACTAATCCCCACCCTTTCTAGGTAGGAGAGCCCATCCGTGTGGGGGTGTGACTGACCATTGACCCTGAGACCAATCACTGACCCTGACTTTGGAATGCTGTCCCCCTCGACCTTCATTGGATGGAATTTTCCCCTGAATTTCTTGTTCCCCAATAAAAGGCCACTCTCTGGTGTGCTCTGCCTCTCTCTCCTGCTAGTCCTGAGTAAGCCTTGCTGCCCCACTGGGTGGCTCCAGGCAGGAGCCAGAGGGAGGGCCGTCTCAGACCTGGTCAAAGAAAAAGGTAAATTGAGTTTTGTGTGTTTATTTTGATCTCACTAGTTAACTTCTATGCTTCGAACCTCTAGTATGAAGCTAGCGTGCTGGTCACGCGGCTGAATTACACGTATATTACTTTTGTAGCTGCCAACATCAGTTTCTTGAATATTCTATTGTTTTTCTTTTTAGTCCTTTTCTTTTTGCTTCTCCATGTTAGAAAAATTTATTGAAATATCCTTAAGCCTAGACATTCTTTCTTCTGTAATGTCCAGTCTACATATAAGCCCATTTATTACTAGTTTTTTGGTTTTTGGTGGGGAGAAGGTGTTCTTAGAATTTCCATCTCTCTTGGGTGCTTACCTATCTTTTGAATGCTTTATTAAGTAGAGACCATAACTTATTAATCATAGTTTTTAAACCTGGTTTGAAACCTTCTGTATTTTTTTTTTTTTTAATACCTGGACATTACTACCAGATAAAAGGAACTGCTATAAACAGGCCTTTAAAAGCACTAGGTTGGTAAAGTGTAGTGAGCAGGGGAGGTATGGCATAGTTCTTTGAGTAGGTCTCAGTAATTTCATGAACTTGTGCCTCTGAGCTGTGAAATTCTCAGTCTCTCCTTCTGCCCTTTCCTTTTCTCCCTCTGCCCTGCAATTTAAGACTGGATGGTTGTTGAGTGGGCCAGCTCTTTCCCTTGTCTTTTGTAGAAGACAGTAGGGGTCTGGAGCTGGGTATTCTCTTTCCTCCTTGTGGAAAGCTATAGTGGCTGGAATTGGCTAGCTCCATTCCCCCAGGTCATTTAGAGTCTGATAAAACTCCAGAAGATTAGGCTCTGCTTAAATAGTTTCTCCTAAGGGCAGACCTTAAGAACAGAATGGTCTAGCATAATTAAAAATGGTTTATTTTCCATTCCCTATGCTGAAAACCAGGTTGAGCTTCTGGAGGTAAATAAAATAAGCAAGTATGTGTATAGGGAGGGTGTATTAGGGTTCTTTAGAGGAACAGAATCTACAGGAAGTATAATTATAAAAAGGGGATTTATTAGGTTGGCTTACAAAACTAGAAGCTGGATAGTCCACAATGGCCATCTGTAGGCTGGAGAGCTGGAAGAATCAGTAGCTGTGCAGTCAAAGGGGCTAAAGCCCCAGAACAAGAGGGATCAAGGGTGCTTCCCTAGTCTGAGACTGAAGGCTTCTGGAAACTATCTAGAGAATCACTGGCAGAGTCTGTTTTGAAAAGTGAAGACACAGAGTCTGATATCTTCAGATGATCACAGCAGCAATCAAGAACCCATTCAGGAAGAATCCAGCTTGCATCTGCTGCTGCTTCCCTGTTCTTCCAAGTTTTATTTCATCCAAGCCATCATCCTATGGTGCTGCCCACGCTTAGGGAGGGTCTCCACTTCAGTTGGTTTTCCCACATGCCAGTCATTCCTAGAGACACTCTCATTGCCACACCCAGAAGTCTCTTAATCATAGGCATCTCTTAATTCAATTAAGTTGACAATTCAAATTAGCCATTATAGAGGGATTAGGGATGATGTTCCCCCAGGACTGGTTGCTCTGGCGTTATTGAGGCCTAGACTTATCCATTTTAAGCTTCTAGTAGTTTGTCAACTACAGTTCTGGTTTTCCTGCTCTGGCATAGGTTCCTGGAGAGGTTTCTGCTGGGATCAATTCTGGTTCTTCAGTTTTGCCTGCTTCCAGTTTGAAATCATCGTGAGAATGTAAAATGGTGTATCAACTTTGGAATATAGTTAATAGTCCTTAAAATGTTAAATGTGGAATTATAATGTAATTAAGCAGCTCTACTCCTAGCTACATATGCACATGACCCAGCTTCTCTTATAGTTAGAGCTAAGAAAAGTTGTTGATTTTTTAGTTATTTTAACTTCCTAGTTGTTGTTAGGGCAGAGTGGCAACTTCCAAGCTTCTTATATACTAGACCAGAACTAGGAGATGGAAATTACTTTTTATTAAAATATTAAAAAAAATTATTATACTATGATCTCCATGAGAAAAGTGCATGAATCATTAATATGTGGCTTTGTAAATTATAACAAAGTGAATACACTCATGTATCCATCATACAAATGAGGAAGTCAAATATTACATCCCAGAATCCTTCCCATATCCCTTTTCATCTTTACCATTTCTGTCTTTCCCAAAAGTAACTACAATACTGACTTCTAACACTACAGATTAGTTTTACCTATTTTTGAATTTTATATACATGGAATCATACGGTGTTTATTCTTTGTCTCTGGTTTCTTTTCTGGGGGGCAGGGTGCAGGGTGTGTACTAGAATTGAATGCAGGATGCTCTACCACTGAGCTTTATCCCCAGCCCTTTTTATTTTGAGACAGTGTCTTGCTAGGTTGTTTAGGACATTGCTAGATTGCTGAGCTGTCCTCAATTTGAATCCTCCTGTCTTAGCCTTCCTAGTTGCTGGGATTACAGGTGTGTGCCATGGTGCCTACTGTGTCTGGCTTCTTTCAGTTAATGTGTTTTTTTAGGCAGTACTGGCAATCAAACTCAGGGCCTTGTGTATGTTAGGCAAGCACTCTGTCACTGAGCTACCTCCTCAGCCCTTTTTTTCTTTTAACATTATATTTTTATGATTCATTTGGGTTGTTGGATCTAGCTATAGATGTTCATTTTCGTAGCCGTATAGTTTTTTACATTGTATGAATAGACCATACTTTATGGGTGCATACTGTTGATGGACATTTGAGTTGTTTTCAGTTTGTGGTTTTTATGAATACTTTTTCTAATAACTTTATTGTATGTGTCTTAGTGTACATATGAATTCATTCTCTTTAAATATATACCTAAAAGTGGAATTGATGGGTCAGAGTGTATGTTTACATTTAGTTGATATTGACACTGTAGCATTTTCACCAATATTTTATATTGTTAGTTTTAGTCTTATTAATTTTAGGTTTCCAGTGGGTGTGTTGTGGTTTAATTGTGGATGTATTATGCATATTTCTGGTTACTAATAAAGAAGAATAGCATTTCACTTATTAATCAGCCATTTGGATGTGTTCTGTTGTGAAGTGTTCATTTCATCAATTTTTTACACACCCACCCACACACACACACACTTGTAGATAGACACAATATCTTTATTTTTTTATTTATGTGGTGCTGAGTATTGAACCCAGTGCCTCACACGTTCAGGGCAAGTGCTCTACCACTGAGCTACAACCCCTGCCCTCACCAATTTTTTTTTAAACTGAGTTGTTTGTGCTTTTAAGAAATAAATTTGTGAGATGTCCTTTATCCATGCTGAGTACAAGTCATTGTCAACTATATATTTGTTTCAAATATCTTCTCCTACTTTGTGATGATGATTTTTTTACTTTCTTCATGTCTTTTGATGTGTGTAAGTTCTTTTGGGGTGGGTACCAGGGATTGAACTCAGGGACACTCAATCACTGAGCCACATCCCAGCCCTATTTTGTATTTTATTTAGAGACAGAGTCTCACTGAATTGCTTAGCACCTCACCATTGCTGAGGCTGGCTTTGAACACTCGATTCTCCTAACTCAGCCTCTCAAGCCACTGGGATTACAGGTGTAGGCCACCATGCCCAGCTTTGATGTGTGTAAGTTTGTAATGTAGTTCTTGATTATTTCCTTTATGAGTGGAGATTTCTTTGCCCTTTTTGATAAATCTTTGCCTTTAAGAATGTCCTCTTGGGATTGGGATTGGGGTTGTGGCTCAGCGGGCCTAGCAGGTGTGAGGCCCTGGGATCGATCCTCGGCACCACATAAACATAAATAAATAAAGGTATTATATCAAACTACAACTAAAAAAAAAACAACCCAAACAAACAAACAAACAACAACAACAACAACAAAAACAGAAATCGTCTCCTTGGTCACAAAGCCATTCTTTTGTGTGATTATCTTACAGTTTTATTCACCTGCAGTTTTATTGTGGGTGGTATGACAGGAGTTCAGATACTTTTCCTCCATATCCACTTGATCCAACACTGTTTACTGAAAACATCTTTCTTCAATGCTTCCTTTGTTTTAAACTGAATGCATACATATGTGCTTAGAATAAAGAAAAAAAAAATTGTTAGGGTTTTATCACATGCAGGTAGTCATTGCTTGTTACTGAAATAAGCCAATAACTTATTTACTTAGCCATTCTTATTTATATATTTTTCCTTCTTCTACATGGCTAGTCATTTGGCAGATGAAGACTCTGAGACCCAGAATTTTGGTAGGGAGTTGGTGAGAAGCTGAAGGCTTCTTGACTTCTAGGCCATTGGCGCTTATATTGTTCTTCTTGGTGATGCTTCGCTAGCAGGTGTAGGGTATTGGGAGTAACTCTTTGTGGGTACACAAGGTTTGCTTTTTCAAGTGTTTAATGAAGCTTTGCTTTTTCAAGTAACAAGTTTATTTATTTGTATAAACCTTTATTGTTTTGTAGGTAGTACTTTGAATCCTCAAGATACTGGATGCATATTAAAGATTTTTTTAACCTTTGCAGGGAAAAGCATGGATTAATTTTGCACCCCCACCCCCCCCAGTTTTACCAGATGTTTCACTTTTTCCACCAGTATATAGTCTCAAGAGTTAACTTTATACTGTTGCATTCATTTGAAACAAGATATTCTTTTGTCATAGTGGTTATAGTCTTTGATTTTTCAGAACAGATATTTTTGCCTCTCAAATTTTTTTGTGGTTTCCAAATTTCCTTTTGGATACAGCCCTCTAAAGTTAAAGTTCTGTTTTTGTTTACCTTTATATTTATATCAAAGCCATTCTTTTTGTTAAAACAACTGAAATACAATTTATAAAGCCATTAAATCAAATAGTTTAAAGGTAATAATTATATATTTTTTATTTGTCCGATATTTTTAAAAATATAATTTCTGATCATATGCTCCTGAACTGAGAGTTCAAAAATAAACACATAATTATAAAGCCGTTGGTTTTCATCAGATGTATTAAGATCATTCAATGGGGAAAGACTAGTCATTTCAACAAATATTGCTGTAAAAACTGAATGTCCACCTGTAAAAGAATGAAATTACTCTTTCCCTCACAACATATCCCAAAATTAACTCAGAAAGAAGCATAAAACCAAAAGTAGCTAAAATGATGAAACTCTTAAAAAGCACGACACCAAAAGCATATGCAATTAAAGAAAAAAATTAGATAAATTTAATTTCATCACAGTTAAAAAACTGGTTTTGGATGACACTATCAGGAAAGAAAAAGAAAACCTATATAGTGGGAAATTTGCAAGTCAACTATTATATAAGAAACTTATATCTTGAATACATAAAGGACTTTCACACTTCAATAGTAGAAGGGACAGATAATCCAATTTTAAAAATGAACATAGTATTTAAATAGATTTCTTATACATATGGCCATAAGAACATAAAAAGATGTTTAATAAAATTTAGTTATCTGGGAATACTGATCAAACTGCAGTGAGATACTGCTTCACATTCCCCTAGGGCAGCTAAAATTAAAAAAAATAATGATGAGGCTGTATATTGAAACATTCACAGGAATATAAAATGATACAACAACTTTAGAAAAGTTTATAATTCCTCCAAATGTAAAATGTAGAGTTATCACATGACTCAGCAGTTCTATTCCTAGCCACATACTGAACAGATAGGAAAATGTGTCTTCACTAAAACCCTTACATAGGTGTTTATAACAGCATTATTCATAATGGCTAAAAAATGGAAACACCTTTCATCTACATATGTCCTGATGAGCAGATAAACAAAACACAGTATATTCATTCAATGGAATATTACTTGGCCCTAAATAGGGATGGCTACAACATGCATGAGCCATGGAAGAAGACAGTCACAAAAGGCTGCATATTTTATAATTCCATTTGTATTAAATGGCCAGTTATAGTAACTCATAGGCAGAGGCAGGAAGTAGATCAGTGGTTGTCTAGGACTGGAGAGAAGAGGGTCAATGGGGAATGATGCTAATGGGTGTGTGGTTGTTTTGGGAGGTGTGAAAATATTATAAAACTGATTATGAGAACAGTTGTATAACTATGGGTATATTAAGAACAACTGAACTGTATATTTTTTTCTTTTTTGGAGTACTGGTGTTTGAACCCATGGCCTCACATAGGCTAAACAAGCACTGTACCACTAAATTATACCCCAGCCCAGTCTCATGCTTCTTAATATCTTCTGCTTTTTTTGTTAAACAGCTCTCTTAAATTCTCTCCTTTTTGTTCCTGGTCTGTCTGGATTTCATTCTGAGGTGTCAGCTTACAATTTCAATGTTCTTTTCTTTCTCATGTCTACATCTTTCTTCCTGGCAACCTGCCTACTATCTGTTCAACCCTCTGGAAGCTACTACTCTGTAGCATGAAGGGACCTGTGTCTTTCCACTGACATACTTTCAGATATGTAAATAGTTGTGTTTTTTGATTAGTGGGGATAGGAAAAGAGGTTAGAAATCTGTTATAATGAAATGTTAGAAATCTGTTATAATCTCTAAAGGATTTTCAACTGGAAAAAATTATTTTTGTTATTTCTTACTGAAATTAGCCAATGGCTTATTTCTAAAAATACTTCTATCTGTGATTTATAAGAAATAACAGGATGTGGATTAAGGCTTACATAAGGATTTACGAGATAAACTTGTGACCGAAATATAATAGTAAGCCAGAGAAAAATATTTGGCATTTAACGACAATACGACAATGGTCTCCTCTCTTCCCCAAATCAATAAGTCATGAATTTAATAATAAACCATAGCATGATACATTATAGAGTTGAAGAAAAAGCAAACTTAAAAGAAATTACTGTCAGCATGATCACTCTGAAGATAATTTATATGTGAATATAAAACCATCAGAAATGCTACAGTTAAGTTCTCTGGATGGTGGGAATGTGTGTTGTATTTTTTTCTATTTATAGTTACTAAATTCCTTTTATAATAAGTATTACGTTTGTAATAATAACATTTTTGATTGAAAAAGGCGATAGCAGTAGTATAGAAAGAGTAATTATCCTGAATATAAAATTAGTAGTACCAGTGGAATTGTTGTTGTATGAAAATAGATTGACAGGGAAAGCATCAGATTATCAGTCTCATCAGCATTACTTTAGTTCCTAATGTTTTAAGTTTTTATGTTTGCCTTTTTTTTTTTTTAACAAAAAAAAAATGTTTGGGTGACTAAGTAGATTTGTTATAAGGTTGCAACTGGAAAATTTTTGCTGGGTTTGGAAAAATAGTTTTACAATGAAACTGCATTGTGGGAAGTTGTCTTTTTACAAATATACCTGCAAGAATGTAGAATCCTACCTACATTTGGCTTTTTCTCGAAGAGTGGTTAGGTTTTGTGTCTTCTTTCAGTGAGTTACTTATAGACAACAGTTGTATAGTGAACCAGCTGAATCCCTAGAATTGTTTTCTTCCTAAGAGAGATGGTGATGGAAATTCTTTCTATTCACGTGTGTAAAAACTATTTATTCTTTATTCCCAGATTAGAAAGAATATTTGCCAAATTTGATGAAGTACACAATTCGGGTGGTATGATATTGAGTGTCTGCAAAGGTAAGAGTAATTTAAGTTATTCCAGCTTTCAAACAGTTCTAAGATTATTTAGCCAAGTTTTAGACACTATGAATTCAAAGAGTTGATTTTGTAGTGTGAAACATTACCTGTGGGGGGGGGGTTGGGGTTGGGGGGTTGGGGTTGTGGCTCAGTGGTACATGTGCTCGAGGCCTAGCATGAGTGGAGGCAATGGGTTCGATCCTCAGCACCACATGAAAAACTCAAATTGAAATGACATTGTGTCCA
>NW_026000241.1:19229537-19276598 GCF_001458135.2 Marmota marmota marmota
ATTGTTCTAGGGGATGCACTAAAGTTCTAAAGTTCACAGACACCAGGCACAGTGGTGCACACCTGTAATCCCAGCAGCTCAGGAGGTGGAGGCAGAAGAATCGAGTGTTCAAAGCCAGCCTCGGCAATGGTGAGGTGCTAAGCAATTCAGTGAGACTCTGTCTCTAAATAAAATACAAAATAGGGCTGGGATGTGGCTCAGTGGTAGAGCGCTTGCCCTGGGGTTTGATTCTCAGCACCACATAAAAATAAATAAAGGTCCATTGACAACTAAAAAAATAAAAAGAAAGAAAGAAAGAAAAATTACCTAGGTACAGTAACAAAAAAGTTTATATTTTGCTGATTATTATCTACCCTTGGACTGCTTTTAGAGTAAGTAAAATTTTAATAATGCTGTTGTAGTGTACAATGATGCCATTCTTTTGCCTTTGTGTTGTGTGTGGGTTGAAGATGTATTATAATCCTCTTGCCCTTCATGTTACATGAATGAAGTATGTTTTTATGCCCAGAGTAATTGTTTTACTTCGTTGTTTTTACTAGAAATTGTATAGTGGATAAACTCTCTTAAACCTGTGTGTAGACTCTCAGTGATGATACTAGTGAATCCTTCAAAATTTCACTATAGAATAATAATCTTTTGCTTCTTAAATGGAATGAGACCAAGTTGGAATTTTGGAGAGATTTGGAATTAGCATCCACATCCACAAATCAGTTGTCATTTATTTGATTTTGTGGTTAGGTTAATAAATTGTGTTTAGTTTTATTGGGTAGCACTTACCTGACTTAAATCATTAAATATTAATTAGCCAGGTGTGTGAAGAATATGTTCTGTTTCCGTAGATAATATAGATGATTTTTTACCCCCTAGGAAAGTAGCTTCATATTAGAGAGAGTGGTTAGCTTGGTAATGTAAATGACATTGGAGAAAAAATTTTTTGTTTGAGTATATAGTTAAGGAATAATAAAGCTAGTTAAAAATACAATGTAGTTTTTCTTTTTTTCCTCTAGGTTAAACCAAAACTGTTTCATTGTGTTGCAAAAAGTCAAATGGAGTGAGAATTTGGTGTTATAAACATTGTATCTATCCTAGTTTAAACTTAATTCAGAAATACAAATTGTCTTTAGTGCTACCAGTTCTCACCCTGACTGCCAGCCATTTCTCACTTCTGGTCTGAATAGGTGTTTAAATTCTTCTCCTAAGTTTTGTAACAGTTATATCTATCCATGTCTATAGAAATGCAGAAAAAGCAGGAAAATAAAGAGTTGTTAGAATTCCTTGAACGGAGACTTGTGTTTTCATAATGTCATCATTTGTATATTCCAGACTGTAGTTATAATTTTAAGGCAAAATGTATAATATATCTTATAAAATTTAAGGATTCATTGTTTGAATGTGGTTTATTTTAAAAGCAATGTCATTCTTATATTTAATGAAATTATTTCTGTTACCTTTGGAATGGAAGCATTTTTTTTCCCCTTGATTCATTTCTTTTTGTCTTATCTCTCCATAAACAGAGAGGTTTGAAGTTAGTATCTGGCATTTTTTTTTCTTGGATTCAATATATCAGAGATTATATTGGAGATTATGATCTAAATATACTTGTATTTTATGCAAGTGTGAAAATTAGTCTATAATGCACATTTTTAGGGTAAAGAATATAGTTAAGATGTTTTTCACAGCAGTACATTTCGCCTGGTTTCAGCTGTTTCCACATCATGGAGTTGGTATCCTCAGGTAAACAACTGCAGATTAAAACTATAGTTTGCCTTGCGATGGTTGCCTCTGTACCGAACATAATTGTCAAATCTGTACTTTGAAGTTCTGATTGAATTCTTTGATTTGATTTTCCAAAGCATTAGTTTAACACACTCAAGAAGACTAAGTAAATTTTATCAGAACTTTGAACATATCATTTAATTTGGAAATAGTGATAAATGTACTTTTTTGTTGTAGTTGTTATTGTCTTAAGGATTTTTCAAGCATGACTTTAATTCTCATATTACAAAAGTTAAGTTAGGCAGAGTCCCAAAGTGCAGTAGAATTAGAAGGACCTGGAATTAAAAATAATCAGATTGTGGCTGAAAGGAGGCAACACTCCCCCAGTAAGAAGGAAAAAACTGAAAGTTGGAGAGTCCCTGTGATTATGGCAGGGTCTGGTATCATCATGGAGCTTTCTAGACAATATTCTATACTAACCAAGATGTAATCATCAGCAGTGTTGGCGACTCTAACTGTAAGTATTTTTTTTCACTGTGAAAATAGCTGTGCATAATTCTGATTTGTTTGGTGTGTATATAGGACCTAACACAGTGTGGTTTGTAATCATGGTAAAGTATTTCTAGTTTCTCTGTTTTAAATAGTTGCTAGAAAGGGAATTAATTGCTTCTAAAGACTTAATAATATAAATCATGGACCTTAGACTTTTAAATTACCTTGATACTTGGTTTATATGAGTCAATAAGGTAACTTCCAGTTTCGTTTTGTTTATTTTTATAAACAAAATAAACAGGTGCCGATCATTTGGTGAAAAGCAAAGCAACTCTTTTTTTAGGCTGATTTAAAAGCATATCTGTCTGGGACCATGAACCCCAGGGCCTTCTTAGAGCTTGATAACATCCTGATGGTTGTGCAGCTTGGATAGAGGGTGCTCTGCGTCCCTGCAGCTGCGCACTGGCTAGGTTCTGTTTCTACCAGAAGCAAGCTTTGTTTCCTGTGGCCCTGCTGTCCCCACACAGAGCAGCCTTTGATGGGCTGCCTTTGACGTGATTTGTTTACGGCAGCCAGAAATGCTTCCTGCATAATGAAAGCAGTTAATCATGGAAACTGGGCTATTCCTGTTTGTGTACTTCTAGCAGTCTTCTGTTGTAAATATTAAAAGGTAATGACAAAGGGATGAAAACCTTTTTAAAAAGGCACAAATCAGTTAATCCATTCGATCATGTGATTGCTACTGATTACATGGGTATCTTTAGGGAAGCAGAAAATGATTGCTGAACACATGCCTTGTGTTTTGATGATTGCATTAAAAGTCCCCTAGTGGGATGGCATTTACTGACTCCCAGAGCTTTTCTTAGATTAAATTTCAGGCAGCCAGTACAAGGAGAAACATCACCACCTGTATCTAACAGCATATGTACAGTTAAAGAATAATCTTGATCAAGCCCTGCTAGGCTCTGCTAAATAAACGAAGGTTTTCAGCAAGACCCCAGACTTTTATTTTGAAGTGGAGTAGCAGCTGTTGGCTATTGCGGTGCAGAGCTGCAGCGCAGCCTGGGTCACACAGTGCTCGGGGTGTCTGCAGGCTGCAGGCCGAGCCCAGTGGCGCAGGCACTGAGCTACACTTATTTGCTGTGCTGTTTGACCTCTTGGTTTGAGAGAGCTCCCTGGACCATCTGAATGGCTATGGGAGATGGTGAGTAAGATTTATTTTTCCTCTTTTGCTGTGTTATACACTTCCTTTTAAGGTGCCGATCATTTGCTATTAAGAAACGTATTTCTCCCTAAAGAATGAAGGACATTTCTGTGTTTGTGTATGTGTGTGTGTACGCTCATGTATACATTTATGCATGTGTGTGCTTGTCATTTGGTATCTTTTTTCACTTGATGTGTCTGTATGGGATCTTGCAAACATAAGGTGACAAATTTAGCTTGCAATCTAAGCAAGCCTTCAGTCTTTGGTATTGGATATGAAGGGATATTGGAAGAAACGTGGAATGTATGCAAAAGCTTTTGAAGGGAGAACATGGCCTTTGGAAGAATGACAGATTTTGGCAGGAAGGTTTGATTAGCTAGCTTGGCATCTTTCCTGTTGTATTCGATGCAAGTAGAATTCTGTGCTAATCAAATATTTAAAGAAGCAAAATGGCTTGCCATGGACACTATTTTAATTAGTATGCTTGTGATTTGTCAGTGTATCTAGTAAACAGTTCTTTAGAAAATGGCCTTTTAAGAATTCTCTACAGGATATAATTTGATTAAAATTTTTTCAGTATTTTATTTTGTTAAGGATAGTCATAAAAACAATATTTCTATAGTGCTTTATAGTTTGCAAAAGGACTTTCATGTACTTAAAATATTTTAATTCGGGTACAAATCCAGGAAGTATGCAGAATATTTTGGTATTTCCATTTCACAGATTAGGAAACTGAGACTTGCTGAAGATATGTTGATCCAGACAGAGAAAACAAACTACACAAAATCTAAAGTCCCAAGTGAGCATGTGATATTGTTCTTCATAACACTTAATCCTTGAGCCTATTTCCCCTAGTGTTAAACCTTTTGTTAAGATGCTTAAAGGTATATTTTGTGATCACACCAGTATGTGAGATATGTGCAAAGGTGAATATAAAGTTTCTCAAAAAGTGCTTTGCATGTTTTTTACTAGGCTCTTCAGGAGGACTTGCTTGTATTTGGATGTTTTAACTCTTAACAGTTTCAGCCTTCTTGGGTCTATATTATGACCTCTTTTATCTAAGGAGTTTGTCTGTCTACTTGGAGCCATGCCCATTAGGATGTAAACTTGCCAAAATGATGGTATTGTCATTTAAACTATTATGCATATTCAAATGGAAATATAGTAAATTTGGTTTTGCACATTGTTGTGATTTATTCCAAAAATTTATTTCAAGAATTTATGTAACTTTTTATATGACCTTATGGAAATAAATAAGAATGTAATTTTACTGCTGATTTTTCAGGCAAAAGACATCAAATTAAGTTCTTATATATTTAAGAATATTGCAAAATTTCTTCCCTTTAAAAAAACACAAACAAACCTTAATTTGCAGGCATCTTTAAACGTTGTATTTGGTTTGGACCAGGTCCACATTTCATTTTCTTAAACATTTTGGGTTCATTGGGTAGTAATGTAGATCTTAATTTTTCTCTTTTCAAATAACAAATAAATACATTCAGACAGTTTAGAAATGTATTGATTTTTTTTTTTTAAACCAGAGTAACAATCACAAAGCTTAGAGGGTAACCTTTCAAATAATTTTCTTCTTTAAAATAGAAATACTTTTGTTAGTATATTTATATAAATATTTAAAAATCAAAACAGTAAATATGTATGGATAGAAATAGGCCATGGGGTTTATAGCTCTTAATAGTTTGATATATACTCCTCTGTATATTAGTTTCTCTCACATGTGATGTACATATACCATACCAGAATCATGTGAACATATGTATCAAGTAGATTACACTATTCTTAACTTTTGTGACTTCTTATTTTTAAATTGTAATTATGAACTTATTATGAAATATCATCTCCTTTTTAAAATTCAGATAATGATGATAAAACAAAAATCCCTCAGAACCACCTCCAAGCTCCAAGCCTGGGTATAAGCAGAGATAAAAGTCTTTATTTCTATGGAGTGTGTTTTTTTTAATAGCTTTTTTTTGTGGGGGGGGCTGGGAATTGAACCTAGGGGCGCTTAGCCACTGAGTCAAGTCCTCAGCCCTTTTTATTTTGAGTCAGGTTGTCCCTAAGTTGCTTAGGACCTTGCTAAGATGCTGAGACTGGCCTTGAACTTGTGATCTTTCTGCTTCAGGCATGCCCACCATACCCAGCTTTTTCATAGCTTTTTATTGTGCCTTAATTTGCACATTAAGTATCAAAATTAATGGTTTTGTTTTGACTGTGTTTAAATAACATGATATTCTGAATACCTTTTTTTTTTTTAACCATTTCCCATGTCAACTCAGTATGGCATGGAGATTTTTTTAAATGCCATTATGTGTTACTCTTCCTCATTTGTTTTAACTGTTGCATAGTACTCCATAGTAATAGTGTATCATAATCAGTTAATCTTTTATGGAAGTTCTGATTATTTACCATATATAATTCATGTAGATGATTTTGAAGTAAACAGTTCTGTATAAACCATATGTATTTGTATGCGTACACATGTGTGTACATCTTAAAATAGCTTGAAAGTGGCATATCTGTGTCAAAGTTTTTATTTTATTTTATTTATTTATTTTTTATTTTTTTTTTTTTAATTTTTTATTGTGGGTAAAGTTTTTATTTTAATTTGTGTTAACTATAATCATTTGCTCCAAAAGAGGTTTTGTCAAAATTCCCATCAGTAGTGCCTATTATTCCTATATTCTTCTCAGTTCTTATTAATCTTTTAAAAATTTGCTAAAGTGATTTGTGCAAAATATCTCACCCTTTATAAATCACCTCTGCTTTCTGATAAGGTTGGTTGTCTTCATATGTTTATTTATATTTCTTTTCTTTAGATTCCCTTTTGGTATCCTTAATTTTTTGGTTCTTAGACTTCTTTTGTGATTTATAATTGCTTTTTATGTATTACAGTTTGTGATCTTGTGATCTGTTATCTATTGAATATGTCATATAGGTTTAACTCCAAGGTTATGTAAAAGATTTGATTAGCAGTTTTTTTCTTGTTAAAAATATTTATGAAGCACTTATGATCTCTATCACTTAGAAAAGTTGTTGATTAGCTTTTGGGCACTTTTCGGTTTAGTTGTCTCCATCCTTACTCAAGGGTATACAACAAAACAGTTACTTGATTGTGTATAGCTCTGGGCAGTCAAAGCAGATAGAGTTAAAAACCTGTAGGATTATTATGTGATGCTGAGCCCTGCAATCTGCCTCAAAAGCATGAAAGAGGAATTTGGCCTTTTGTTGCTGCTACAGAATGGCTGGAAAGAAATAAGGTTTTGTTGTAAACAGACTGTTTCCAAACTTAACATTTCAATACAATCTATTATTCCAAAAATTAGTCTTTTAAAATATATGCAAGTTATGGAATAAACATGGCTTTCTAGAGGCCAACCTTTTGTGGGATCCCCTGGCTTCCAGGACTGCTGCAAACTGACATAAAACTTGGTTTAAAGGGTATAGAACCATAGCAAAGAAATTAATGCTGAATAGATCTTTCTTCTTTTGTTCTCTTATATATTCTTTGTAATACATTAGGATTAGGTAATTTAAATTACAGGAAAACACAAATAAAAGGCCAAACTTCTTTTTTTGGTAGTACTAGGAAGGATCCTAGGGCCTCACACATAATAGGTAAGCATTCTACCACTGAGAGCACATACCCAGTCTTCAAGGCTTTTCAAACCTTTTTTTTTGGGGGGGAGGGTTTGTTTGCTTTTTAAAGTACCAATGATAGGGGTAAAAAGAGTCTATAAGGAGAAAAAGTAAATTACAAGAGGCAAAAGATTGGGCATTAGTAGCAATATAGGGCAATAAATAGTCAGTGACTAAAATAAATCTACATTATAGTAGCCCCCTGCTGTAGCCATTGAAAGCCTTTACCATCCAACATAAGATTTAATCTGTATTAAGGGCATCTAGTCCCATATGCTGTACCTTTAAATAAATAAATAATAATCTTCTTGAGGCAGTCTTATTTACCCATTGGGTACAAAATATTGGGCACCAGTAGCATCATACTTCAAATCTGATGTTGCTAATGATCTTGAATCTCTAAGAAGGTATTTACATCTTTTCTTTGTACTTGTAGAGTGGTACAGTTGATTTTTTTTTTTCCTTGATCATACTGAGGATTGAATCCAGGGTTGCTCTACCACTAAACTATATCCCCAGTCCTTTTTATTTTTGAGGCAGGGTCTTGCTAAATTGCCCAGCTGGCCTTGAATTTGTAATCCCCCTGCCTCAACCTCCCTAGTAGCTGGAATTAAAGTTATATACCACCAGAGTGCCTGACTTCAGTTGATGATTTTTTCTCTCCCTTTTTTTCCCATTTAAATATTTATTTATTTATTTGTTTGTTCGTTCTAATTAGTTGTACATGATAGCAGAATGCATTTCAATTCATAGTACACAAATGTAGCATAATTTTTCATTTCTCTGGTTTTACATGAAGTAGAGTTACCCATTCGTGTCATCATACATGTACCTAGGGTTAGTTGATGATTTTAACGGATGTTATAATCATATTATAACTGTGTTGAAGGTTTAGGTACCTTAGGTGAATAGATTTTATAAAGTTTCTAAATAAACCTTATTATGAGTCTCATTTATTAATCAGTTTGATATAATTGTTATCATGCATGCTATTGATTAATTTTATTAATACTAGATGATAGTGTAAATTGTGATTGTCTGTTTACTGCTTTGAACTGTTGAAAGTTTTGAATTTTTAAAGCAGGTCTTTTTAAAGATAAAAATCTTTATCTATGTGAGTGTGTGTGTATTTTTTTGTACCAGAGGTACTTAACCATGGAACAGTATTCCCAGTTATTCTTATTTCTGATTTTGAAACAGGGTCTCGCTAAGTTGCTAGGGCTGGCCTCCAACTTGAAGTCCTCCTGTCTTAGTCTCCTGAGTCACTGGGATTACAGGTGTGCGCCACCGCACCTGGCTTTGGGGAAAAAAAATATTGTTGTTGTTGTAAATTGTTTACTTTTATGCAGCACTAAGGATTGAACCCGGTCCCTCACACGTGCTAGGTATGCACTCTGCCACCGAGCTAATCTGGCCCCAGCCCCTCAAATATATTTTTAATTAGACAGTTATATCTACCTAGATATTTTGAGTGACTTTGTCAAATTTATTGGCCTCTATATTAAACTTTGTATGGAGTCAACTTTATTTTTTGTAAATAATTGCTAAGAATAGTGTCTTCATATGAATGCTAAAATTTAACTGTTATCTTTTGAAGCACTTGAATTTTCAATTTTTAATAATTCTACTGAAAGTTTTATTTTCATTTAAATTGACATTTTAAATTTTTGCTACTTGATTCTTATTTCTGATGGCTGATGATTTTCTTTAGTTCTGGGAAAATTTCTCCTATCATTTTTTTATATATTTTCTTCCTTTATTAGCTTTAATCTCCTCTTTTTAAATTTTAATTTATTTGTTTTTTAGCTTTTGGTGGACACAACATCTTTATTTTATTTGTATGTGGTGTGAGGATCCAACCCAGCGCCCCTGCATGACAGGCAAGCGTGTTACCGCTTGAGCCACATCCCCAGCCCAGTCTCCTCTTTTTTTTTCTTTCAGTTTTAGATGGACACAATACCTTTAATTAATTAATTTTTTTTTATGTGGTGCTGAGAATCAAACCCAGTACCTCACACGTGCCAGGCAAGCTCTCTGCCACTGAGCCACAAAACCAGCCCCAGCTTTAGTCTCTTCTTAGAGAGTAGGTATTAGTCACACATTTGACTTCTGGGGTTGATTCACAGTGACTTTTATGCTTTGTCTTCTCTCTCAAGTTTCTTCCTCTTTCTCTTTTAATCCATATTCTGAGAGATATCCTTTACTTTGTCATCCAAACCGTCTGTTAACTTTTAACTTTGGCAAACAAAAGTTTAAATGGTTCTAAGGACTTTCTCTTTCCATTTCTGGTGGTTTCATTTTTTCAAAATTATGGATATGTATGTGTGTGCACACAAACATGTTTACACCAGTGTGCATGTGCACACTTGTATATTGAGCTCCCTGCGTTGGGGACAGGGAAGAACTTAACAATGAAATCTTTTCATAGATAATTTAAAATTAATTAATTTTCATTTTTTAAATACATGACAGTGGAATGCATTACAATTCTTATTAGACAAATAGAGCATTTTCATAGATTTTTAGTTACTCCTTGTATTCATCTCTGTACTCCTGGCTTAAAAATGGTGACTTCTGTATCATTCTGCAAGATAGATCAGGCAGTTTCTTGGAATTATAAATTGTAGCTTTAATGTGTTATTTCTTTTCTTTTTTTTCTTTGTCTTTGTTTTTTTAGTTGTTGATGGACCATTATTTTATTTATTGGTGGTGCTGAGAATCGAACCCAGTGCCTCACACATGCTAGGCAAATGCTCTGCCACTGAGTCACAATCTCAGCCCTTGATGTGCTATTTCTTAGTAGCCTTTAATTTTTTAAAAATTTGCATCTTTTGAGATTTTATTGCCATCTTTTAGGTTCTGTTTTCACATATCTCTGGCCCCATCTCACTTTCTTAACTCTTATGATGTTGTTATATTATTGGGGTTCCATTGTAGGGTTTTAAGCAGGGAGCAAAGTAGTACAAATTATTATTATTACCAAAAAATTTCAAACATACCCTGGAACAGATAATATTGTAATGAGCATTTATTACCACTTGTCATTCAACTTGACGAAATCATCACTACATAACCAATCTTTATCTGTCTGTATTCTTATTCCATCTTTACCCCAGCTCCATTGTCTTGCTGGACTGAGGTTTGTACATGTGTATACTTGTGCATATGTACTCATTTACATGTATAAAATGAAAGTATCTTTTAAAAATACAATCACAATATCTTTATCACATCTATAAAACCCCTTAGGATCAAATAGTTGGTGTTCGTTTTTCACTTTCATGAATATCTTTTAATAATTTGTTCACATTGGGACTCCAACAGGGCTCACTATTATAGTTGGTTGATGTATCTATTAAGGATCTGTTCATCCAAAGCATTTATCTCTCTTTTTTCTACTCTTGCCTTTTATTTGTTGAAGAGAAAAATATCTGTTAGATAAATTTTTTTCATGCACTAGATTTTGTTGATTGCATCACCATGCTGCTTTTCACCCTTTAAAAAATGTTATATATCCTCTATATTTCCTGAAAACTGAAAATTCTTTTATTTATATATATATATATATATATATATATATATACACACAAAATACCTTTATTTTATTTATTTTTATGTGGTGCTGAGGATTGAACCCAGTGCCTCACACATGCTAGGCAAGTGCTCTGCCACTGAGCTACAACCCCAACCCGTGAAAATTCTAATGATTTGATCAAATCAGTTCTGATTTTGAAGTTGTATTTTGNTATTCAACTTAAAATTTCTATTAGTTTTTTTTGTTTGTTCTTACATTTTATTTTATGTTCTATATGTTTTTGCAGTACTGGGTATTGAACCCAGTGCCTCACACATGCTAGGCAAGTGCTCTGCCACTGAGCTACAACCCCAACCCGTGAAAATTCTAATGATTTGATCAAATCAGTTCTGATTTTGAAGTTGTATTTTGTTGATACAAATTTTTCATAGGTGGTATTTTGTGTGATAGTTTGGATATTTTTCAGAGGTATACAAAGTCTTAATTGTCTTTCTTTGTAATGTTAATATTGAACAATGGATTTAGTTATCAGCCTAATTTATCCTTTATAAAGTTCCCCCTCAGTCTTTCAATTTATGGTTTGTTTTAGCAGCCATTGATCCAGATTGCTTTTTTTTTTTTTTTTAGAAGATTGCATTGTCTACTTTGTGATTTGGAAGGAGGTTGAGAATGAAGCAAGGAAGCCAGTTAAGAGGTGGTTGTGGTAATGTAGGCAGAGATAGTACTGGTCTGGTTGTACATTATGAGTTGCAGCGGAGGTAAAGAGAAATAAGTGCATTTACAATATAACTTGGGGGCTGGGATTGTAGCTCAGTGGTAGAGCATTTGCCTGGCATGTGTGAGGCACTGGATTAGATCCTCAGCAACACAGAAAAAATAAATAAGATTCAAGGTATTGTGTCCATCTACAACGAAAAAAAGTTTTAAAGATATAACTGAAAGGGCTGCAGATATAGCTCAGTTGGTAGAATGCTTGCCTTTGCATGCACAAGGCCCTGGGTTCAATCCTCAGCACCACAAACAACAACAAAAAGATATAACTTAGAGTTATTACATAAAAATTGTTGGTAAAATAAAAATTATCTGTATAGGACAGAAGAAAAATTAAGATGCAGTCAGTTCTTACATTGTAAACTTGAACAGCTGAGATACATGGTTTTATTTATCATATTGGGATGAGGGAAGATTTAGGGGAAGGATAGGTTTGAAGGTGGTGTTAGTGTTGTTACCTATGTTAAGTTAGAGATGTCTTCAAGATTCCCATAGGTGAGACATCAAAGGCAGTTGAATATATAGATCTGAACTAGGCTGGAGATGAACAGTTGAGAGTTGTCAGCCTTTAGATGATATTTAAAACTGTAGAGAATGGATGAGAGACTACTGAGAAAAGGTGTAGTCTGGAGAGGAGGATGTTCAACTTGTAGTAGTTGGGTAAAGGAGAAAGAGCTGACAGAAGAGACTGAGCTACAGTTGCCTATGAAGTGAGAGGAAACCCAATGGAAGTTACCTGTTGTAAAAGCTTGGGATAGGGAGTGTAAATAATTAAAATTTGATTATCTGATAATCAGTAGTACAGTAGTTTGTAGAAATTATTGTTTCCTATTCTCAGGAATTAGCTGTTACATATGAACATGGTCATTGCTGGATTTAAAAAAAAAATGTGTAAAACAGCTCAGAAATCCATAGTCCTGTTGCTCATTGTTTTAATTAGAATAAGGAAGGATACAGTTTCAAGAGAAAAGAGGAACTTCATTGTAAGAAACTAGTTAATATGAAATGGAATGTATTTTGTGACTAAAAATCCACAGTATTGAGTGTGGTTCTTAACTAGTTGTTTCACTGAAGAAAATCCATACAAAATGAAATCCATACAGATGAGATGTGAAGTTTTGGCTTGTTTTTTTGTTGCCATGTAAGATGGAACTTTTTTCATCTGTTGAATGAGTCTTAAAAGCAGAAGTTTAGGGTTTTTTAGTGTATGTACCTCTAAAACTGAAGTGGAAAATTTAAAAAGTCATTTGACTGTATGGCTTTCCTTTAGTGAGAAAAAAGAGAAAAAAAGTGATAGAACTTAATTAAAATAATCTGAATTCACACATTCTTGCCTGAAACCTTAGGGACCAATTGTGTTTTAGAATCCAGAATATTTCTGATTATAGAAAAGTAATATGGTCATATTCCATATACTATGTAACAACTCCTACTGCGCTTGGGACACCAACCTATAATTAATAAGTATGTTAATATTTTTGCAGTTAAATATGTGCAGATTAAAATAAGTAGACAACAAATAGCCCCATGCTATTTCATATTATGATTTGCCATAAACCGAGTTAGGTCAGTTCAGATTTTTTTTTTAAGTATTTTTTTAGTTGTTGATAGACCTTTATTTTATTTATTTATATGTGATGCTGAGAATCGAACCCAGTGCCTCACACATGCCAGGCAAGTGTGCTACCGCTGAGCCCTAGCCCCAGCCCAGTTCAGATTTTTGCTACCAACTGAGTTTAAAAGACAAAAGAAAAATGGATTTTCTTTACTTTTTACCTTAAGCATGCATACATGGGACAGTGGAATGGTTTCCAAGTGTTATTTGAAGGTGACAAAAGGCAAAGCCTGATCTTTTTTTCTTTGTCTTTTTTTCTCCCTGTCACTCCCCTTCTCCTTTCTCCTACTGCTTTCTAAGTCTTCCAGTCTCCTCCACTGTTTCCATCTCTTTCCCTCTTTCTTTTTCCTGCATATACATGTCTTCCTCCTCTGTTTGCATCTCTTCCACTTCCTACACTTTTTTTTTCTTTTGTTGACAACGAGCAGTTCATTTTTATTATTTTGCATGGCATTTAGGGCCCAAAAGATCCTGTATCAGCTTACTTCTCCAGACCCGACACCCACTAAACTATTCATTTCTCTATGAATTCTTCTTACCTGTTGGCTCAATGTCCTCCCCACTTCCCTCTTTTCTCCTCCCCTTCCATCTTATTGATACTTCAAGGAGTTTATTGTGATCTTTTTAAAAAATAATTTTAGTTGTCAGTGGATCTTCATTTATTTTATGTGGTGCTGAGGATCAAACCCAGTGCCTCACACGTGCTAGGCAAGCCCTCTACCACTGAGCCACAACCCCAGCCCCATTATTGTGATCTTTAAAGAAAAAAAAAAAAACTTTAAAAATTATTTCATTATAAGATATTTTAAACATACCAAAGAATTATGGAAAATATTTCCATAAATTCATTACCTAGATTTGATAGGTATTACTTAAGATTTTTTAAGAAAACTTATTGCTGTACTCCATCTTACTCCCCATTCTTTGTTTCTGAATAATAAAGTACAAAATAGAAGTATATCTATTTTATTAATGCATCTAAATATAATAAAAACTTATAAAGAGCTTCTTTTGATTTTTTTTTTTTTTAATGTGTAGATGGACACAACACAATGCCTTTATTTTTATGTGGTGCTGAGGATCGAACCAGGTTCCGCCTGTGCTAGGCGGGGTCCCTCCCGTGCTTGGCAAGCTCTCTACCGCTGAGCCACAATCCCAGCCCCTTAAAAAATTTTTTAGTTGTAGATGGACACAATACCTTTATTTTATTTTTTATTTTTATGTGGTGCTGAGGATTGAACCCATCGCCTCACATGTGCGAGGCAAGCACTCTTCTGCTGAGTCACAATCCCAGCCCTAAAGAGCTTTTTACTAGGTTACAAAAAATTAATTCAAAGTTTGGGAAACCGTACTCAAGGATCCAGAAGAGGTATTCTTCTACTATTCTTCCTTAGCCTCCCCTTTCCCTTCAGTTCCTATTCTCCATTTTTTCCTCCATGTACTCATTCTCTTTTTCTATCTCTTCCACCTCCTCCATTTCTGCTTCTTCTGTTTCTATCATCTGCTCCTCCTCATATTCCTTCTCCATCTCTATCCATTTCTCTCATTCTCCATCTTGTCTCCTCCTTTTCCATCTTTATCATGTAAATACCACCCCAGCCTATTCACTTTATTAGTTTCTATCCTTAGAAATGTGCTTATGCTTTTAATGTGCTTATCTTTTTTTTAATTTTTAGTTATAGATTAACATAATACCTTTATTTATTTATTTTTATGTGGTGCTGAGGATTAAGTGCAGTGCCTCATATGTTCTATGCCAGCTTTCTACCACTGAGCCACAATCCTAGCCCTAAAGTGTGCTTATCTTGTTCTACTTTTGCACTGAACCATAGTATTCTTTTTTTTGAAACATTGTAATAAGAATGCAAGTCATCAAGGGAGTCATAATTTACAGTTTGCTTTTGTTGTGTGATCCTTCAGTAGCTAGTAGAGCATCTACTAATATATATCCTAGATGGTGTCTTCTGATTTATCTTCCTATTTATTAATGATTCCTTAAGCTATATCTAATCAGCTGTTATGCCTTCCCAGATAAATTTAAGTTTCATTTACTATATTCCCAGTAAGCAAGTCTAGGTATTTTGTTAGTCTGAGTTTGATAACAGACACTTAAGATTTTATATAGGTCTATTCCTAATATCTGTTTCCTTCTAAATGTTCATTGTGTCATATTTCCTTTGTGCCTGGTGACCTATAGAAAGTTGTGGTAATAATTTGAGACCAGAAACCCTCTTTTGTGGAAATTTTGCTTTTGCTTTGACTCTTGCTTGGAAATACTACCAGTCTGAGCTCAAGAGTTCAAGAACTTGAGTGTCTGGATTGCCTAAGCATTTGTTTTTTATTCATTTCCCTGCTGCTGTCTTTTGAGAGAAGTTTGAAAAGAAGACTATAGGAAAATAAAGGCTTTCTTATGTTTCACTTTAACTTTGAGAGTAGAGTCATGTGGTGTACCAGCTTTTGACTCTGCATCTTATGTGGGTTTTGATTTCTGTTCCCTTTTCCCCACATAGCCTTCAAAATAGAAGTTTTAATGTACTAGGTTTATCCTTGTATTTCTTAACTATCTTATCAAACATAGTTGCTTTTAACTTTTGTTTTTTCATTGTCAATGGGCCTTTAATTTATTTATTTACATGCAGTTCTGAGAATTGAACTCAGTGCCTCACACATACCAGGCAAGCACTGTACCGCTGAGCCACAACCCCAGCCCCAATTATTGCTTTTAAGGTTCTTAAAGTTATGTATCTTATCCAGTGTGATGTGCTGTTCTAGGCATTATTCCACATAGGGAAGATATAGCACTAGGCAAAATACACAAATGATCCCACCCTCTTAGATTATATATTTTAGTGGGGAAAGAAATGCAAATAAAATTAATGAAATATGTAGATAGTAAATGCTGGGTAAACTAAATGAAGCAGAGAAGCAGAGGTAGATCAGAGTATCAAGGTGTTGGAAGGTGACAGATGAATAAAGACATGAATATGGTGAGTGAATAGTGTGGATTGGGAAACAGGGATATATAGAAAGAGCATTCTAAGCAGAAGAAACAAGCCAAAAGGCCCTGACCTGATGTGGGTACCAGCAAAGAAACTAGTAGGGTTGAATGGGAGGGAGCAAATAGGAGATGAGGTTGGAGAGAGAAAGTAGGTGATGAGGTTGGAGAGACTTATGTGATATCTAAGATTTTAGAGTCCTGATAGGCCTTTTAATGGAGTCATCAGAGAATTTTGAGTGCAATATGATGTGACTTTGTTCAAATCAGAATGCTGTGCCAGAAAAAAACTCTTGGAGACAAAGGTGAGAATCAGGAAAAAGAGTTGATTGTGACAATTATCCATGGATTGTTATAGGTAATGAGGTTACTGCATAAACAAGAAAATTCCAGAGGCTCGGGAGGCTAAGTTAGGAGGACCTCCAGTTCAAAGCCAGCCTCAGCAAAAGCAAGGCGCTAAGCAACTCAGTGAGACCCTGTCTCTAAATAAAATACAAAATAGGTCTGGGGATGTGGCTCAGGGGTTGAGTGCCCCTGAGCTCAATTCCCGGTACTTCCCCCACCCCACAAAAAAAAAAAGAAGAAGAAGAAGAAACTTCCAAAAATCAGCTTTATGACTTTATTGGGAAGTAATTTCTGCTATAAAGAAAATAATTGGGATTTGTTCTGCTATTTTATTATAGTTTAGGGGAAAAAATGAAACCCAGAATATTTATGGCTTCTAGATAAATTATAAAACAAGCTTTTTAATTTGAAGTCTTATGATGATGAATGAGTTTTATGAATTCCATTGATTTGTGGTTAAAAGAATATATAACCTTATTGGCAGTGGGCAAAACTTGTTTTCATGCTTGTAGATTTTCCACTGACTGATTGATTGATTTAGTGATTGGTTTGATTGTGATCCTGAGGATCAAACCCAGGGCTTTATGCATGCTAGGCAAATGCTTTGCCATTGAGCTACATCCCTAGACCTTGTTTTTCCTTTTAATATATATGAAGTTGTATTAGTGGTTACACAAATATTTAAAGTTCCTTCTTTCTGTCCAGTTGACTCCTTTACCATTACTAAATGTCTGTATTTCTCTGGTAATGCTTTTTAAGCCTGCTTTGTTTGAAACCAGCTTTTTTTTTTTTTTTTTTTTGGTTGGTGTTTACCAATATCTACCTTTATCATTTTACTTTTAACCTTTATGTAACTCTGAAATATTTCAATGAAGCCATCTATTTTTAAGATATTCAGTTTTGATCTTTTACTTCTACTATTTACTTCATTTACATTTAAGGTAATTATTGGTGTATATGGTTTTATACGTACCATTTTATTTTTATATTTTGTCTCCATTCCTGCTTCTTTTTCGTAAACCAGATTTTTTTTTTTTTTTGAGAGAGAGAGGGATGGAGGGAAGGAGGGAGGGAGGGAGAGAATTTTTGAATATTTATTTTTTAGTTTTCGGCAGACACAACATCTTTGTTTGTAAGGGGTGATGAGGATCGAACCCGGGCCGCACGCATGCCAGGCGAGAGTGCTACCACTTGAGCCACATTCCCAGCCCCAGTAAACCAGATATTTTTAATATACTCTTTTTCTTCTATTTTATTTATATATGTATTTACCCTTCTTTTATTGCTCATCTTATAGCAAGGATTGGCAAACTGTTGCTTGCAGATCAAATCCAGGTGTCCTCATGTTTTTGTACATAAAATTATATTGAAACACAGCCACAGCTATTTGTTTACATGTCATGTATCATAGAAAGATCATAATGTACATGAATTGCAAAACCCAACTTATTTGTTCTCTGATCCTTTATGGAAAAGTCCACCAACCCTGCTGTAATAGTGTTTCTTAAACTGATCATGCACAAGCATCTTCAGGAAGACGACTTCTTTTTTTTTTAATAGTTGTAGTTGGACATAATACATCTATCTATCTATCTATCTATCTATCTGTCTGTCTGTCTGTCTGTTTATATGTGATGCTGAGGATCGAACCTAAGGCCTCTTCACATGTGCTAGGTGAGTGCTTTACCGCTGAGCTACAACCTCAGCCCAGGAAGGCTTCTTAATAGGCAGATTACTGGGCTGCATCTTCAGAATTGGGCTGGGGCCCAAGAATTTACATTTCTAACAAACTGCTGGTGATGCCCAACTACTGGCCTGGAGACCACATTTTTAGGAACACTGTCCTAGCTAGGTATTATGATGTAGCATCTCTGATTTATTATAATCTAAAATCAACTGCATATTGAGCATCCCTTATCTGAAATGTTTGGGACCAGAAGTGTTTCAAATTTTGTATTTAAAAAAAAAATATTTGCAGATTTCAGTTGCATCTGTAATCCCAAAATTCAGAATGCCCCAAAATCTAAAACTGTTGGAGCATCATGTTGTCTTTCAAAAAGTGTTAAATTTTGGAGCATGTCAGATTTCAGTTTTTAGATTAGGGATGCTCAACCTGTACTGTGTTTACTACTTCCCCAATAATGCAAAATCCTTAGAACCTTTTAACTTTGTTTGCTCATCTCTTAGGAACACCATTTTATAATAACTTCCAATTGGCAAAAACCCAAGTGTCTATCAGCAGAATAGATATTAATAAATTGTGGCGTGTTCATATACTCGAGAACTTTAAGCAATGAATCTGCTAAACATTACTTTCCAACTTCTAGTGAAAAGAAACTAGATACCTGAGTGCAAATTGTATGATTCCTTTTATATAAAGTTTATAAGTGAGCAAAACCAACTGTTGCTGTAGAATTCAAAACTAGTAGTTAGTTTTGTTAGAAAATAATGACTTTTAGGGGTCTCATAAGTGTTTTCATGATACAGGTAATATATTAATCTGGACAATGATTATGCTAACATGTTTATTTTATGAAAATTCATTGAACTGCAAACTCCAGATCTGTATACTTGACTCTATTTTAATTAAAAAGCTAAAAATTAATCTCTCAGTAGTTTGGGGAATATTAAGAGTTAATTTTTTAAAAATGGTAGGGACATTTACTCTTCAATTCTTGTGTGTGTACAGGAACAGAACACTGTTTCCATGGGAACTTCTGTCTACTGTGTGTTTCAGTGCCTAACTTTCTGTAAATTTTTGTGTCTACTCTTTCTTAGCTGCATTTTTAAAATAATGGTGGCAGAAAATTTTATTTGAAATTGTTATTGATGTTCTTAACAGAACAATCTATGTGAAGCACAGGTTTTAAATCCATTACTTTATCTAAACTGATTTCCTAATTGTTTTATACTAAAACAGTTATTTTTTAACTAGAATATACTCTTTTTTTCTATAAATTGTGTTATTTAAGAAAAACACTGAAATGAAATGTGGCTTTATGTTAGGGTGTCTTTCATTCTTTTGTCCCCCCCACCCCAATAAATAAGTTTTAAAACTTGTTTGAGATATTTTCTTTAAAATGTATTTAATAGTTGTACAGATAATACCCCTTCATCTGGATGATTTCATTCTGGGTGGTTGGGTGTCTTACAGGTAAGGAGAACAGGTTGAAAGGAAGGAGATTCTGGCATATTGATCTGAAGCTTGTGGTGAAGCTGCTTTTCTGCCTCGCCCATCTTGTTTGTCATAGTTGGTTTGTACAGGGTCCTAGAGAAAACCGTTTCCTCAGTAGAGTAAAACTGAATATATCTTGTGATTTTTTTTTTGTTGTTGTTGTTGTTTGTTCTTTTGGGGGTGGAGGAGGTGGTCTTGAGCTGTTTCATTTGTATACAAGAAGATGATACTAGTGTGGTCATTATATTCTCAAAGGAGCCTTGTAGAATATTAGAGAATCATTTATGAAAACAAATTGTTCAGTTTGGTTTCTGTGGCCTATACAAACAGCAAATTGTGAGATTATGGAGTTAATTATGTACAGTAATGAGCTGTTATAGCCCATGTTTTACTGATGCAATCATAAGCACCTCAGCACAATGAATATTGCATAAAACCATATTTTTCTATTTATGTAAATTCATATGTGAATTAAGTAAAAGAAAACTTAGACACATAAACTATTAGTATTAATTGCCTTTAAAATTTTGAATATAATAAAGATTGCAGATGCATAGAGAATTTTTTTAGATGCATGGAGAATTTTTACCTTTCATCTGGCAGTAGCAGCCATAAGATGATGTCACCTTGTAGCTGATTGGCTGTTACAGCACCTAGGGCAGGGAAGAGAAAGAAAAATGCCGGCACAAACCTCAGTGGTGGTTCTGTGGTTGTTTCTATCTATTTTTGATAGAATCCTTGATTAGTATCAAATTTACGGTATTTGGCCATGTGAACTATTGGGAGCATCCTAGGGTGAGGGAAATTAAGAGCTTTCAGAGGAATGAGGCGACTGATTTGCAAGAGGATCTGTGATTGTAAGTTGCAGAATCTGGGTATAAGGAATAAGGCAGGGCGTGCTGGAAGATGCACTATGGGAGGAGCTGGCAGAAAATGATTGTATGAGTAGCAAAAAAATGAAAAATGCTTCTTACTGCTCTTAGAGTTAATGCTTGTCTTTTGCCTTAATTCATACAGGTAGGAAAATTTATAATACTGCATTTGATTTTAAATTTTAGTGTTTTTTTCATATGTGTTAACCAGTATATTCATACTTATTCAGAAGACCTTGGTTTTGTATTATATATCTTATCAAAGTTATGATTTTATATATGGCATTATTTGATTTTTGAGACTTATGAAAAATGGAACAAAGCTTAATTTCCTTAAAATACATTTTTCTAATGCTTTGTGTAGATAAAAGCTTTGATGATGAGGAATCAGTGGATGGAAATAGGCCATCATCAGCTGCTTCAGCCTTCAAGGTTCCTGCACCTAAAACATCCGGTAATCCTGTCAACAGTGCAAGGAAGCCTGGTTCAGCAGGTGGCCCTAAGGTTGGAGGTAATGTAAATCCATTTCGAATCTGATGTGCATGCTCCATGCCCTTGATATGGCCCCACATAGTTAGAACTTCGGAGGAATATGTTTATTCATGACTGCAGCACTATTGCAGATTTGGGGAATCCGTTGCAACACACATAATATGCTACCTTTTTGAAATGTTAAAATATTGTATATTGTTATTTCCTATAAGAACATGTGAATTAGTGTTTTCTTGATGGTATTTATTTTCTAGATGCCATTTTTAGAAGGAAAGATTCTAGGAACGTGTGTGTGTGTGTGTGTGTGTGTGTGTGTGTGTGTTAAAGGAGAGAGGTTTTTTTAGAATTTGGCTATTAATTTTACTATACTATAGCTGTTTTATCTATAAAATGCTGCATTATGTAAATTCATTACACATTTGTCTAAGTAGTAAGTCTTAAATACCTCAATATTTAAAAAATGGTTGAAGATACTGATTACTGAATCATTTGTCACAATAGGAAATGGGTGGTGGTCAAGTAAAATTTTCTCAAAAAATGACTTATGGATTAGATAATAATAAATAGGAATAAAGCAGGTTTTATGAATTGTACAGCACATAGTATGTTCATTGAACATATTCATTGAACTGTTCATAGAACTGTTCTTAGCATGTTGCCTTTCTTTAAAATTTTAAATGGTATTTTTCATATGCTAATTAGAAAGCCTAGTACCTTTCAGATGTTAGTTTCTGCTGGATTATTCTTATGAAATGAATATATAAGAATAGGATAAATATTAACACTAAAGGAACACTAATCTATTATTTTAAAAAATAAATGTGTTTCAATTATATCTTGGGAAAACAGGTACATCCTTATTTATAATACCTGATGGGAAAAACATGGTCTTGAGGATTTTTATGTTTTTTCTTTTTGTTTATAGTACTTTGATTAAAAAGAAAAGAAAAAATAAAAGCTGTATGTTTTGACCAGGCTCTATACGAGTCATCCTTCTTTAATCTTTCAGTACAACCCAATATTTTTTTGTAAGTCATATGGTATTCTAAATATAGAGAAACTATCATAGTATTTCATTTTAACTGTCTTTAACTCCCTGGTGTGTAATGTAACTAGCTAGAAAGATGGTATGGTATGTATATATGTATGTGAATGTATGTGTGTGTGTGTGTGTGTATATATATATATATATATATATATGCAAATAAGTGACCTGTGAAATTAAAATGTCTTACCTGTTTCTCAGAATATTTTGAGTAACTTAACACCTTTAAATTTTAATTATTTTGTTTTGCAGTTATAGAATTGTGTTCTTATCTAAACATTACTTGTGATATCCTTACAAGGTATTTTGTATTAGGCATTATTACCTATCTCTAGTAAAAAAAATACATGGCATTCAGTGGTTTCTTCCTTTTGTAACAAATGGCTGTCTTCACTCATTACAAGGGAAATATGTTTTTCTTGATTTTGAATTATGGAATTTTACTTATGATATAATTTGTGAAACTTGTCTTATTTCACTTAAAATAGGTAAATATATAAAATACATGGTGATAGTAGTTAACATTTTTGAGAATCTGGACTAGTGGTTTATAATTAGTTTTGTTTTTTCATGGCTTAATATCTTAGGTGAAAATTGATATAATAGTTTAACTCCCACACAGGTCTCTAAATTCTGGTACTAATCAAATGAATATAATTCAATTTTTAATAATGAGTTTCTGAATGTCCCCTGTTCTGTAAACTGTAGTTCTACCAGATATAAAAATGTTAGTAGTTTTCTTATTTGTTGTCACTAATCACTCACAGATTTACCATCCATCTAGGCAGTGGCCCTTTCAGTAATAATAAATGAAAAATTTTTGTTCATTTTCTCCTTTTTCTTCTTATGCTGCCTCCTCTTTTTTGGCAGTTGGAGATTCATTCTTGTTTCTTTGTTTGACACAGCTCATTTAGGTCTTCTGCCCATTTTTCTATCCAAGAAAAGAGCTACTAGCCAGAGGATATTGATGTTGTTTCTGTAATTAATGCCATTCTTGGCTGTCTTACTTTGAAATTTCAACTTTAGATTTTCTGGTATTCGCATAGACTTATTGATTTTTAAATTAGTTGTAAGAAGTTTTCTTAGAGTTGCAGAATCTTTGAATTAGACTAGAACTTGGGTATCTGGTCTTTCATAAAAATCATGATAGATATGTTCTGGATTAAAATTCAGCATACAACCACCGCTGTACCAATACATACAGACATAATCAGCTGGAAATTATGTTGTACTTTCTTCCATGTACTTCATAATTGCTTTTCCAGTTATTTTTACATATACAAATAAATATTTGGGAGAACAAAGTTAACATTATTCATTATATCATTTTCAGTACTTTTTTTTTCTATTTTCTATTTTACCCTAAACATTTTCTCATTCTCTTAATTATTGAAAATTATTCATTGCTACATCACATCTAGGTTGTCTTCAGTCTTTTCTGCTTTTATTAACTGTGCTATTATTCTTTTATGTATCATCTCAATCATTTACTTTGTATAAGTTTCTAAAGTTTGTGATCAGAAGATGCAGGAATTTTTAGAATTTGGAAAAGTATTTTCCAGAAAGGTTATAAACCCATTTCAGTTCTGGATAATTTCTTTTTTATGTTACATTAAAATCTGCCTCCTTGGAATTCATGGAATTATTTGTTAACATGATACTTTTGAATACTTGAAGGTTGCTTTCTCTCTTTATATGAGTTATCTGTTTTCTGGTTACAGCCCTACTGAGTTTGACAAATCTTCTTTGGTGAAATTACCAAATAAAAGTAAAATGAGCTTCTTTAAAATCCTGACTAAACCTATTTTAGAAGTTTTAGAATTTAATATACATATCATAATAAAAGAGATATGTGCTATTTTAAGCAAAGCACCCTAAACAAAGCTAGTAATACCTATGTATAATCTGTAGTATGTGTCAGTTTGCTTTGTCCTTTGGCCTTGGTGTGCTGTCCTATTCTAGGCATACTGTAATTCTGTAGCCTGTAAGCCAAGGAGAATTGAAATAAAGATTGTGGTAGAGCCAAACCAATATATCATTGCTTAAAAAAACCCATATTATGTGAACATCAAAAATATTACCATTGTGTTTAACTAATTAAAATGGCATAAAACAAATTCTCTTTAATAATCCATTTCCTGAATAGCATTTGTTAACTTCATAGTAGGAATTTAGATGAACATATTTTCCTTTCTTTGCTCAATGGTTTGGATTACAATTGCTTAAGATACCTGATTATTTAAAATACTTACATTTCTCTTGTGTTTTAGTTAACAGTTTTAAAAAAAAAAATGAGTGTTCTTTTATATACATTGTCTTATTTAAGGGGTTAGATATTTTATTATCCTAATGAGCAAACTGAAATTTGGAGAAGTAACTTCCTGGGAGTCACCCATCTAATAAGTGGGAAAGCACAAGAATCATTTTGCTATATGGCTGCCACACTTATCTCTGTTGGTAAATAGGAATCTTCTAGGTCCTTTACCTCTGAGATTATAATCTGTAGAAATTATTAAAATCCCTATGTGGTCATTTTAAGGCTTAGCTAGTATGTATGATTCCCAGAAAAATAGAATATTTGGAAATATTTAACAAATAATTTTTACATTGTAAGTAGAAATGCTTATTTTCTTGTTAAATTGCCTTCTAAATGCTGTATCTCTATTTCTCTACAAGTTATTTTGACTTAATTTTCAAAAATGGCAGTATGTCATTTTTTATAATTAATATGAGATTTTTAGGTTAGTCACTTGTCATTTGGGCTTATACATATCTCAATCCTTGAGAAAAGTTAAACAGATTATCAGTTCTCAAAGTTCTCTTACTCTCTCATTCATTCATTCATGTGAACAGACTGCTTTCTTTCCATTGTTCCCATCTAATGTTAAAAGACTACATGGAAATATTCTTATAATTAGATAATTACTGCCATTTCAAATACAGTAGTACTTATCTTTAGGATATTTTATATTTGTTCCACTTCGTTTATGTCTCACTTGAGATTTTATTAAGAATATTTTATTAAGAATAATTTTCTACAAATTATTATTTTCCCATCATGCAAACAACAAATTACTCTCTCTTTCTTTCTTTCTTTCTTTCTTTCTTTCTTTCTTTCTTTCTTTCTTTCTTTCTTTCTTTCTTTCTTTCTTTCCTTCCTTCCTTCTTTCTTTCTTTCTTTCTTTCTTTCTNCTTCCTTCCTTCCTTCCTTCCTTCCTTCGTTCCTTCCTTTACCAGGGGTTGAACCAGGGGTATTTATTCACTGAGCCACATCCCCATTTCTTTTATATTTTATTTAAGAGACAGGGTCTTGCTGAGTTGCTGAGGCTGGTTCTGAACTGGTGATCCTCCTGCCTCCACCTCCAAAGCTGCTGGGATTACACATGTGTGCTGCTCTGCTTTTTCTTTTGAACAAATAAACATAACAAGAATCATATGCACTTAATAAATCTGAAGAATTTTTTTGTTGAATCCTGGAATCCAAATTTTTTTTTTTTTTTGACTAGTAAACCTATTTTTTGGTTTTGAGCTTTATTTAAAATCAAATAACATTTCTGTTTGTGTATTTTAGTTTTTTTCTTCCTCTTCCTCTTCCTTTTTTTTTTTTTTTTTACTGACAGGAAAAGATCCTAAACTCAGATTTTAACCCTGAGGGGTCCTTAAAGATGATCTGACTCATATCCACAGGCTAAGCCTCAGAACATTGAATGCTGGGGATGAGATGGGAACTTAGTGCTTGGCCCACTGTCAGAGGCTTCCTTTTGGATCATTTCTAAGTCATTTCCTAGTTAATAGTGCATATAATACATGTTATTTTATCCCATGTAGATTTAGAGTTTGACCACTCACCATTCTGTCATTAATTACTGTGAATCCTCAATCATTTACTATCCATCATAAGATGCCCTGATGCTGTTGTCTATCTTAACTTTTGTTTTAAGATTAATTCGACTTGAGTATGTAATGGATAAATTAGTGTAAGTTGTCTGCTTTCTTACTACATATAAGAATATTTGTTGTCTTTGCTGTTGATATTTTATTTGACCCTGCTTTTGTGTTACCTCCTCTGCAAAATCTAAAATGGCAAAGACATTTTTTGTACAAAGTTTATTTTTTGAGGCATTCAGAATGTTGATAAGAGAGGAAATTATATAAGCAAACAATTTTTATTGACATTAAAAAGTCAAATTTCTCACAGGAAAACTATTGTCTCTATATACAGCTTTATGTAGACTTTAATGTGTGCAAGGTTCTATGTTGTGCACTGAGAAGGCCATATAGAATATGCAGTTCAAGGTTTTAAACTTGTAATTGCGGTACTTGCTCATTTGTCCACTATTGTTAGCATTTTGGTCCTGTACTTTTTGACTAAAATCTAGGTGTTAGAAAACTGTAAAGCCTTATATAGGAATATAGATTGATCCAGATTTTTGCCTCAGAAAAGATTTGACAGATAATTCATAAAGATCTCACACATGATGAATATAATTTTTAATACTGTAACTTAATTTTTTTGATCTATGTAGTTTACTCTGAATCAAGTATAAAGAAAAACTACATGGATCAAAAAAATTAAGTTGTAGTATTACTTGATCCAGAGATCAAGTATAAAGTATCAAGTAAAAGCTTGTAATAATAGCTACAATCTTAGGCTTATATTTGTCACATACATTCTAACATAATTGATAAACCTTTTTTTAATGGTCATATTGTGAATTTTTAAAAATTTCCCATTAACTTATCATTTGTCTGTTTAAAAACCGTTTCTTACTAATGAAAAGAATTGAGAGACATAATTTGATTTTAAATATAAAAGCCGTGCTTATTATTAAACAATACATTTAAAAGAATCTTAATAATAGCTTGCCTCTCTAATCTCATCAACCTGAGACAAACAATGTTGATTTGACAAACAATTTTGATATGTATGTTTCTATGTCATATCACTCCATGTTCATTTATGTAGGTACTCAGATTTCATCCCCCCCATTAAATGTTTAGTAAATATCTTGCAGCATGATTTTTCCCCCTCTCAGAATATCCATTAAGAAGAAAAATTATTTTCCTCTATTTCTCAGAGCCTCCAGTTGTTTTAGTCTGTTTTCTGTTACTGTAACAGAATACCTGAGACTGGATAAATTACAGAGAATAGAGATTTATTTCTTATAGTTCTGAAGTCTGGGAGGTCCAACATCAAGGTGCTGACATCTAATGAGGGCCTTTCTAGGTCTCAGCTGATGAGAGTGCCCAGATCTCTCTCTTATAAAACTCCTATAATAGGAGCCACTTCCTCATGACTCATTTAAATAATTACCTCTCAAATGAGGTATCAACATGAATTTGGGAATATGTTTCTAATACATGAACTTTTATGGAACACATTCAAACCATAGCAACTATATTCTACATTATTGTTGCACCATGACTTAATAAATTATGTCCCTCTTAATGTCATTCAAGTTGCCTGCAACTTTTTTTTTTAATATTTATTTTTTAGTTTTAGGTGGACACAATATCTTTATTTTTTTTTTTTATGTGATGTTGAGGATCGAACCCAGAGCCCTGCACATGCCAGGCGAGCGCGCTACCTCTTGAGCCACATCCCCAGCCCATGTCTGCAACTTTTTGCCATTACAAACAATGCAAATTTCCATATATTTTGACATTCTGGTGCTTCTATTCTGTGGAAGATTCATCTGTGGAAGATTCATCTAAAGTTACTTCATCAAAAGGAGCTCTTTATGTTTTTAATTTAAATAAAGACATTATTTTATCTTCTCTAGCATTGAATATAAAGCCTCATTAATTAATTCCTGTTTTTTAATTTTAAAATGTTTTAAATATACATATATATATATGTATATTTTAGTTGTTGATGGACCCTTATTTAATTTATTTATTTATATGTAGTGCTGAGACTCAAACCCAGTGCCTCACACATGCTAGGAAAATGCTCTACCACTGAACTACAACCCCAACCCCACATCGGTTACACATCCACTGTTTTACATGTTACCATACTAGTGTCTGTTGTATTCTGTTGCCTTTCCTATCCTCTACTATCCCCCCTCCCCTCCCCTCCCCTCCCATCTTCTCTCTCTACCCCATCTACTGTAATTATTGCTGTTTTGACAGATTAAAAAGCGGTATTTCTTTTAATATGCATTTTTCTATCCACCTATCCATTTGACCATTAGCTAGTGAATGTTAACTAAAACTTTTCGAGTCCTTCTACTTTTGTGATCTCTGGGAAATGTTAGTGAACAAAAATAATGTTTCTGCTCTCCTGGATTTGTTTTTCTAGTGAAGTTCAGTATATTTAAATCCATTAGTAAGAATTAACATATTTTCTGTGAAATACAAGGTAGAATTTTTTAAAGTATTAGGCCTTTTATTTTCTTTTTTTTTTTTAAAGAGAGAGGGAGGTGGGGGGGGAGAGAGAGAATTTTAATATTTATTTTTTAGTTATCGGCGGACACAACATCTTTGTATGTGGTGCTGAGGATCGAACCCGGGCCGCACGCATGCCAGGCAAGCGTGCTACCCCTTGAGCCACATCCCCAGCCCCAGGCCTTTTATTTTCTATTTAAAGTTGCAAGCATTTCCTTAGTCTCTCCTCTGTATATCATGTTTTTTTTAAGTTGTTGATGGACCTTTATTTTATTCATTTACTTATATGCAGTGCTGAGATTCAAACTCAGTGTCTCACACATGTCAGACAAGTGCTCTACCACTGAGCCACAACCCCAGACCTGTATGCCATGTTTTCGTGTCATATTTCTATTTTTATTGTCATGGTAGGTAAAATAGCTATCCTTTTTTTTTTAAAGTTTTAGATAGACATAATATCTTTAATTTATTTTTATGTGGTGCTGAGGATAGAACTTAGTGCCTCATGTGTGCAAGGCAAGCACTGTCCCATTGAGCTACAACCCCAGCCCCTATCCTTTTATTTTTGACTTCCAAATTTTCTGTCTTGAATAAGAAGGACTACTGTCCGGTTCCAAAAGTACAAAACATCATTTATTCTAAAGCATTATTTTACATTTAATTTGTTTTGTCTTATATAATTTATATAAAATTGTAGTATAACTATTTACATTTATTTCTTCTTTATTCATGACCAATTAAGTCTGTGCAATTAAATAAAACATCCTTTACTCCATGGAAATACTACCCTAATATATTTTGGGCTGTTTTTGGAATTTCTATCCTTTTTTTCTTGACGTAATTGTATCTATTTTAGCTTTATGGTGAATAGTTTCCCACACTTTTTTTTTTTTAAGTTGTAGTTGGACACAATACCCTTATTTTATTTATTTTTGTGTGATGCTGAGGATCAAACCCAACGCCCTGCACGTGCTAGGTGAGCGCTCCACCGCACAACCCCAGCCCTCCCATACTTTTTATTGTGAAGAATTTTGAGCCTACAACAAACTTGATATACAGTGAACACTAATCACCTATATTTATAACCAGTGATATCCCATATCTAAATTCTTTCTATAGAGATATATTCTCACCCATATTAAATATTTTTTTTTCAGACACAAGAAAATTCTGTAATATTATCTATAAAACAATCCCCTAACCAGCTTTTGTCTCCGTGACACTGATATTTTGAAGTCTGAAGTCAATTGTCTTTTAGGTTGTCCCTCATTTGGATTTGTCTGATTTTCTTTGTGACATTACTTAGCTTTTCCATAGTCCTTTTATTTTCTGTAAATTTATTTTTAAACTATATGCTCACCTCCCTTTCAGCACTTCATTTCTTTTTTTAAAAAAATATTTGTTTTTTAGGTTTAGGTGGACACAATATCTTATATCTATGTAGTGCTGAGGATCGAACCCAGTGCCTCATGCATGCTAGGCGAGCACTCTCCCACTGAGCCACAACCCCAGCCCCTCAGCACGTGTCATTTATATATTCAAATTTCCCCAAATGTTCTTTAAGAATATCTTTATAGCTTTTCTTATTCCAACCAGATTATATCAATTCTCTCTTGGGTAGTTGGTGCTTTAGTATTTATTTCTTTCATTCCAGACTTTAACCAGTTGCCCTTTGGTATCTTCTATATCTCATCAGAGTTTTTGACATTCTAATTAATCTGTTCTTTCATATGTATAATTGCTGCTTAATTATATTGATTCATGTTGGATTATTGTGTTACAGTTTCTACTCTACTAAGTTGTTGGGTTTTTAAAAATTAACTAATTTATTTATTTAGGTATATATGACAGCAAAATGCATTTTGATTTATTGTACACAATTGCAGCACAACTTTACATTTCTATGGTTGTACATGATATAGTGTCATACCAAATGTGCATTCATACACATACTTAGGGTAATGGTGTCCATCTCATTCTACCATCATTCCTGCCCACATGCACCTTCCTTACCCTCCCTTCCCTTTGCCCAAAGTACCTCCATTTTTCACATGCTGGGATTTTGTTTTAAGCAGATACTTTTATCAGCATAAAAGATTTTCATTCTTATTTTGTTTACTTATTGTAGTCTATTATAGACATGAGATTATGTATTCTTTTTCTGATAATACATTGGATTTTCCTGGGCTACAAGTAACAGGTGATTGATTCTGTGGGGCCAGGAAGAAAAGTTTGTTGTTTCTCAGTTTAAGAATGCCCTCTTCTGTTGGTTTATAGAAATGCAACTTTTTTACTAACTGTGGGTCTTTTTACTAATTCTGGGATTGTCTTGTTTCAGACATTGCTTATCTTTTATTTATTTCTTTATCTACCAAAGTTCAAAAGTATACTCTCTCCTTCTGAGTGTGCTACTTAGTAACTCTGGTCCTGGGGGAAGTTGATGTTTATGTTATGCAACAACCAGGATCTTCTTTTCTATGACGCTTCCTCTGATTTCTTTTCTCCAGGACTGCTCTATAGTTGACATTGCTGGTCTTGGATGTTAGTGTTTCCTCCATTTACTTGTAAATTGAAGTTTGAAGTGTTATAAGCATGGGCTATAGATTGTTTCATTGGTCCTTTTTTCTTTGATCTCCATTTTAGTGCTCTAAATGGTTTACTAAAATATATTATCTCCCCCCACCCAATTTTTTACTTTTGTTTTCATTTGGTTAGTTTATTCATAGATACCTTAAAGTATTAGTTACTATTGAACCTAAGTATTTTTCCAATTTAAAGTTTGTAATTTTGTTGCCACTGCTTAGAAATAAAATTGATTTTTTTTTAAAGAGAGAGTGAGGGGGCGGAGAGAGAGAGAGAGAATTTTTTTAATATTAATTTTCCAGTTATCGGCGGACACAACATCTTTTTTTTTTTTGGTATGTGGTGCTGAGGATCGATATGTGGTGCTGAGGATCGAACCCGGGCCGCACGCATGCCACGTGAGCGCGCTACCGCTTGAGCCACATCCCCAGCCCAAAAAATAAAATTGATTTTTATATATTAATTTTATATTCAGCCACTTTTGACTTTAATTTCTCATGACTTTCCTATCTATTATTTTGGGACTTTTTAAATTGACAAGTTAAAAAATCATCTGTTTTAAAGTGTACAATATATGATTTAAATTTTTAGTTAACCTGTTAGCTACAAAGACTGATTTGATTATGGAGATGGAATTGAGAGTACTTTAGTTTTCATTGGGCTTTTTAATATCTAGAAATTTTAAAATATTAAATTTATTATTGAACTATTCTGTAGCAAGCATGAATTAGTTCCTCTTTTATTAATCTAATTGCTATTACTTTTTTAAAAAAATATTTATTTTTTAGTTGTAGATTCAGTTAGGAAAGAGAAAATAACACCAGTTATTTTTACAGAGTATTTAATAAAGGTTGAGCCCTTATGCAAAAATGCTTGGACCAGAATTTTTTTTTATATTTTGTATTTTGTGTATTTTGGAGTATTTGAATATACATAAGAAGATAATGGGGGTTGAGACCTATGTCCAAACATAAAATTCATTTATGTTTTATATACACCTTATACTCAAAGTCTGAAGGTAATTTTATACAATATTTTAAATGCTTTTGTTCATGCAACAGAATTTAATGGTGTAGAATTTTTACTTGTGGCATCATGTTAGTAAAAAGTTTCAGATTTTAGAACATTCAGATTTCAAGATTTCAGGTTAGGGACACTCGGCCTATATAAAGAATTGTTAAATGGCTATCGATGACTTAAAAATGTGAAAAGAAAACACTAAAATATGAAGATAGCAATTACATGAAGCAGATACCATGCTCAGGACTGGAGGAACAAAATGAGGATGTTAGAATTATTAAAATGTAGAGGCTTAAAGCCAGGTATGGTGACATGCACTGTAGTTCTAGCAATTGGGACTTGAAGTATTTTGACACAAGATCACTTGAGACCAGGAGTTCAAGACCAGTTCGGTGACACCCCATCTCAAAAACAAACAAAAACATAGGGACTTAGAGGAGGGACTCTCTGGTGATCTGGAACTCACGTGTCTAAGGAGCAGGTACTGTCTTTGATGGCTGCAGTGAGCTGATTTATTGAATGCTACCTATACTTCAGATCTCTGCCAGAGTAACTAGAGTTTTACTGACAAGAACAGGAAGTATTCAGAAGGGAGCAGATTCCTTCTTCTTTCAGCTTCAATTCTCTGGCAAGAGCTTAACAGAAATCATTAGGAACAACTGAAAAATAAGGGTTTGGTGAATGCTAGGCTTGGCATCTGAAAGAAGAATAAATTTGGAAAGATAATACCTTAATTACTGGCTCTTAAATAATTGCTATACCTATTGTTTCCTTTTAAAATTTAATACATACAATAAAGGAAGTTTTATCTGTATAATTTAATTTTAGGACTCTCATTTTTTCCATATGCTTTTGTGACCATAGGACCATACACAGGTCCTGTGTCTTACTTATTTGCCATCATTTACTGATGGTATTAAGTTACTCTTCAGTTTTTAAGATGTTCATTCTTTTATAGTATTTGTGTCCTTGCTAATGCACTGAATGGGGGATGTGGATTGGGGCCCTCTGCTTTAGTAATTTGCATTTTATCTAACCAGTCTAGCCTAGTTCCTTTTAGAGAGTTAATTAGCTATTTCCATGTACTTTGACTTTTTGAAAAGTGGAGGTTTTCTTTTTTTAATGATTTCTTATAAATTGGAATATCCCTCAAAATTATGCCTTTGTTCAGATCAAAGGCATAAATTTTTCATGTTGTCCCTAGTGCTAAAATGCTTAAAAATGAACCTTAGGAAATTGATTTCCTTTTAATTAGCAGGTGCTTCAAAAGAAGGAGGTGCTGGAGCAGTTGATGAAGACGATTTTATAAAAGCTTTTACAGATGTCCCTTCTATTCAGGTAAAGCTACCTGTGAATTGGCTCTCTCCCTGAATATAGCCTATTTGCTTGTTCATGTCATTTGTTTTGTCCCTTTTTAAAAATCATTTTTTCCTTAAACGACTATATAAATTATATATTTGACTTAGTACAAAGCTATTATTTATTGGTATAATTAGATTTTCAAGTTGTTTTCCACTTCCCGGTAAGACTGAAATAAAATGGAATCCATATTATTAAGTCATATTACATTATAATGTCTATCTTAAAGTTCACATTCTTGAATTAATTTAATTGTTTAATATTCCCTTTTATTGAAATAGAATGAAAGTAAGAAAACCAAAGTTACTCAGGGAACCAAAAAGGAAAAGAAAAAGTTAAGAGAAATGACTATATAAGAATGAAAATGTTTCAAAAAGAAATACTCATATTGACAAAATTAGTTATTTTTTTTTTTTTTTTAATGCTGACAAGATTTGAGCCCAGAAAATGTTGGAGATTTGTTGACTAAAAACTTTGAAATATGTTCACATAGAACTTACTGAAGTAGAGTGGACATACTTATTATAATTGAGAGTATTATTTCCATTTTTTTAAGATACAAAAATATTATATTGTACATTACATTGGTGTAGCCTTTTTATTCAAAAGTTTAAAAATAATTTTCCACAACTTAAAATTTGTGATTCTGTTTCATTCATTTGAATTGATAGATGATATTCTATTGCCCGAACATGTCACAGTTCATTTATCCTTTCTGTTGATGGATATTTAAGTCGTTAATAACTTTTTGCTGTTACATATCCTGCTTCATTGAAGGTTCTTTTTAAACTGTGGTCTTGATTGTAGGAGTTTCTGTAGGGTGTAAACACAAGGAGGGAAATTGTGTGGTTATAATCTTTCAACTTTACTAGATATTACTCTGTAGGATTCTTTTTACCAGCTAAAACTCCTATGAGAAAAGTTTGGTAATTCCCATTTCTTCACATCCTTGCCAACACTTGATGTCACTCAGAGTATTTTTTTCCAGCATGATGGGTGTAGACGCTGAACGTTCTTTTTGAGAATATTTCACATTGCTTTATTTGCAAACTACTTTTCACTGCATATATTTGCCCTTTGAAACAAAAAGTTGTCCTTAAGCTATTTAAGATCTTAAGAAGTTGTGAGAAAGCTTTAAAAATGTCTTTAAGAGTATTTTGGTTTTTTTATTGAATTTTTTCCCCATTTTTAGAGAATAGGAAAACAGCGCCCCCCCCCCCTTATATTTTACAGACCTTTCGTGTAAGGCAAGGATTTGTGTTATAGGAAAAACTGGTAAAATTTACTTGGAACTGAACATTTTTCCTTGTTCAGTATATTCTTGTCAGAATGGTAATATCATAGTATACTAAAGTCAAGGGCTACTCACCTTATGGAAAAGAAAAATTATTTCACAATTACCCCTTGGATCCTTGTAGTTGATGCTTTGCCATCCCCAGATGCTCCATACCTTTCATTGTGTCCTCTGGAATATCTGTTTCATAAATAGAAACTTCCTGTCTGTCATTGACCCTCAATGATCTTACCTTAATGAAAATTTGGTTTCTTTTCTTAAAACTCTTTAAAGTCTTTTTATTTTTCTTTACTCATGTGTCCTTAATAATTGATAACAAGTTAATTATGCTTGATTTCTTCATTGTCTCTTGGTGATCATTATTCCTACACCCACTTATATGAGGCTCATGTTCTTTGTCCAGCTTCCTTATAATTTGGACAACATTCCACTGTTTCCTAGATTTGAATCCCAGCTCTCCCACACTAGCTGTGTAACCTTGAACAGATTTCTTAATCCTTTGTATTTCAGTTTCTTCATCCTAAATTAGAAATTAATATTACATACTCTGGGGGTTGTTAAAGAGGATTAAATATTACAATGTAAATAATGTATATGATAAGCACGTTAGCTATTGCCATTATTATCATACTAAAGTTTGACACATTCTGATGACTTAATTTCCACTTGGATGACTCAGGAGTTTCTGGACCTTCTCTATACCTTCACCTTAGTTATCCATTTTGTAGACGCATATTGGATTTTGATGTCACCTGAATGTTATTGCTATGTTTCCAGAGTCATTAATTAAAACATTTCCCTACTGATCCTAATCTCCACACTCTTTCCAAATACTCTTGACAACTACTTCTCCATGGTATTGAGTATCTTTGGTCCATTGTCTTTTCTACTCACTCTCAATCATCTCTCACTTCTACTTTTCTTCTCATCTAAGATTTGATTCTGGAGTTTCTTGCAGTAAAGTTGCACATAATATATTGAAATCCCTTGCTTCTTAGATTTTTTAAAAATACTCATTTTGTAAAAGTACAACTCTGGATGATCCCCCCACTTATATATTTTTTTTCTATGCTCATAGCCCAGAAACAGTGGTTTTGGAGAAAGCCACATGATTTCTAATGAAATTCACATAAAGTGAGGCCATAACAATCTGACTTCCTGGCTATATTAAATTATTCCTCTGCTTTCCTCGGCTATTGGATGTGTTTCTGTGTCTTTAGCCACTAATGGCTATCTAGCTCTCCTCTGTGCATGACTTTGTCTCTTTCCTTACCATTAAGTAGTAACTCCATATTTCTGCCTATTTCCTTACCTGCAGCAGAACTCCTGTTCTTTTGCTCCAGGACCAGAGAGTCCCTCCTTCTTTCTCCAAAGGCTAGTACCTCTACCTTTATTCCAAAATTTGTTATTTCCTACTTTTCTTAACACATTTGCACAATCACCAAGCCCATGCTCTTTCTCTTTTTTAAAACCTTCTTACTATTCATTAAACATGGGTGGGTTTCTTAATTAAAAAAAAAAAAAAAATCATCTGGAAGAGAAAAAAAAAATGTCTGGGCCAGGGTATATAGTTTGGTGGTGGAGTGTTCATCTAGCATGTGTGAGGCCCTGCCTTTGATCTTCACTGCCATGAAAGATTTATAGAAATCATATTGGATTCCATATCTTCCAGATATTGTTATTTTTGTTCATTTAGTAAGTCTTCTCAGAAGAGTTGCCCATATGTGCTATTTTAAAATTTCATCTGCATTCACTTTATCCTGCTCTCTTCCATCTTTATCCTCCATTGAAACCAATCTTGAGTAGTTCAATTATGGCACCAAAATTAAATTCTTTTTTTTTCTTGAAAATCAAATTCTTTTATTTACTGTCCTCCCTCCCATCTTCTAAAAGCATTTAACATGGTTGACTGCATCCATGTTTTGTTGTAGTGAATGTGATACAATATTCTCCCTTTTTTTTTCCCCTCCTCTAACTTTGTCCACTTCATCTTTTTCCTATGTAAACACAGCTTCTCTACTTGGCCATTGAGTATTGGAATTTCTTAAGAGTTACTTTTGAGCCTTCTCTTTTCACTCTCCATGTTCTTGCTGTGTTACTTCTTTGAAACCCATGACTTTGGTGCTCACATTTATGTAGATAACACCCAGGTTTTTATCTCCCAGCCAGGCATCTCTTGAGCACCAAAAACATTTATCCACAATGATTGAGATTGACATCTCATTTCATGGGTCTCAGAGACATTGAAACTTCACCTGTCTGAAATTGGAATCATAATCTCCCCTCAAAACTTAAGTTGAAACTTTCAGTGTTCTTTATATGAAAACCATTACTCAGTCAACTAGAAAAATTAGAAATCTGGGAATCACCTACTACAAAAGATTCCTAACTTAGTGGTCTACAGACTTCTTTTTATTATATATTCCCCAAAGGAATGTTTAATGAAAATTATGTACCCCCTTACTGAAGTAAAAATTTTTGTCTCTTTTATTTTCCTGTTGAGAGAAGAAGAACTTTGCTTTGTATTCTAGAGCAGTACATTATAATAAGATTAGGGGTGGCAGAGGAACCTTTTTCTTTTTTTCTGGAAAAGAGCAGAGTCCTATTGTGAAGAGGAGGTGGGAGGCAGTAAAGAGCTAGTTCAGCAATTTCCAGGAATCCTAGTCTAACAGAATGTTATCCAGTCCCACATCTGTTTCTTCAACCTTATCTCATGCTTTTCTACCATTTGTGTGTTTTTTTCTCTCTCTAAAAGGGAATTTAATTGTTGTTGAGAGTAAAAGATACAAGTAGAACTATTTGATGAAGAGACGCAAATATTATTTACCAGGCTTTTTTTCTCTCTTCAAATCTCATTTCTGATTCCTCTACATTGCCTTCCATCATGGTCAGCAACATGGCTACAACTGTTTTAGCCTCACACCTTTGCTACTTGCCATTTTCCATAAGGCAAAGACATGAAACATTTTGTTTGTTTTTACTCATCAGAGTTTTCCTAGTGCTTAGCTTAATATGTTCCTGTTATGTGAATATTTGTCATATGAATGAGATCATAGTGAATATATAGTTACTTGTTAGTCACTTGGTTTCAGTGGAAAAAAAAAACATGTAGCTATCTTAGCTAGTCTGTCACAACAGAGAATAGCAAAACTAACTCAAAACATGTCTTTCAACAATGTTATTTGGTAGTATATGTGTGCAATTTTTGCATTTATCTTAATTCTTATACATTTGCATCTTGTTTTTAAATTACAAAGCATTTTAAGAGTATATTTGAAGTTATTCATGAGGTAAGAAATTGCAAGAGTTAACAAGGAAGAAAAACAAAACATCTTAATTATATGAAAAAACACTTTAAACATCAGGGCATGATTTTGATATTGTTCATGGTAAGAAATATTGTTAAAATTCTGAATCTTTTCTTTAAGATCTATTCTAGTCGAGAACTTGAAGAAACATTAAATAAAATTAGGGAAATTTTGTCAGATGACAAACATGACTGGGATCAACGTGCCAATGCAGTAAGTTTTTTCCTTTCTTATCCTCTTCTTTCCAGTGTTCTTTTAAAAACATAGACATTCAGAAGTAATTCTGTCTGGTACTTACTAATAAAATAGAGAAATATGTAACATTTCTTTCTGGAAATCATACTGAAGTAACAGGCATTTTCTGATTTAGGGTCACTTTTAAAAATATATATATATATATATATATATATATATATATATTAGTTGTAGTTGTTTATTTTATTTATTTTTATGTGGTGCTGAGGATCGAACCCAGTGTTTCACATGTGCTAGGCAAGCATTCTACCACTGAGTCACAACCCCAGCTCCTAGGATCACTTTTTTATTCAGTATTTTGTTGACCAGATGGTGCCTGCCTGGCCCTTCAGGTAGCCTTTCCCCTTGTGCAGTTTATTGACTAACCAGGAAAGTATGCTGAAGGAGGCTGTTGGTTCATAGAAGTTACATAGTTGCTTTTGAGTACCATCCTTGAATCATATAAGATTGGCCATTAGAGCAGTTCACTTTTCTTGCATGCTCAGTATTTTTAAAGTATTGACAAAATATCACAATAGCATATCCATTTATCTGACTTTTTTCTTCCTTTAATCATGACTGTGATAAATATTTCTCACTATTTTTTCAAAAGGTTGGATATCCTTGAGTTAAGAATAATTTATTTACCCTTAGAGTTCCTTGAGGACAATATATGCTAAAGTTTTAAATAATTTTTGCATTGACAACAGACTATATATTTTACTTTAAGTTATGTGAATTTGTCAAGTTTATATGAACAAATTACACATAATGAGTAGCTCAGAGTCCTCAGAAGACAGAGAAGCTGTTCCATTTGAAGACTTCTGTTCTCAGAGCTCTGAATCTATAAATGGTCATGAAAATCTACATTTCTTGATGAATTAAATTAAAGTGGGGATTTTTGACAAATAATGACTTTTATGACACCTTGAACACAAGATGTTTTTTCATCACTTTTGTTAGCAAGTCTGAATATTTTAAATGTTTGAGAGAAAATGTTGCTCCCAATTTGTTAAATATGGTTCAAATTCTTTCTTCAGTTCCAAGTCAAATACAAAAAGATCTTTTTTGTAGGTAATCTGAAGAGGAACATGACATTAAATATTGTTAGCATAAAACATAAATTTTGTGCTTGAGAGTTTTTTGTTTTACTTTGTAAGTACCCACTTAGAAATAACAGACTTTTAGTTACTTTTTAAAAAAATATTAAGATTTTCTGTATATTATTTCAACCTATATGACAAAATAATTGGTCCTGCCTTTTATGAAAACAAATGAGATCATACAAAATACATTACTTAATAATTTGCTTTCCTTCCATGAACAAAGTATCCACATTCATTCTGACTGGTTTAGAAGTCAGGCATGTAATAGCTGTTCAGCTATTTATTGAATGCAGATCATTGTGTACATCTGTTCCTTAGTTTAATATATGTACATGTAATTTATTAAATCATTTCCCATTTGATAGCTCTTTAGTTTGTTTAAATTTTCTTTCATTTTAACAATGTTGCGATAAATGTCCTTGCACATATTAGCAACAATAGTGTTTTATAGGTTAGATTTTAATGTGGGTTTTTGGATAAAGAATAAATGTAATTTTATTTTAATAGATGCTACCAAAAATATTTTGAATAAAAGTTTTAGTCATTCATAATCTTACTTGAATTTTTTGAGAGTGTTTGTCTACTTTCTGATACTGGATGCTATCAAGTTTTTAAAATTCTTGCCCCTGAAAAAGGAAAATAATGTGTCTTTTAATTGGATTTGCCTACTACTAGTAGTAAGGTTGAACACATATTCCTATATTTACCCAACGTAATTTTGGATTGCCTTTATCTTACTATTATTTGTCATGTATCCTTTCATGTTGCAGGTATTTTTTTCCTAACATATTGTGATTTTTTAAAACCCTTTTTTTAGTTAACCTTGTTTAGATGACTTCTGGAAATTTTGTTCTGTTTATAAAAATTTTTTCTTTGTTGTATTCTCCAAGTTTATATAAACTATTATTTCAATTTTTAAAAGTATCCATAGCTATGGTTTTATATTTACATCTTTAGTCCATGTTATTTTTTCCATTTTATTTCATTTTAAAGTTATATTTTAAAATTTAAAAAGCATCTGAGTTAAATGTAAGATTGTGTATAATAGTAGTCATAATTTAGCTTCTGAATATTTGTGAGCATTGCGTGCACTTGTGTCTATTTCTCTCCATTGATTTGTGTATTATTTATGTCTAGTGTTCATGTAGAAAACATTTTACAATCATATGCTAAAATTTAAAGCTAAAGTTATGTAAATAGCAAGAGCCATTTGCTTTTGCTTACAAAGCTTGATAATGTTAACATGTGGACATGATGATGACTGATGGTTAGTCATTTTGATTTTGTACTTTTGCTTATTGATGAAGAGTTTTCAAACTTGACCCTTTTATAAATAGGCTTCGTTAGTAGAGAGTGCTAATGATTATACAACATTGGGAATGTTCTTAATGCTACCGAATCATGTACTTTAAAATGATTAATATTATTTCAATTTTTACTGTAATAAAAAAAGACTGCCTTAAAACTTTAAAGTTCATATATATATATATATATATATATATATATATATATATGAACTTTCATATATATATATATCTACTAGACATATGACTAAATCTATCACATTGTTTTCCAGAAAGCTTTTTATCTGTTTGTATGTTTATTTACAAAATGACATTTAAGGGCTGGGGATATTAGTCAGGGGTAGAGTACTTGTCTAGCATGCTTAATGCCTTGGGTTCCATTCCTAGTCACAGAAAGAGAGAGAAAGGACATTTAATTCATCTAAAATAGAGTTTGTATTTTATATAAAATATAGTGTGAATATGGTTATGTAAATACAATGAAACGTGTGCCTCATTTTTTAAACAATTGTTTGAATATTGTAATTTAGGTAACAAATGTTCCTTTTTATTTTCTTTAGCACTGCCACCTTTAATACTGGTAACAAAAATTCTCTTTATTTTAGCTTAAGAAAATTCGATCACTCCTTGTTGCTGGAGCTGCACAGTATGATTGCTTTTTCCAACATTTACGCTTGTTGGATGGAGCTCTTAAACTATCAGCTAAGGATCTTAGATCCCAGGTTGTTAGAGAAGCTTGCATTACTGTAGCGTAAGTATCTTCCTTTTGTGATATTATTTTTTAGTGAATAGATTTAGTCCTTATTGATTCCGTACTAAGTAACAGAATAACTCAAAAAAGTATGTATGATTCAAAATCATCTTTATTATATATTGGATTCAATTTATGTGATTCTAAAAAAATAACTTTATACCAACATTAAAATGTGTTTATAGAATGAATTGGACACAACTGTCCTATGTTCATATATGAATACACAACCAGTGAAACTCCACATCATGTACAACCACAAGAGTAAGATCCTAGGGGTTGGGGCTGTGGCTCAGTAGCAGAGTGCTTGCCTAGTACATGTGAGGCACTGGGTTCGATCCTCAGCACCACATATAAATAAATAAAATAAAGGTATTGTGTCCATGTACAACTAAAAAAAATTTTTTTAAAAAAAGAATAGAATCCTAGTTAGAATAAGTTATAATCCATGTATGTATAATGTGTGAAGATATACTCTGTTTGTCATGTATATCTAAAAAGAACAAATAAAAATTAAAAAAAATTTTTAAATGTGTTTATATATTATCTAAAGCCTACTGGTTGATTTTTGGATCAATGCTACTAGTAGAAGAAAATTAATTGGTCTGGAAACAAACTATGTTCACTTTTCTCATTACTAATATATTAAGTACTCTGTCTCTGATATTTTAGAAAATTGTCCTGTAATTGTAACATACACCATTAACTTATCCAAATCTATGTTTTCTATGATCTTTCACAATACAATAAGGATGGTGGAACACACAAATCTCATTTATTACTACTCAAGACCTAGGTACTGTTGTTGAGTATGTTGTTTGAGCATTCCTCTGAAGATGGGAAACACAAAGGTGCCTGTTAACAATATTTCTAATTATCAGTGTGTCTGATGTTCTAAATTAAAGCTGAAAAGTGGGAAAGGGATAAAATTATGATGATTATGAGAAAGTAAAACTACCATAATTAATTGATGACATAATTACCCATGTGGAAAACCACAAGGGAATCATCAGATGATTTATCATAATTAAGGGACTTTAGCAAGGTGCTAGATACAAGTTAGTATACTGATATACTAAAATGATCAAATATCTCTAGCAAAACAAAACAGGAAAAAATCCATAGGATATAAACTTGGAAACTATACTTAAAACAAAACTAGAAGACTGGACAAAATATGTAAAATAACTGTTATCAGATAACACAAAGATGAGAGTTGACCTGGGGTTCCTGAAAGGTACAAATTGAGCAGTTTGATGAGAGCACTTTTGACCCAGAAGCACTTTATAGACCATAGGAAGGCAAGGGGAGCCTAACAACTTTCATTGAGTTGAGGAAAGAGTTTCCTTGAGTTTCAGGAGACTAGGGTGGCCAAAATTTATGTGTAGAAGAATACTGGAGAAAAGAGAGACAAAGAAAAAAGATCGTAGAAATCTATATAATCCCAAATCTAGCTGAATACCAGTCTCTATGTATAAAAGACGTAACTTTCTGAGGAGAGAAAGAAATCCTGTCTGGGAGATGAAAGGTAAACAACAATTCCCAGAGCTCATATGGGGCTGGGAAAGATTCCAGATCTGACCATTCAGAATGGAGAAACATTATCAAATGCCCAGGGCACTTAGTATAGACTCTGGAAAGACCATCATATAGGAAGATTACTATACCAGCTCCGAAATAGAAGGCTATCCTAGACCCTACCTAATCAAACTGATTACCAAGTATTTTACCTGCCTACTGAAGCAGAACTCAAACTCTAAAAGAAGACAACATCCAGACACTGGCAGAAACCCTCTACTTTTTTTAATAACTTTATTTTATTTGTTCTTTCTTTTATGTGGTGCTGAGGATTGAACCCAAGGCCTCAACGTGCTAGGCAAGCTCTCTACCACTGAGCCACAATCCCCGAAACCCTCTGCTTTTTATTTGAAATTCATTTTTGCCTGTGAGTTGAGACACTGGAAAATAAATTTTATTACTGAAAAGGTCTGAGTCTGAGTTCCTTTTTGAATCACAAACTCGAAGTTTTGGAGCTATCCTCTGTCTCAACTATGTATTTTGAACAAGAAAATGTATTGAAATTGATCAATACAACAACATTGTCAGACAAAAAAAAAATGTGGTGTCATTAATAGAAATGCAGAATGTCTTGAGGGACACTGATTTGATTAGGATTTTGAACTCATTTGTTAAATATGTTAACATTTAGTTTGTCATTAGGCATCAAAATGAAAATGTCTAACAAAGATGAAAAGTCAGGGCTATCAAAGCTGGTTGTTTTACTTGATGTTTACTTCAAGTTAATTCAGTAAAAGAATTTTAAAATTATATGGTCCTATCTTTCCTTAATATTAAGCTACTAAAATAATTTTTTTTTTTGCCTTTTAGCCATCTTTCAACAGTTTTGGGCAACAAGTTTGATCATGGGGCTGAAGCCATTGTACCTACCCTTTTTAATCTTGTCCCCAATAGCGCAAAAGTCATGGCAACTTCTGGATGTGCAGCAATCAGATTCATCATTCGGGTAAGTTCCATCTCCCTCCTTGTCCCAGAGTTCAGTATACTTAAATGAGTAATTAGAGTCTTTTTTTTTTTTTTAACCCCAAAGGAGGAAAATCAGTTTTGAATTATTTCTGATAGTAAAAACAATACGTTATCGTTATAGTCAATAGAAAGCATGTAAGTAATACAGAAGATTGTAAAGTAAGCATGCCTAAATGTGGATATATGAATATAATGCTATATATGCTTGTACATATTTGTGCATGTATGTGTGTAAAATCACAAATGTTACAGGCAGCAAATTCTTCATATTTTCATCATGCATATCTTGAGATGCCCAAAGAAACAGAGTTAAAAAAAATAAATCTTGGGCTTGGATTGCTCGGTGGTAGAGTGCTTGCCTAGCATATGTGAGTCTGAGTCCAAACCTCAGCACCACGTAAAAATAAATAAATAAAATATTTGTCTTCAATTAAATATGTATGTGTGGTGTTTGTGTGTGTGTATGAAGAGAGAAATAAAATAAATAAATCTCTCCCCTTGAATTCTACTGTTGTATAACCGAACACTAGCCGTTTAATGTGTGTACTTTACCAAACTTATATTCTATACCAATACAAACGTATTTTTCCACACACAAAAAAATGAAAATTACATATACATATAGGGTATGTGCATATTTTCTCTTATTTACATCAGTTTCTCCCGTAACCATTTAATTACACTCAACAAATACAGTTTCATTTTTAACAATTGGAAATTAACTGTAGATTTTTTTACTGCTTCTATTCTTTTTTTTTTTGAAATATTTATTTTTTTGCAGTTGTACACAATAACTTTTGTTTATTTATTTATTTATTTTTATGTGGTGCTGAGGATCAAACCCAGGACCTTGCATATGCGAGGCGAGCGCTCTACCGCTGAGCCATAACCCCAGCCTCAGTTGCTTCTATTCTTGACCAGTGTTTATTGATAAACTCTTACTTTTCATTTTTAATTGCTTCTGGATCATGCTTGTTTGGCTTTAGTGTTTTCTCAGTTCTCACATATATTGTTATATTTGCATATTTAAAAATGACTTTATTTTTTAAATATATTTTAGTTGTCAATGAACTTTATTTTATTATATGCAGTGCTGAAAATCAAACCCAGTGCTTCACACATGCTAGGCAAGTGCTTTACCACTGAGCCACAACCCCAGCCCTAAAAATGACTTTATTATTTTCCCTTTACACAGTACTGCAAATTTGACTATTGAACTTTAAGGTTTACTTTTCTCATCTCTCAGAATTATTTTCGAAATTTCTTTTCTTTATTGTTGTCTCTAAAAAGTGAGATATTATTTGTTTCTGTTGGTTTTTGGCAGTATAGGGATTGAATCCAGGGTGCTCTACCACTGAGCTACTTCCTAATCCATTGTTTTTTTTAAGATGGCATCTAACTTGTGGTCCTCCTGCCTCAGCTTCATGGGTGCCTATGATTACAAGCGTGAGCCACCATGCCTGGCTATTTGATTCTTTTATAGCAAAACAACAATAAGAAAACAGCATTTAGGAAGCCTTATGCAATATTTTTTTTAATGTGAGTTTCTCCACAATCGGTCTGATTAATTGTCGTTCAGTAGTACTTATCTTATATAGTGTTACCTCTGACTGAAATGAATTTTCCTTGAATTTGTATTAATTTTCATAGATCATTTCTTTACTTGGGTTTTCTTATTTGCCCAGGGTTTTCCTTCTTCTTCTTATACAAATTCTGAAATCCCCAATATCATTTATCATTTCTTGAATAATTTTTATCTCTTTGTCTAACAGTTATGAGTGTTCTCAGGAAAAATTATTTAAATTCTTTTTGGCACTACCCATTTTGCCATTATCAGGCTTTATACTTTGCTTTCAATGCTCATTTTACTTAAAAATTTCTCATGTAATTAATAATCTATTATCTTTACAAAAATATAAATCAAGTGGTTTTTTAAAAAAATGTTATCTTCTGTTCTCTGTGCTTCATTTTTTTTCTCAGAGAACTCCATCATTAGATTATTCTTCATGCTTTGTAATTCTTTTAATTTTAAGAGACTTTTTTTTTCACTTGTCAGCTTGTATTAGTAAAGCCAAGTGTAAGTTATTCTGACTTGGTATTTTGTCAAATACTTCATCTGTATTATGAAGGTCACTTTTCATTTTCCTTTTGTGCAGTTCCCCCTAAAGATGGCGTCACAATACTTAGGCTAATCTCTCAACATCTTCACCACTATAATGGGTATGGGTATCTAGCAGTCAGGATTTGGGGGGGTTATGAAAGAAAGAGGAGAGTGGTGGTAGGGGAGACCTCCTATATAGTGTGATAAGGGTAGAGAGTCTTCATGGGATGTATCCTTTGTAATAACGTTCAGGGAATGGATTCTTCTGGATGCTATAGGGAGCGTGTCCACAAGGTGTTTTCATGATGAATGTTAACAGGTGAATAACAGTTTAGCATATTCTCTGGCATTAATATAATCTTGTACAGGTTTAGATCTATAGATATTTCCTTCTTCAGTGCTAAAACTTTTTTTTCCTTTTATTTTGCTTCAGTTAGCTGTTATAGACACTTACGTGCCATGCTTATTTTCCTTTAATGAAAGACTTGTTTCTCCAATGCTGGCAGCCTCCATCTTTCAGCCTCCTCAAGGATTGCTTCAGCTTCAGAGAGCTGCCTTTCCTGATATCTTGCCTCTTTTTTCTTTTCTTTTTTTTTAATATTTATTTTTTTAGTTGTAGTTGGACACAGTACCTTTATTTTATTTATTTTTGTGTGGTGCTGAGGATTGAACCAAGGGCTTTGCATGTGCTAGGCAAGTGCTCTACCACTGAGCCACAACCCCAGCCCATCTTGCCTTTTTCTATTATGACTTTCATTCAGTAAATGGATGATGTGGAATTGTAAAGGCTTAACTTTCTTTTACCAATTTAAGACTATTTGAAGGACTATCATAGCTGCAGAACTCCCTGATGACTTTGAACAAAGATATCCTGGGTCTTATCACAGTTCAATTTGGAGGGGGAGGATTAGTACTGGTGATGAGACCCAGGGTGCTCTACCATTGAGCAACACCCCTTTACCCATTTTTGTTTCCTTCTCTCTTGCACCTATATTGACAATAATTGAAGATTTTATTTAATAGATTCAAAATATCTTTCATGTGTGGAAATGACACTTGATTTTGATTTGCATTTCTCTGACAGCTAGAGATGATGAGCATTTTTTCATGTACTTGTTGATTGACTGTATGTCCTCCTCTGAGAAGTGTCTGTTCA
>NW_026000241.1:19277562-19372492 GCF_001458135.2 Marmota marmota marmota
TTTTTTTTTTTTTTTTTTTGTCAGGAGGGCTCTGGGGTTGAACTCGGGGCACTCGGCCACTGAGCCACATCCCCATCCCTATTTTGTATTTTATTTAGAGACAGGGTCTCATTTAGTTGCTTAGTTGCCTCACTTTTGCTGAGGTAGTCTTTGAACTCATGATCCTCCTGCCTCACTCTCCTGAGCCTCAGGGATTACAGGCATGTGCCACTGTACCTGGCTCCCAAGGGCACATTTTAATATATATTGTACATGCTAAACTCTTTATCTCAGAGTTTGCTTCCTAGGTGACCCAGCCATTAGTTCAGAAGAAAAATAGGAGATTTATAACATCAAATACATATATTTAGGTTACTATTTTATCCTATCTTTACTATTAATTTTATAGTGTTTGCTTCACTAAAGAAGAGCATAAGAATTACTAATAGAAGTTAGTAGATTATGTCTATTGAACTTTTACTTGAATTATAAAACAGCTGGTTTAGCCAGAATGAAACTTCTATTAAAATTATCATTTCAATAGTTAGGAATACAGATTTACTGTAACTACCTGCTTTGATGATGTGTCAGTATAATTTAAAAAAAAAAATTTTTTTAGTTGTAGATGGACACATACCTTTATTTTATTTAATTTTTTTATGTAGTGTGGAGGATCGAACCCAGGGCCTCAAACATGCCAGGCAAGCGCTCTACCACTGAGCCACAACCCAGCCCATAATTATAATTTTTACCAACAGTAGCCATGTTACTTCAGAATGTGATAGTTCCTGCCTAGTCCTTCTTTGTGTTACCTCTGCCATGAATTATACTATCCTAACAGTTCTTCACAGTTGTGTTTGTTATATCTTACTGTATTCACAGCTGTCCTTTTGAAACTGAATCATCATAATTTTTACTTTGCTTTGGAAAACTTTTCTTAATTTCTTTCAAAATCTGTCATTTATCTTATAATGTAACTAAGTTACTTTGAAGAAAGAACTACATGCAGTGCACAGTATTTTTCATCCTTTTCTAATATATCTTTTTCAGCATACTCATGTACCCAGACTTATCCCTTTAATAACAAGCAATTGCACATCAAAATCAGTTCCTGTAAGGAGGTAAGTTTTTTTTTTAATTAATTAATTTATTTGTTCTAATTGTTTTACATGACAGCAGAATGCATTTCAGTTCATAGTACACAAATGGGGCACAATTTTTCATATCTCTGGTTGTACACAAAGTAGAGTCACAACATTCATGTCTTCATAAATGTACCTAGGGTAATTATGTCCATCTCATTCTACCATCTTTCCTACCCCTATCCCACTCCCTTCCAAGAGGTAAGTTTTGAAAAAAGAAAAAAAATATTTTTTTGTCTTAACTTTAACATTGTATAATGTTTAATTTTTGGTTTGGAGTAAAAGTTGATTATCATTAATTTCTTAAAATTGTCTTCCAAAAAATCTAAAATAAAACCTTATATATCTCATGTGAAGGAATACAGATGAAGCAGTTATTATAATCACTCATATTTCTCAGTTTTATCATATTAAGCTTTGATTTCTCTGAGCTGCTGCTTGCATTGTGTTTCAGAGTCTAGAATCAGGAGTAGGCTAGAATTCTACGAGTGTCACCAACTACCTCAGAGTCTGTGTGTGTTAACAGGGCTAATGATGTGAACTACATAGAATGTGAGGATGAAATGAGACACACATTAGTATAACCTAACCTAGTGGTTGAAACAGAGTAAATAGCCTAACCGGTTCTGCCTGTCCCTCTCTTTCTCTTTATATGACATCTACTGTTTTTGATATCACCATCACTAATAAAGAAAGAAAAAAACTTGTGCATTTAATCCTTAAGAAATTTTATTAAGAACTCTATTCTTTTTTAAATTTTGGTAAGCATATTTATTTAAATAGTTTGAATGTTAGACAAAAACTGATTAAGATATTATTATTTCCTTTGAGTGGCTCAGAGTTTTGCTCACAGTTGTTTAATTACCTGACATGTCAGGAATTAGTTCATAGGTTCAGTCTGCTAATAGCTTGTCTTAGTAATATCTACAAACAAAATGTTTTTTACATTTTACAAGGTAATTTTAAAAAGAGTATGGAAGAAGAATATGACAGAGACTATATATGATCCATAAAGCTTAAAATATTTACTGTCTGACCCTTTTCAGGAAAGATTACTAATCTGTCTTATATTGAGGAGAATGATAGTTAGAGAAATAGGAATGTAACAGAGAAGAGGGAATGAAAATTGCCTTGAAGAAGCCAGGTGCAATGGCACATGCCTGTAATCCCAGTGACTTAGGAGGATCTTGAGTTGAAAGCCAGCCTCAGCAACGGCAAGGTGCTTAACAACTCAGTGAAACTCTGTCTCTAAATAAAATACAAAATAGGGCTGGGGATATGGCAGTGGTCAAGTGCCTTTGAGTTCAATATACGGTACCAAAAAAAAAAAAAAAAAATTGCCTTGAAAATGAAGAATGATCCATTAATTAGGGGAAGTTATTAACTAGGGTGCACTAAGCAGATATGTAAATTTATGCCACATGCTGCAGAAGTATCAGGCCATTGAAGCCAGAACCCATGATAAACAGGAGGTCTCAGTATAAATGAGACTATTTGGGGAGCAAGGTGGAGAGTAGGTTAAAGTGACAATGTGGAGGGCTTTGTATGTCGTGAAGCAGAATTTTGACATTGCTATTTGGATAGTAGGAGTGATTGACAACTATAGATTTTTGGTGAAGAAGTAATTTCATCCAGGCTAATTTTTATTCCAGCTATTAACAGTGATTGAAAGGGAATAATGAGAAGCTTTAGTTTAAATAGGAGTTGTTATGTAAAAGGAAGGCAGGGTCTGAACATTACCTATATTGACAATAATTGAAGATTTTATTTAATAGATTCAAAATATCTTTCATGTGTGGAAATGACACTTGATTTTGATTTGCATNAAAATTAAAAAAAAAAAAAAGAAAAAGAAATGACACTTGATAATAGAATATGGATGAAAGAAATGGTGTCTTTAGACTGTGAGCTCTGGAGTCAGAATGCTGGAGTTTAAGTCCTAGATTTATCACTTTGGGCAAGTTAATTGAACATCCTAGTTTCTTATTTCCTAATCTGTATGATATGGGACAAAAGAATGGATTTTGTTTTTCCTTTTTTGTGGTGCTATGAATTGAACCCAGGGCCTTGCATATGCTAGTCAAGCACTCTACTACTGAGCTACATCCCCAACCCCAAAAAGAGTAGATTCAAGAAATAAAAGTTAGTTTATTCTTTTGTATGTAGTATCTGAGTTGACACTTATTGCTTATGTGATGTCCACAAGTTTATTATTAGAACTTTTAATAGCTGAGGCAAAGAACTAATGCTAGAGATATAGGACTAAGATGTGAAAATTGTATCTGGTTATAGATGTGGGAATTATATCTGGCAGACTGAGTAGGTGGATGATGTTATCAAGTAAATAAACTATAAAAGAGAACATTGACACCAACCAGATGAGTACCTGTTTAAGGGTAGGGAAAGAAAAAAGTGTTTGTAAAGGAAGGAAAATAACATGAGAACAGTGCCATTAGAAAAAGCCAAGAAAAAAGAGCCAAGATTGAAAGTTGAAGGTGGAAATTGGAGGGCTTAGAAGAAAATAAACAAACTTGGTTTAAAATAATGTACATATATATTTAAGGAAATAATGTAGAAATGAAAGATCTAGATTGTCATGGCTTTCTTGGTCATTGTGGTATATATATATATATATATATATATGCTTATGTATATGTATGTGTGTATATATATATCTTCAATGTCTAGTGCATAGTAAGATATATAAGAAATGTTTTAAAATGAAAACTGTTAATTTTACCTTAAAAATGTTTGTTTAATGTAAAATTTATGAGGGAATTCTAAGTACTTTTCAATGATTTATTGTAAGAATAGTTGGATTCTTAAAATCAGATATTCCATAGTTAAGCCATACAAAACATATGCTTAAATCCAGGGGACAAAGTACAGTATTAAAAAGGAAGTATTAATATGTTTCTTAATACAACATTTAGTTAAAATTTAACTTTTTATTTTTCAGGCGTTCATTTGAATTTTTAGATTTGTTGTTACAAGAGTGGCAGACTCATTCATTGGAAAGGTATGCCTTGTCTCTCCCTCCTTCTTCTCCTCTTCTCCCCGTTGTCACCAGTTCTCTAGAACCTGTTGGTATCGGTTTTCTGTTATTTCTCATTTTTCCTTAAAGATTATTTGTACAGGTTTTCCTTTAAAACTGTGCTGTTGTGCTCTTACTCATTGCAGTTATAATAATATGATTTTCTCTGTGGAGTGGGTGGGGGTCCCTTAGGAAGGATGGTTATATAAGATACTTCAAGTTAAGTTAGGCAAAAAATTTAAAATCATGTGAGATAGATTTCCTGAGCTGCAATTAATCATGTAGTGAATAATTTAATATAGAGGGAAGGAAGGAGCTTCCTTTTATCTGGTGTCATTGGTCAGGTAATATACTATATATTATCTAGTGTAATTCTGAGAGGAAGGAAAGGAAAATGTGGGCAGCTAGTTGGTCACTGGGTATTTTTTCATTAATGCACATTAATTATACAGAATAAGGAGTTCTGTTGTGGCATATTCATACATGTATATAGCATATTTTGATCATCAGACACTGGCTATTTGCATGGCTATATTTCTTATTCTCAAGTTTGACACTTCAGTGATAATTTCCATTTACATTGAGTGCATTGCTGATTTTCTATTTTCATGGAAGTCCTTAAATCTCTTCACATCTTGTTTTTTAGAAATAGTATTTGTTGTTGATGACATGAAATAATTCCAAGTTTTCTTTTAAGTTTTGTGGCCGCTACTATTTGATATGGTCAGATCAAAATTGATCATAGTCTTAGCAAATCATTTTCTACAATGATGGGTTAATGAAGAGCCACACAAAGAGGTTTTATTCCCCCTCAAATTCATTAAAACATTTAAAATTTAGGCATTATACATTTATACATGATCTGGATTCCATAAAAATAATTGCTATCAGATTATATTGTCTCCATTGTCAGAAGAAAACCATATGTGAATGAAATGCCTTGAGATTATTAGAAGATCATGCAATCTTAGATTTATTATTGTATACTAATTAATCTTTTCACCTCTTCTGCCCCTTTGTGATGGATATGTAACATGTGAGAGTATCATTTATGCTAAAATGCACAGCTTTCTACATGAATCTGAAGATTTATTTATTTCATAGACATGCAGCTGTCTTAGTTGAAACTATTAAGAAGGGAATTCATGATGCTGATGCTGAGGCCAGGGTGGAGGCAAGAAAGTAAGTCTGTAGTCTATTTTGAGACACTTTAAACATGCTTTGAACATTTTTGAAAGGCGTTGTATTAAGAGAATAAAAATATCAGATGTGTCCCAAGTATTCTGATTCACTAGCACGTCAATAAAATTGAGATTGATTTTATCCATTAAATCTGTACTAGAGGTACTGGAATCGTGGCTCAGTGGTAGAGTGCTTGCCTAGCACGTATAAGGCACTGGGTTCAGTCTTTGGCACCACATAAAAATAAATGAAGGTATTGTGTCCACTTACAACTAAAAATATATATATATTTTTAGAAATCTGTACTAGATACCTGACATCCTGTTTGAAATATTCATTTGTGTAATGATCAGTATTCTTATTCCATCATAATCTGTTTACTTTTATTATGAATAAAAGAAACTATTATTTATGAGTATATATCATTTATTGAGTATATATTGTGTACCCAGTATTGTGTGAGATGCTTGGCCTATGTTTCTTTGTAATCTTTAAAATGATCCAGTAAAGGTGATATTACCTCCTTAAGCCAACCAAAAAAATCTGGAAATTTGAAATTTACCCAAGGCCCAGTTAACCCATAAATGACATTGCCAGGTTTTGAACTGAAATCTGTTTTGTCAAGATCTTACAGTATTTCCTCAGTAACTTGTTTAATTTAGAATATATTCACCTTGACACATAGTAAATGTGTTAAAAAACTGAGTTCATCTTCATCTTTGAATGTGCACATTTTATTGTTAAAGCCTAATCATGTAAAACTATTAATGTGCTTTTTTTTTTTTTTTCCTTCTTTTATTTACAGGACATACATGGGCCTCAGAAACCACTTTCCTGGTGAAGCAGAAACATTATATAATTCCCTTGAGCCATCTTATCAGAAAAGTCTTCAAACTTATTTAAAGAGTTCTGGTAGTGTAGCATCTCTTCCACAGTCAGACCGGTCCTCATCTAGCTCACAAGAAAGTCTCAAGTAAGATCATGCAAGTGATAGTTAACTGATCTGTTTTTCTCCCCAGTTCCCCAGCATTCTTTGAGATGAATGGTTGACTTTTGAATGGTTGGCTTTGTTTTCACCTAAAGCCTTTAAAATATGGTGACTCAAGCAACTTTTGGGGGGGTATCTGTTGTCTCAAAGCTGTATTATATGCAAGATTAACTTCTTTACCCAGAGTTTAATGATACATATTTTATTTCTACATGTGCATAGTCTGTGAAAGTCTGGGAAGCACTGATTTAAATACTATAGAAATAATTCATACTGTAAATAGCCCATTTCTAGGACCTTATAGTGGAGTAATTGTAAGAGATTGAGAAGTCATCTTAAGAGTTTTTATACAAATCTGTGCAACTGGTAAAAACTCCACTGCTTTCCTTCTTAATCTTTTGCACATCTCAAGAATTCCAGAAATGCTTAAGGGGGCAAAATGATTTAGTATCTCCATAACTCTCTTCTCATCATAATGTTGGCTACTTCAATTTTTTTATGTTTAATTGACACTAGAGAATCAAACCCAGGGGCACTTTACCACTGAGTTACATCTCCAACCCATTTTATTTTTTATTTTGAGACAGAGTGTCACTAAATTGCTTAAAACCTTGCTAAGTTGTTGAAACTGGCTTCGTATTTGGCAACCCTCCTTTCTCAGCCTCCTAAGCTGCTGGGATTACTGACATATGCCACCACACCTGGCCCTATGTATTTTTTATTTTGAGACAGGACCTCACTAAGTTGCTGAGACTGGCCTCAAACTTGGAATCCTCCTGCCTCAGCCTACTGAGTTGCTGGGATTACAGGGGTGCACCACTGCGCCCAGTTGGCTACTTCAAATTCTTGCTGCTTTGGCAGTATTTTCTGTCTCTCTAGACCTCTGAGATTACTAAAAATGTTTAAGCCTTTTCCTTACAGTGATCCTCTTTCCATCTTCAAGGCCCTCTGTCTTGTGTCAAATTATTTGTATATTTCCCTAGGGAAGAACAACTCACAGAATGTCAGTTTATCTTTCTGTAATTTGTTTCTATTTAGAGCCTCGATGCCCTACAAACACTGCTAGTTGCCTTGGCAACTCTGAAGCAGGCCAGGGTTTAGGGTGAGGCACCAAATTTTAAGGAGGCATGGGTTGTGTGAATACTATACTAAAGTCTAGTTTTTTAATATATTAAGGGAAATGTTGAGATGATTAGAGATTTTTTTTTTTTTATTTTTTTTTTTAGCATTGTCTAATCACGTATGTCATTCTCAGTGGTAGGTCTTAGCTTTGTGTTTGACCTCCCACATAGTCCATTGAGGAGTGTGATAGCTGCATGGTAACTGCATGAATTGCTGATGGCCACAACCCTATAACTTAGGTGAGAGGCTATGGTATGCTGGTATGTGCTAATAATAACACTGCCTCTTTCTCTTCTAAGTAAAATACCTCAGGATACAAGCGGTGGATAATGCTAATATTGAGTCCTCTGTGGTGGACACCATGATGTACACTGAAGACCAAAGTGAATAAAAGCAATCTCTCTGTAGAGTTTATGCTTTATTCATCACCAATTATTTTAGTGTTGATTTATAACTAATTGAGATACCATTGATATTGATGACATGTTTGAGTGATTTTTTTAAAAGGAAGCTTAAATTTCTTTTTTTTTTAATATTTATTTTTTAGTTGTAGTTGTCAATACCTTTATTTTTTATTTATGTGGTGCTAAGGATCAAACCCAGGGCTCGCACACGTTAGGCGAGCGCTCTACCAATGAACCACAACTCCAGCCCAGAAGCTTAAATTTCTACACACCTATAATCCCAGTGACTCAAAAGGCTGAGACATGAAAATCACAGTTCAAGCCCAGTCTCAACAATTTAGCAAGACCTTATCTTTTGGTTAAAAAAAAAATGAAGAAGTTTCCTAACTTTTAAGAAAACTAGTATTTCATTAGTTGCAGTCAGAGCCATAGTAAATGAAGTCACTTATTGAAAACATTTCTTTTTACCTTGCAGTCGCCCTTTTTCTTCTAAATGGTCTACAGCAAATCCATCAAGTGTGGCTGGAAGAGGTAATTGCATTTTAAATAAGAGTCATAGCCTATTTTATCTCTAAGAAATAGGCTTTAAACTGTTTTGATGTGATCCATAGTGTAAAAATCATTTCCATAACCTCAGGCCACACATGTATACTACAACTGTGCATATATACATATGTAGTATAAACTAAAGTTCCATGAAGCAGTACTTATCCTTATATGTAATGCACTCTGTTTTCTATTCTGTTTCATTTCTTTAAAACGCTAGTCATGACCCATTCAGTTGATTTCCCAACCTATTAATGGGTTATGATTCATGGTTTATCAAACTCTTCTTTTTTAAAACTAAAAAACTATATTTCAGAAATTTAATGATTTAACTTTCATAAATGCCCAAGAGTGGCAGAACCTCCTTTAATTTCTAAATATCCCTATTTCTGTGCTATTTTTTCTGCATTTTTCTGATAGTAAAAATAATATTACTTCCATGTATTTATCTTATATTCCACTTCATTTTCATAGATCAGTCATAAACAATATCTCTTTAATCTATGTAACAGTCCTATGAATTTTATAGTCATAATTGGTCATTGTATCCATTTCATGGGAGAAGAAAATGAGGCAGAGAAATATTAAGAAATCTTCGTTGTGTTAGGATTGAAATTGAGATAGACTGTCATTAATATAATACTGTTCATTGGCTGCTGCTTCCTTGCTGACTATATGTCATCATGTTTATTAGCTTATGTTGATTTCAAGTCTATGTGATTTTTATGTTGTTTACAATTATTTAAATAATATTGATCACCTTTGTTTTGTGTTCCATAGTATCAGCAGGCAGCAGCAAAGCCAGTTCCCTTCCAGGAAGCCTGCAGCGTTCTCGAAGTGACATTGATGTGAATGCTGCTGCTGGTGCCAAGGCACATCATGCTGCTGGACAATCTGTGCGAAGTGGACGGTTAGGGGCAGGCGCCCTGAATCCAGGTTCCTATGCATCATTGGGTAAGGCAGCTAATTTGGGGAAATTACACAGTGTTCTCCCTGTGATCTCAGTGAAGACAAAGTGACATGTCTTAATCATTACCATGCTATTCTTGCTAATTAAGAATAAACCATGTTTTAATATGATTCTGTATTGTGGATAGTTCCTACTTTTCCCCCTTTACCTTCCTCTTCATCATCTTTTGTGGTTTTTTTTCCCCCTTTTCTCATTATCATCTTGATCAAAGAAACAGTTCTTGACTCCATGATTGTCAATAGAACTTTTATAACTCTGTAGTTCTGCCACATTAAGCAATGGATTACTAAGGAAAGTATGGGAATGGTATCAGCCTTATAACCAATATCTCTTTTCTTTCTCCTGCTTCTTGTTCCTTACCAAGATTTTAAAGCCTTTGGTCTGAGAGAACTCAAAGCTCTTGGGCTGAGGTTGTGGCTCAGCGGTGGAGTGCTCACCTGGCACGTGCAAGGCCCTGGGTTTGATCCTCAGTACCACATAAAAATAAACTACAACTAAAAAATAAATATTTAAAAAAAAAAAAGAACTCAAAGCTCTATGTCTAACCAAAGCTTAAACATATATTCAAAAAACTATTTGGAGTTTGGTTTTTCTGTTTTTATGCCCATCAATTTGAAAACTTTGAGGTTGGCTGTTCATTTGTATATCTGTTTCAACTTCATTTTTCTTTCTTAGGTAGTACTAGCGAAAGACAAAACAGGTAGTTCATTGGAACACAATGAATGAATGTGTTTAGGTATGAATTAAGTATGTGATAAAATTAGCACAGTTGCATTCAGAATTATGAGGAAAAGATAGATTATTCAGTAGTACATGATGTTATTACACATGGTTCACAATTTAGTACAAAATTAGATTATAACCATGTTATATGCCACATAAAAACATATTCCACCTGACTGAAAGCTTGGAGAAAACAAAATAACTTGATGAAGCATAGTCAGTGAGTATTCATCTAATCTCAGGTTGTAGACAGAATTTCGAAACACAAGCAAAAAAAACTATGAGAGCAAAATCTCTTGAATTTAAATGTAGTATGTGAAAATCTGAAATCAAGGGGCTCAAAACTAAAAGGGGGAAAGTTTTTGCCAGATACTGTAAAAAAGTTTAAAATAGCAAGAAATATTTCAAGTCTCTGAGAAACATGAGCTTATTTTTACAGTAACAAGAATGTTTAGCTAGTGCCCTTAATTGATAAGAATGTGGTAAATAGGACCTTACCAAGCAATGTTGATGTGAATTAATGATAGTTTTTTTTTAATTTAATTTGTTATTTATGACAGCAGAATGCATTAGAACTTATATTACACATATAGAGCACAATTTTTCATATCTCTGATTGTACACAAGTAGAGTCACACCATTCTTGTCTTCGTACATATACTTGGGGTAATAATGTCCATCTCATTCCACTGTCTTTCCTACCCCCATGCCCCCTCCCTTACCCTCCCTCCCCTTTGCCCTATCTAGAGTTCATCTAATCCTCCCATGCCTCCCCCAACCACATTATGAATCAGCAATGATAGTTATTTTTGAGTGACAATCTTAGTAATACCCATGGAGCATTTTTAAATCTTCAGAAATTTTGACCCAATAATTCAATGTTTAGATAATTATATCAAGAAATAAAAAGTGTTCATTGTAACAGATGTTTTAGAGTCAATTTTATATATAACAAAGGAATGATTAAGTTTTTTATATCCTTATATGTACTATGCATACATTAAAAAGTCATATTTTCAAGTAAGATAGAATGATATAGATTATCAACGTGTGGTAAGTTCATCACTTTGTGTAAAGGACTAGAAATATACATATAAAGATGTTAATGGTGGGTTGATTAGTGCTTTTAATTTTCAAGAAACATTTTTGTTTAGAAACATGTTGCCCAAAATGACATTTATTTCAATATGTGGAAGTTAATCAACAATGCACATATTAACAAAGGACAAATAACCACATGGTCATCTCAGTATTTACAGAAAAAGCATTTTTGACAAAATTCAACATCCTTTAAGATAAAAATATATATATATTCTACAAACTAGGAATAGAGGAGAGCTTTCTCCTAATAAAGAGTATCTTTAGAAAAATCCACAGTTAATATCATTATTATATTTAATTTTTGGTTTTAGTTTTAGATGGACAGAATACATTTATTCATTTATCTTTATGTGGTGCTGAGGAGTGAACCCAGGGCCTCACACATGCTAGGTGAGTGCTCTACCACTGAGCCACAACCCCAGCCCCTGTTAATATCATTATTTGATAGTGAAACACTAGATGCTTTTATCTATTATCAATTAAAAAAAAACAAGCGTGACCATTTTTACCTTCTCTATTCAACATCATCATGGATGTTTTAATCAGGGCAGTTAGGTAAGATGGAAAAATAGGACACATTGGAAAGGAAGAAGTAAAATTACCTCTATTTGTAGAAAACATGATCTTCTACACAATGAGCCAAGTGCGATGGTGCATGCCTGTAATCCCAGTAGCTGGGGAGGCTTAAGGCAGCAGGATCCTGAGTTCAAAGCCAGCCTTTGAAAAAGTGAGGCGCTAAGCAACTAACTCAGTGAGACCCTGTCTCCAAATAAAATACAAAATAGGACTGGAGATGTTGCTTAGTGGTTGAGTGCATTAAAAAAAATAAAATTCTTAGGAATAAATATAACAAAAGATGTGTGGGATAATGTCTACAAAAATTTGTACTTTTAAAAGAAATTAAAGTAGACCCAAATAAATGAAAAGACATTCTGGCTCAAAATTTTAAAGGTTAATATTAATAAGGTGTCAAATTGATACATTGCTTCAATGCATTACCCCTCCATCTTCCTTTTGATACAAGTTGGGAAGCTGATCCTAAAAATTCATACAAATATACAAGGGACAGAAAAATGGCTGAAAAAATCTTGAAAAAGAACAACATAATTAGAGGATTTATACTTCCCAGTTTAAAAACTTACTTTTATGTCTTTGGGGTACTAATGTAAGGATAGACTTATGGTCCAGTGGAATAAAATTGAGGGTCTAGAAATAAACTCATAGTGTTTATGGTCAGTTGATTTTTCAAAAAGGGTGTCAAGACCATCCAATGGGGAAAGAATTCTCTTCTCTTCAAATGCTACTGGAATAACTGGCTGCAAAAGAATTAATTTGGACTCCTGTTTCACAGACTCAAAATAGAGCAGAAGGAAACATGGGCATAAATCTTTGTAACCTTGTATTAGGTGGTGGATTCTTAGATGTGATGCCAGGCACATAAGTAAAGAAAGAAAGATAGATTAGACTTCATTAAAATTAAAACCTTTTTGCTTCAAAGGACACAATGAAGAAAATGAAAAAACATCACATAGAATAAGAGAAATTATCTTCAAATTATATAACCAGTAAGAACTTGTATCCCAAATATATAAAGAACTATTAGAACTTAGTAACAAAACAGACACTTCCATTTTTAAAGATGGAAAAGAGTTTCATAAAACTTTTCTCTATTTAAGATATAAAGAATGAAAGTATGCTCAATATTGTTAATTATTAGGAAAGTCCAAATCAAGAGCATGATGCAGTACCACTTCACATTCATTGTAATGATTACAAATAAAAAATGTAAGCAGAACTGGTTGGGTTGTAGCTCAGTGGTAAAGTGCTTGCCTGGTACACATTAGACCTTAGGTTCAGTTTCCAGCACTACCAAGAAATTAAAGAAAAAAAATTCAATAACTGCAGGTGAGGATATCGAGAACCTCCATACACTGCTGGTCAAATATAAAAAGATATAGGCACTGCGGAAATGATTTGGCAATTTCTCTAAAAGTTAAACACAGAATTACCATGTGACCTAGAAGTGGTCCTAGCTATATTAACAAGAGTTATGAAAACATGTATTCTCATAAAGACTTGTGAGTGTTCATAGCAACATAATTTATAGTAGCAAAAAATGGGCCAGTCCAAATGTCTATCAGCAGGTGAATGTATAAATAAAATGGGATATGTTCATATAATGAAATGGATTCAGCCACAAAGGAGTATATTACATAAAGACTCGTTCCACAAGATGGTTCAACCTTGAAATCATTATGAAGTTGATACAGATAGCTATACACTGTATGAGTCCAATTATGTGAAATGACTAGAATAGGTAAATCTATGGCCAAAAAGTAAATTAGTTGTTGCCAGGGATTAGGAGTGGAAGAAATAGAGGTAGCTAATGAGTACAGGAAATTTTTTTTTTTTTGATAGGTGATAAAAAATGTTCTAGAGTTAATAGTGAGGTTGTACAATCTGTGTATGTAGTAAAAACACTGAGTTGTATAATATAGAAAGGTGAATTTTTTTGTATATGTGAATTATACTTTAAAAATTGAGTTAAAAGAAAATTAGAAAAAAACAACCTTTCTTCCCAAGCCTTAAAAAATATTATTATATTGAGCCAGGTACAATAGCACACACCTGTAATCTCAGGAGGTTGGGAGGCTGAGACAGGATGATTTCTAATTCATAGCCAGCCTCAGCAACAATGAGGCTCTAAACAACTCAGTGAGACCTTGTTTCTAAATAAAATACAAAAAATAGGGCTGAGGATGTGGCTCAGTAGTTGAGTGACCCTGAGTTCAATCCCTGGCACCTTAAAAAAGTAAATAAATAAATGAGAATTAATGATATATTGAATAGTTATTATTTTTATTACAGATAAAATATGATATTTAAAATGTTTTAATGCAAACCAGAAAGTCAGTTTTGCATTTTGTTGTTGTTGTTGTTGTTATTATTTAGGGTTTAAATTGAACGTATGTTTCATGTTGGAAGAAAAAAGTGTTAACCTTTTCTCTTTTCTGTATCTGGCCCAGCTTTATACTCGGAGACAATGAATTGCCTCCCTGGGGCTCTTTTCAGAGGTTCAGTAAAAATGTTCCTATTCTCTCCCTCTCCCACTTTCTCCCTTAGCTCAACCTTACTTTCTACCTATTATATAAGCTTTACACTTGCAACAGGTGGACTGTTTTCTTCTACTTTGAGCCTTACTTATTATGACTGAGCATGTATGGTTCAGAATGGGTATTTGATTCTTTTCTGGAAACACTTTTAACGAGCACTGAATTTTTGATAGGTACCATGTGAGGTACCAGGGATCACAGGTATATGCTTCTGTACTGAGAGTCTCAGTCTGTTAGGCAGTTGCTGAGGGATGAGCAGCTAAAGGTTTATTATGTATTATGCATCTCGAGTTTGAAGTCCCTGTGGGATCTCAAACTGAAAGTACTTAGGGAACAACAATGGTATAGAACTTGGGGGTGGGGGAGAGATAGAGATAGATATTAAACTCCATACATTCCGTAAAGCCGTTGCCACTGGTTTGTGTTTGTTTGTGTTTTCCCTAAAGTCCTGAATGCTTTGGTGGAAGAGATTAGGAGTGTTTTGAAATATATCATTTAACTTCCTGAAGAGTAAACTTGGTGTCATATAAGATAGGTAGGAATTCATGTTAAGGAAACCTTGACCTATGTATGCACATTTACAAGTGTTCTCAATGTAACTCCTTGAATAGAAAAGAAAATGGACAGTTTCAATGATGTCATAGACAGAAGACAAATTTCAGTTGATTGAGGAAGAAGTTGAAAAGGAGAATCTGAGGGGCTGGGGCTCAGTGGTAGAGCACTCACCCAGCATGCATGAGGCACTGGGTTCAATCCTCAGCACCACATAAATGTAAAATAAAGATATTGTGTCCACCTAAAACTAAAAGTAAATAAATAAATAAATATTTTTTTAAAAAGGAGAATCTGAATTATTTTTGTGCTTGATGGTCAAGGAAAGGGGTGAAATGAAGTTACTGTTTTTTAAGACTCAAGGAATTCGGTATACTTATATACTAAAGTAGTAAGTCAGTAGAGAAAGAAAGAAGTGCAAGAATGTGAGGAGATACTTCATGGCAAAATTCCCATGGAAGGCATGAAGAATGGGATATAAAGAGCCTAGCTCAGGAGTTAGCCTTGGATGTGGTAGATTTGGTTGTGGTATTTATGGGGAGTGGTTGCTAAGAGTGAGATCAGGGAGGTTGTGATCTTTGTCCTGAGGATTCATAGTCAGGATCCTGTGCCAAGAGGTGACTTGAGACTTGAAGTTTAGAACATACATTGAAGGGGCACAGAGAGAGTGGTACACTTTGGGCCTCCCAAACCACCCCCACATTTTGGGGACTTGCTAAAAGAACTCTAGGAATCAGAATCAGCTGTACTCATGACTGAAGCAAAAGAATACATAACAGAAATAGCAAAAGAAATTTATAGACTTTCAAAGTTCTCCCTCCTACAGGTAAGGTTAGGGGCCTGCTCCTTCCCCCTGCAGTGAAGTACAGAAACATGTGCACAATTTTTCTGCCCTGGGAAACTTGCTTAAGACTTAGTCCAAGGTGGTGTGGGGAGTGCAGAATAGTCACATAGGCACTGTGTCAACCACAATCATCAGACTCCAAACTCTCAAAAAGAAAGCAGGTGTTCACTGTAAATCACAGTTTGCAAAAACAGTTTAAGCAGATGTACAGCAGAGTCTGGGACCCCCACCCTCACTTAGAATTACTTTATCAGCACAGAGGGTATTCAAAACCAAGTTACCAGAAGCCAGACTCACAAACAAAACCTCCTAAAAGCAGCATTAATCCTGCCATGTCAGCTCTGCCTGCATAGGCACCAAAGGCCACATCTTTACTAGTGCCAGTATGTATAAATACATTTCAGTGTGGTCTTCTCTATCAAGTAGTGGAATCGAGAAAGTGAGTTGTTAAATTTATCCAAAGGTGAGGTTATAGTGCAGCAGTAAAGTATACCTGTGCAATGACTTCTGTCTTCTTTAAAAGTTTTTAGGGATCATAAAATTATTTTTTTCTAATACACTAAGTTTTCCTCTGTTCTTTGCTTGCTCTTTCATCAAAGAGGATACTTCTGACAAGATGGATGGTAAGAACTTGCTTTTATAATTCTACTACACATATTTATGGTTCTTGGGTTCTACATTATATCCTTATTCATTCTTCCTTAAATTTCTAAATGTATCCTACTTAATTAATAAGGATCTTAATGTGAAAATGGCTACATAATTATTTGGTCAAATTTTAGATTAGGTATAAACATTTTCAAATTTTCTGTTCTACTCAAATAGTAGGTTACTATTTGTTGTAACTTAAATCCATTATTATTTTAAACATTTTACCTGAGCTTTTAGAAATATGCCTCCGAGTATGTTGAAGTTCTTGTCTTCCTTTACGATGTTGGGTTAAGAAGGATGGAAAGGAATCTCCAAATTTATTTGATTCAGCACTTTAGTTTACTAACTTTGGTATATATATAGAGAGACTTATTTCATAGGTTCAAATGATTGTTTATGAAAATGAAATACAAATTACAGATACTTTTTCAAGTACCAAGATTTTATCAAAACTGAACTTAAATTAAGCTTTGCTTTTTAAATTTCTATATCCAAGTTGTTACAGTTTATCTAAAGTTGCTGGAGGGGCTGGGGTTGTGGCTCAGAGGTAGAGAGCTCGCCTAGCACATGCGGGGCCCTGGGTTCGATCCTCAGCATCACATAAAAATAAATGAAAGGATTGTGTCCAGCTACAACTAAAAGATTTTTTAAAAATAAATAAAGTTGCTGGATTAAGCAGCAAGCCTATATATTTTTTATGATACTTGTCAGCATATTATTTATACTTTCCTTTCGTTTTTATCAGATCCCATGTTATCTCGAAGTATGAGCTTTTTAAAATAACTCATAATAAAATAATGCAATCTGTGAGTTACTTGAAATCTAGGAAAACTTGAGACACTTTTATATTTTTTTGAGCATTCATCACAAACTCTAAAAATTGATCTATAATGTATCTTTTGTTTTAATGAAATGAAACTCTTTAGTTGAATACATGAGTTTTAATTACATTAGTTTCTCCCTTTTTGTATGTATGGCTGAAATGACAGCCATCAAGAAATGTTTTCTGTTGGACTTGGTGGCATATGCCTATAATCACAGCAATTTGGGAGGCTGAGGCAGGAGGATCTCAAGCTTGAGGATAGCCTCAGCAACTTGACAAGATCCTACCTCAAAATAAAAATAAAAAGGACTGGGGATGTAGCTTAGAAGTAGAGTGCCCCTAGGTTCAATCCCCAGTACTCCTTCATACCATCAAAAAAGAGATGGTTTGTATACATCAAACCTGTGGTTATCCTTTCTAACATTAATATTCCTGGAACCTTTAAACAATTTTTTTTTTTTACTTTCTAAACAAAATCTTTTCTTGGCATAGTGTGGTGGCACATACCTATCATCACAAGTACTTAGGAGACTGAGGCAGGAGGATCACAAATACAAAGCCAGCCTGGGCAACTTTGACCTTCAGCAAGAAGGGGATAGCTCAGTGGTAGAGCAGTGCAGGAGTGTGTGCATGCGCATGTACACATATACACGCAAACAAGCTTATTGGCCTTTTATTTGAAGAGTCACCTCTGTTACATCATGTGTTACTCCCACTAATATTTGATCTTATGTGGGCAAATGAAGCCTATGTTGTGGATTTGACTTTCACATTCTTCTCTGGGCTACCTTTTGAAAATACATAGAAAAATATTACTACTCTGGAGCCAAAGTCAGTAAAAATCTTCATTTGCAAAAATTGTTAATTACATTTTTTTGAGTGATTATTTTTTTAAAATCACTTCAAAATTTTGAAATGTAGAAGAATTTTTCAGTTTTCACTTGACTACTTTCAACTTTTTTGTGAGTTGTGAATATTGTTATCTCCAGTTTTATTTTCCTGAAAATGAACCTTGTCGAATTTAAATTTAATCTATTAGACTAAGTTACTTTTTGTTTTCACCTTTGCATTTTAGTCTTGGGTGGGAGCTGTGAGGTAGCAGCATTGGCAGTATTTGTTGAAATATTGTTTTATTTCTCTTATTTAGGAACAGCATCTGAAGATGGTAAGAATTATACATTTTGTTAGTAACACAATGCCTTTAAATTAATATTTTCATTGTTAGGAATTACATGTTAAAACTAAAATGATAGGTTAATTTATTTGCAAATCATTTCCCAGCTTCTACATTTGATTGTGTTGGTTATATGTGTGGATTTTTTTTTTTTTTAATTCTTTATCCTACAGTTTTGCTTTGTATCTTGGACCATTTCTTGCTAAAAAACATAATTGCTTAACATGTTTAATCTAGTATAGATTTAGTACATAATTTTTTTCCTGGATTGATATTAAAATGCTTTTCTTTGTATTTTGTTTTTTAATTTATTTCCACTTTGTGGGAGCATGCAATTGCATTTGCTTTGTCATTGAAGTTTAAATGCTTTTAAAATGCTTTTATGTAGTCCATTTTGAGATTCATCTTATTTTTGAATCAGTACTTGAGGAATTGGTCTGTGATTCAAATTGAACTTGTGATTAAAATGGGGTGTTTTAGTTTTACTTGTTAGTCGTGAGAACATAATATTCTGCTCAAAATAGACTCTGTAAAAGCCTTTGTGAAGTATAGCTCATTAGGGGCTTGAAGTTGTTAGAATGTTAGGATTCCACCAATTTTGCCTCTATTTTATTCCACTTTCTTATCATTCTCTTATCTTCCCTTGATGATTTCTAACTTTTAAAAATTTATCCCTGCTCTTCAGTGTTTTTTCCTAATTAATGTGGCCATATTGGACTAGCCAAAATTTTTTGTATTCCCTACAAAGTTTACCTTTTAATTAAAAAGGATTCTGAGCCCTATTTTTCAGTATGTCTGATATTGGTTCTGATTTGGTTGAAACGATAGCTGGAGAAAACCAAAATACTAGCTGGTGATATATTTATTATTACTTGTTTTTGCTGATGGCATTTTATGTAAGCACTTTGACAAACATATTTCCTTGAGTTCAAGAGCTCTGGAAAATAGTGTGAGAATATTTTGTAATGGGGAATGAGGCAGTGATAGAGGAGAAAAGAATGCAACTGGGAGGGAGAAAAGAAATATTTTTTAAATGTGCCAATCCTTATGTGACATATAGTTCCTCAAATCATTTTCTCAATAAAATTGGTTGGTTAGGAAAGAAAGCAGTGAACATATCCATATACATGTGTTATAATCTGATACATAAAAGATTAAATATTTTGCCAATAATATCTCTTCCTGCAAATCAGTTGAGAAGTACATTTTCAATCAAAAGGATTGTTTGGGCTTATATTTTAAACTATGGAGTGGATTAGAGAATAATCCAAATTTTCTAGAAACTGAAATTTTAGAATTAAAACTACCAATTAAGAGATAAGTGGCATGACCATAGTAATTATTTTAATTATAACTATTGGACTAATGATATCCAACTTTTAAGAATGAAAGTTTTCTAGTTTGACTTTATCCTTAGCTTTTAAGGAAAGTTAGCATAGAGTACAGCACATAAAAAAAAAAAAAAATGAAGCTATGTATATGGCATGAGCCTATAGTCCAGCTACTCAGGAGACTGAGACAGGAGGCTCTCTGGAATCCAGGAGTTTGGGATCTCATCTCAAAAAAGAAAGCAAAGCAAAACAATTAAAATTTAAAAAAAGAAAAGTATGAGTTTTAAAAAATATAAGAGACTATAACCTGTAAGTGATGGATACATTATTACAGAATTTAATAATACTTGAAAATAGTAAGACTTTTCCCCTTACTACTATGTTATTTCTATATTATTGTAGAAAAATGTTTAATGATACAAATATTTTATTCCTCAGGCCGAGTGAGAGCAAAGCTTTCAGCACCACTTGCTGGCATGGGAAATGCCAAGACAGATTCTAGAGGAAGAAGTCGAACAAAAATGGTGTCTCAGTCACAGCGTACGTACTGCTTATCAGGCCTCCTCTATTTGCCAATGTTAGAATAAGTGTGTTCCTTGTATATTACTGTATTAGGAGATTGACCAGTGGATAAAGACAAAGCTGATTTCAAAAAAGACAAGCCATATACTGAGTTCTTGTTCTGTACTTTAGGTTCATCATCACCTGACAAAAATGAAGGTATTTTTTTTTTTCAATGTTTTGGGTCAGTTGTCGTGCATGTTTTGGAATTTTTTGAGTGGGTGCTGTCTTGTCTTTGTGTTACTAGGGCTGCATCATTGATATCTGCCACTTAGAAAGAAAAATTTCATCTGCTATACAAATGTTTGCATGGAAATATTTTAAATAGCACAAATCCTTAGTTTAAGGTTTTCACATTCTACTCAGAAACTTGCAAATATGGAAAATATACTTGCCATATATTAATATCAAAATCTGGTTGCTTCTGGCTAATGCCATTCAAACGTGGATAAATGGTATCTTCTTACTCTTCCCAAATATATCATAGTATTGTTTTGTAGGGGGGCAGTTAGCAGTTTTGGCAGGCATATGCTGATTTATAGCAAGGATAAATAAACTGAAATGACCAATTCTGTTGTGTTCTTGTTAAAGATTTATGTTTTTGCTATTTCCTTAGAAGCTGAAATCCTAGCAAAGACATTTACTAAAAGCACAACTTTAAGGTCTAAGTACAATAAATGATCTCTTTTTATGTGTACCAGAATAATAACATATACATTTATGGCATTATTAATTGAAGCATTTATTCCTGCTTCTTCTTTACCAAGAGATTTTCATTAGCATTAAACTCTAAAATCAGGGTTATTCTGTATGCCTGACTATTTTGGAAAGATATTTAAGGGTCTTATGATGTTATTTAGGTGATTTATTAATATTTGGATATCCTATTTGTTTTTATAACCTGATACCTGAATCTTGGAATTGGGAAAGAACAAGGCTTGGAGGGACCAGGTCGTGATTACATAAGTCAGGCCTGACAAATTCTCCTCTTTGCAGAGTAAGAATATCCAGACAGAATAACAGTGGAGACTCAACAAGAGTCCTAAAAATAAGCAAAAATACTCAGTACAGTTGTTTTTCAAACTGAAGGTTATTTACAAATAATAAAAAAAGATAGATGTCCTCTAGGCAAGAGCTTTCTTCTCAACTTAAGTCAAGATTAGATCATATTCTATCAGGTCATATTCTTCCCTGATAATGTGTATTTTGGAGTGATTTTTTAGAGTACATTAGTCTTCAGTGATGTAGCATAGTAGTAGTTGGAACCTCACTCCTCCATTCATGCTGCCTAGACCAGCATTAGCATCATGTGGGAGCTACTTGGAAAAGCAGAATCTTATGTACCATCACAGATTTATCAGATCTGATCTTAAGCAAGATCACCAAGTGATTTGTGCCATAATAGAGTTTAAGGTCATAATAGAATTTAGGTCATGAGCTTTGGAACCATAATGCCCAGGTTTGAATCCTGGTTGTTCTGGGTCGAAGTTACTGTATTTATATATCACTTATAAAATGAAGACATTACCAGTATCTTCCTCATAAGGTTGCCATGAGGATGAAATGATGTAGTATATTTAATACATTTAAAACATTGCCTGGCCAAGAGTAAGCCCTATGTATGTTAGCTGATAAAATTTTCCTCATTATTATCATTAATCAAATGGCAACTGAATTTTATACCACTGTTGTGTATTTCTACACCTTGTTATTCTTATTGCCTTTAGGAAACTGAAATAAGTATTCGTGAAGATAGGAAGTTTAATGCATAAAGAAAATTAAAAACAACGAGAAACTGAAAACAACGAGAAACTGTTCATGTCTAGGATCTTAGGATAAAATTTAATCATGAGAATTTTTTTTTTTTTTTTTGTACAGGGGATTGAACCCAGGGGCTCTCAATGAATGAGCCACATCCCCAACCTTTTTTTATATTTTATTTAGAGACAGGGTCTCACCAAGTTGCTTAGGGCCTTGCTATGTTGCTGAGGCTAGTTTTGAACTCACAATCCTCCTGCCTCAGCCTCCCAAGCCACTGGGATTACAGGCGTGTGCCACCCCGTACCTGGCTTTATTAGTTGTCTTTTAAAAAATACCAAGGTTAACCTCAGAGTAAAGATTTCAGAAGTTTTTTGTTTGTTTTGTTTTGTTTTGTTTTTCCTTCTTTTTATGTTCCTTAAAGGACCTGCTTTTTAGATCATTATAACTTCAGATCACTTCAGGAGAGAACAGAATAATTTTTGTGCATTTGGTTTTTACTTTGAAATCCAATCTGCAGTACTCCACGTACTTCCCTAAAATGTGAAAACACAGTAAAATTGGCTAGACCAAGGAAGACTTTAAGATCAAAAGACTTTCCTACCGTAAAGTCACTTAGATTGTAAATCATATTGGAAAGTTTTTGTTTGTTTGCTTGCTTATTTATTTGAATGATTATGTTCCATTCCAAAGTCTTTTGTATAGATACGTAATTTGTATGCAAGTTTCTTTACAACATATCTACACACAAATATTACCGTGATCTCCATCTTTGCTTTGTTGTAAAGTAATTCATTAGGGTTTGCATGGTCTTCCGTGTTTTTGTATCATCTTTTAGAAAAATCTCTTGGATCAAAGCAGGTGTCCTAAGATGGCTAATCAAAGTAAATGAAAGTAGACCCAGTGGAGAGACTTTTAGATTTACATTGAAGGAACTGTGTTCTTTTTTAGTTGGTAGTGACTGGTTGTATACAGATGATTGTACAGCCTGTCAGAAACTGTCCCCCCTCCTCTCACCTCTTATTTTATTTTTTCTGTGAATCCAATAAAGATGCAATTTGTAGCTTTTTCATCTGATTTTTCTTCAGCAACAAGATGTTGTAGTTATTCTGTACATCTAGTTTTAAATTAAATGTTTAAATAATAAAAACTTAAACATTTAATTATTAAATTTTGGATTACCAGTAATAGAAAAGCTGAAGAATTTACATTAAACTTTGCAGCTTCATTTCATCTGCTTTGTACATGAGTGTCTGATTTCTGTTTTTCAGCTATAAAACTACTAAATGTACTGTTTTGTTAAAGACATCTGTGCTTTGGGAGTTTTTAAAGTGTTTTGTTGTTGTTGTTGTTGTTGTTTGTTTGTTTTTTGTTTTTGTTTTCGAGTTAGAGAATTTTTTTCCCCGGAGAACTGACTAAAGCTTTCTTGTTTTCATCTGCCATCCATTTAAAAACTGCTTCTCCCCTCTTCATGGATTATTATAACCCTTACCCTAATTCTGCCTTTACACTTGTTCAGGATCACAATCTGCTAATACCATTGGTGGTAAGAATCTATAGACTTTATGTATGCATCTATTGTTTGATCACCTATTTTCATTACCAGAAATGGGTTCTATTCAGCAGAACATCTAATATTCCATCATTCTATAATCATATTGGGGTAAAAATTACCAATTATGATTTTTCTTTGGGCTGTCTTTATTATATTACCAAACCCTGCATTTTAAAAATTATCCAAGCTGACCGTATATAAACAGTCAAAAGGAGCTTTAGTAATCCTTTGAAATGCCATGAAAAGTATAAAATGGTAGCTTATAGGTGGCACAAGAAAAATGTGTATTTAATTTCAAATTTTGCCATAGGGTTTTTTCTGTTTAACTTGCTCTTCCCTGGTTATATCATGCCCTTTTTCATTAACTCTGTGGTTTTCTAAAGGAAATAATTAACCTTGGTGGCTCTTGGCAAGGGAAAGAGCCTTGGTATTTTCTTCTAAATATAAACAATTCCAAATGAGTCACAGGTGCTGGAATTATCACAGTCTTAGTGGATACCAGAGGGGTAATGGAGAACAAAGGGTAATGATTGAAGTGAACAGTGCCATTTTATTTCTTAGGAGAGGACATGAATAAATTTAAATACAGAGAGCGAGTTTGCATAACTAATAAATTAAATAATCTAAGACAAAAAAACAGTTACTCTGCTTCTAAACTTCGTGTTTCCTATCTGCTGAATAGACCCAGATTTCAAAAAATTTCTCCAGTTTTTCTTGCCGACACCTCTACCTCCACAGTTTATATTGGTTTTAATAGAATACCATATTGTATGTGCTCAGCTCATTATTTATACCTTTTATACTATTGCGAGTTTTCCCATAAAATACTCCATTAGCCTCTCTTGCATTGTGAGTTTGTGGCATGTTGAGTGTTTGGATGTTTTGGTGTGTATGTTTAGTTTAGATACTGCATGGAGAAAACAGGTGCCTTATAACCATCCTTAAGGTTACAACTGAAAGAAACCGGACTTGAAGATTCTTCACCTGAAACATCGGGAAGCTTTCAAATAAGCAGTCATTTTAAAGTAGACTTGAATAATTGCCCTACTATAATTTAGAATTCCTTCTACTCAAATGGTAAATTATTAATTTTATGGAAAAGCTACTTTGTTTTACAGTATCTCAATCACCAGTCAAAAATAAATTTTACTTTGCTGATGAAGAATTAAGCAGGAGTATAAATTTTATTCAGCAAGATGGTGCCAAGAAAAGTAATAGCAGGGGCCACAGATCAGCAGCTCTTGGGCCACATCCAGCCTGTTTCATTCATGTATTATTTGACCTGTAGAACATGACTGGAAAAAAAAAAAAGGAAATTTCAAAAAATCACAGGACCTAGTCAGTATCACTTCAAGACAGAGCTGGGTAGAACTAAAAAGTCACCTCTCTCTTGGGAAAGGGTAAACACTCTCCTCTTGATCACAGTCCTCTTAGCACACTCCCTACTCTGTATTCAGTTTTCCGTTTTTTGACATTGTCTGCTTGTTCCCATTGGCATTTTAATTTTTAATCTGCCCTATGGAAATGAAACATAATTGGATAAGATTGAACAGCTTGAATAGTGACTCTCCTACTGGGTAGAAATGGTGCCCAGCAAAGGGAGAAGTTTATATCACAAAGATTGATTTATTTAAGTGTAAGTTTAATTTTTTCATAATGTTATCATTCAGAATTTAGAGTTAGATTTTATCTTGGAGTTATCTAGCCCATGCCCTATTCATAAAATAAACATAAAGTGCTTTCATTGACAAAGGAACTCATTCCCATAGAAGTTAATCCAGGCATTTCTAGTTTAAAACCATATTTCGTAACTTGTTTTACCCCAGTCTCTGACAAAATTTTTGTCCAGTTCTCCTTCTCTGTCTCCCTGATCTCTCTTTCATATATATACATAAATTTGTCCCATAGTCCTGTTCTACCATGAGTACTTGTATACCCCAGAATATGGCCACCCAAAGAGTCCTTTGCAAATAGCAAAAATAAATTTTCTTTTTCACTAGGCCCAAACTTGTCAATATTTAAATTTTTAATTTTGTAAAATTTTAAAATACATACATAGTAGCAAAATAGATAACTTTGCTATATACTTGTTCAGAGAATCTCAGGCAAACTATGTGAAGATAAAGCAAATTACCATTATTGTATACTTAAAAAAATAATCGCAGTAATGGAATCAAGGATTTTTTTCCCTTTTAAGTGTATAACTGTTTCACACAGACCATATTAACCACGTGAAATATACTTTCAGATATATGCTGGCTTTAGAAATCTTTTTTACTATTTGCGTTCTAAAAATAATAATAGTATTGTCATTATCAAATATAGTATACTCCCCAAACTGAAAATATGTTTTAGATGATTTAGCATTCAGTGCTAGTTATATATGGTATACCTTTTCCTCCCAGGTTATAATTATGTATAAATCTTCCTTGGTCCATTTTCTTTAAACTTAGAACCTGTCATACTACAATAGTTTTCTCAGATGTGTTTCTTGAATTTTTATCCTGTCAGCAAATTTTCTTAGTATTCACATCTTAATATTTGTGTATGTGTTTGGTGTTTAGCTGGCAGCCGATCTGGGTCTCCAGGAAGAGTTTTGACCACAACAGCCCTCTCTACTGTGAGCTCTGGTGTTCAAAGAGTCCTGGTCAATTCAGCATCCACACAGAAAAGAAGCAAGATACCAAGGAGCCAGGGCTGTAGCAGAGAGGCTAGTCCATCTAGGCTTTCAGTGGGTAAGATTTTCTATATGTGAGAATTGCTGATCGTTTATTTCTTTTGTATTTCAGACTTTGGTAGCACTGAACACTTGAGGAAATAATAAGGCTCTTAAAAATTAGAGGAAAACAACTTAAAAATTCAAGGAGAACCAGGAACAATTGTGCATGCCTTTAATCCCAGCGGCTTGGGAGGCTGAGATGGGAGGATCGCAAGTTCAAGATGCCTCAGCAAAAGCGAGGCGCTAAACAACTCAGTGAGACCCTGTCTCTAAATAAAATACAGAATAGGACTGGGGATGTGGCTCAGTGGTCAAGTGCCCCTGAGTTCAATCCCTGGTATGCCCCTCCGCCCCTCCCCCTGCCGCAAAAAAAAAAAATCAAAGAGAATTAAAGTAAAACGTTATGAATTGAATTTTGATATTATAATTCATAGGAATTTTGAAAAATATAGCTACTATTCAAAAGCACAAGATTATTATAGAATTAACATTTGTCATATATGTATATGTATATATGTACATAAATATATACGTATATATACTAGCTGTATTGTAGGTCAACCACATTTGAATTCTAATAAGCTTTTATTTTCTCTGTGTGTTGACTAGGATACTTCCAGTTTTAGATAGGAGAAATTAGGGGCTGGGGATGTGGCTCAAGCGGTAGCGTGCTTGCCTGGCATCGTGCGGCCCAGGTTCGATCCTCAGCACCACATACAAACAAAGATGTTGTGTCCGCCGAGAACTAAAAAATAAATATTAAAAAAAAAAGTGCATATAGATAGGAGAAATTACAATTGGAGCAAGCTTAAACAGGAAAGAGGGATTTCTTGGCTCTTTAGCTGAAATGTTTGGAGGCTGTGCAGACCTCAGAGTTGATTGATCCAGGGGTTGATTGATCAACCAATCTGTCTGTATATTTTCCCATCCTTTCTGCTGTCAGTGACTTTGTCTCTAGGATACCTGGTACTTGATCCCAAGTCAGAAATTCCCCTCATTACCCCAACTTTTATTTAATCATTTGTCCATTGTTTTTAAGTATTTCCTAGACTACCTGTATAACTTTAAAGAATATTATCCTGTTTCTGTTTTTTGATTCATCAGCTTCAACCAGTATCTCAACTCCAATTACCTTTCCCTTCACTTTCTGTTCTTTTAGTAACCAGCTTTATTTTTTACATTATTAAAGTTTACATATACATTCTCTTTTGCATTCACAAGCCAGTGGTTTTTTTTTTTAAATTTATTTATTTTTTAGTTGTAGTTGGACACAACACCTTTATTTCACTTGTTTATTTTTGTATGTGGTGCTGAGGATCAAACCCAGGGTCTCGCATGTGTGAGGTGAGCGCTCTACCGCTGAGCCACAACCCCAGCCCCTCATAAGCCAGTCTTATGTACTTGCTCCCTAAGTTGACTTTAAAAATTGAAAAACTATAAAGAATATTTACTATGTTATGAAGAAATAAAGTTGTTTGCTGCCAAGACACATAGTGTACTATGGCCTCATTTCTTCCCAAGTGAACACTGAGTGTTAAGTGTTATGGACCACTTGAATGTTCTTGTGATACAGAATTGAATTCTCTAGTCCTGTCAGTTACTTAAGATTGTGCCACATTTTGGTTGCTTTCTATATGGAAGCACAGCATAACTTTTTCTCTTATCCCTTAGTATTGCAGTCTTCTCAATGATACTGTTGTATAGAGTTTGTTAGTTTTTGAGGACATTCTTTTCAGTACTCTGTGGATTGGTTGCAATCTGGGCATCTTGATCAGCTGTCATCTTGAAAGTCTGATTTACTTCTTCCCTGGATTGAATGCACTCCTTCCTGGATCCTCTCTCTTGTTTTTTTAATTTATTCTTTTGCTTGGCCCCATACATATTCTCAAATAAATTCCTTAGAAATTGTGTGTAGGAGGGAACGGGAGGTGGGAAAGGAGGAGGATGTGCTGCAGAGTGATATTGGCAACACTATATTGTGATATTGTGTGCATGTACAAATATGTAACAACAAATCCCATAATTATGTTCAACTATAATGCACCAATAAAAAGTAGTAGAAAGAAAAGAAATTTTATGTAGGAGTCAAGCTTTTTGAAGCCTTACTTGTTTGAGAATGTCTTCATTCAATAGGTGTCACAGATTTCTTTTAGGCCTACAGATTTTGAATTTATGTCCTTAGCAGCATTTTTTACTTACTGTGTGCCTGTTATTTGGCCCAAAGCCTCTGGAGTTATCATATAGGCTGATTCACTTGTTTTTATTTTCTAGACATCATTTTAAATTCTCTACTTCACTTTTATTTTTTTTTAATTTTTTTTAAGTTTTAGGTGGACACAATGTCTTTATTTTATATTCATGTGGTACTGAGGATCGAACCCAGTGCCTCACGCATGCTAGGCAAGCGCACTACCTCTGAGCCACAATCCCAGCCCCTCTACTTCACTTTTAATCAGTCCTCACTCACTCACTCATATATATAATATTGCAGGGGGATACTAGAGATTGAACCCAAGGGGGGCTTTTACCACTGAGCTGCCTTCCCAATCCTTTGTTACTTTTTGAGACAGAGTCTCATTAAGTTGCTGAGAGTCTCACTAAGCAGCTGAGGATGGCCTTGAATTTACCATCCCCCTGCCTCAGCCTCCCAAGTCATTGGTATTACAGGCCATCATGCCCAACCTCACTCCTAGATTTTCTGTTGCTTGTGTATTTATTTGTGTTTTTGTTTAGGAGGAGTGAGAAAAGGCATGGAAATTGAAAGCATTGGCTCATTTTTCCCCCTATATTTTGCATTGAGAACTAAAGAATCGGGATTGTACTTTAGGTTAATGTTTATCATGTATTTTTTTTTTAGTAAGATTTGGGTCTAAAGTACCAAAGGTGATAGAAGTCTATAGTTAAGAGAAAAATTGTCTTATTGTTTATGTTATATGATATTTAAGTCTTCTTTTTACTTGCAACCTTTTAATCCCCGACAGACTGACTACAGTTCAAGAAACTTAACTGTATTTCTGGTAATACTTCATCCAATCAATATCTTTTTTTTTTTTTTAAGAGAGAGAGAATTTTTTTATTTTTAGGTAAGTTATGGGCTGGGGTTGTGGCTCAATAGTAGATTGTTCACCTAGAATGCATGAGGCACTGGGTTCGATCCTCAGCACCACATAAAAATAAAATAAAGATATTGTGTCCACCTAAAACTAAAAAATAAATATTAAAAAAATAAGTTATTGGTCAGTTCCAAAAGAAAAATAAAACCAAAATTTTAAAATCTGCTAAACTCTGTCTTCTGTTTTCTCCCTTGCCATGCCTATTTCTTTCTGCCAGCTCGAAGCAGTCGTATTCCTCGACCAAGCGTGAGTCAAGGATGCAGCCGGGAAGCTAGTCGGGAAAGTAGCAGGGACACTAGTCCGGTTCGCTCTTTTCAGCCCCTTGGTAAGCATTTGGGCAAATGTGAGGTACATTGCCTTCTCCTTGTGTTATCACCATTTGATGACCCAGCATACCTGGAGTTTAGCTGTGTCTTTGCCCCTATATCTTTTCTGTCATTTTGAGGAAAGAGTCGGAAGAAAAATTATATGTTTGGGAAATGCCTTTGACCTTCTTGACTTATCTTAAATGAGTAAGTCAGTCATTGTGTAAACAAATTGCTTTCATAACCAAGTAACTGTAGCATAAATCTAAACCTCAGAATATTGAATTCAATGTATTTCTTAATAAATAAACCTACAGAATTTAAAGACAATATTTAAATAACCACAAGTGCAATATGAACTGTTTGGTTTGGTACATTTTGTTCTTTTCAGTAGAAATACTGACTTTTCAACTTAGATCAATGACCTATTATCAGTGGGAGGGACTAAATTTTTATAATATTTTATATTTTAATAGTCATTTCCCATTTATTAGCCCATGTCTTGTCACTGCTATAAAACCTTTTTGTTCCTAAGAATAGAGATTGTATTGTAATCTTGATTATAATACCATACTTACCTCAATTATAAAAATGTTAATTTTTTAAAGCTTTAGTATTTTTTGTAAAACTGTAGAGGCATAATTTTTTCATTGAGAATTTTAGAATATCTTCATGATTCTTTAGCTTTTTTGTTGTTGTTATTGTTATTTTCCTTTTTTCTCATATTTGTACCTGAACCCAGGGACATTTTACCAGTGAGGTACATTCCTAGCCCCCTTTTCTTTTTTTTTAGTTTATTTTTATTTATTTATTTTTAAATTTTAATACAGCGTCTCACTAAGTTGCTGAGGGTAGCCTCCAACTTGCAATCCTCCTACCTCAGCTCAGCCTCCTGAGTGGCTGGATTACAGGCATGCACCATGCACCTGGTACTTCGTTTGTATGCACATTCCTACAGCATTTCATATTTTTTCCTTTGACATGTGTAGTAAACGGTAGTACTAAGAGAGCTGTTCTTCAGGAGTTTGGAATGATTTAAGTAGAATTCAGATCTACTGGTTGTCTGTTAGACTTTTTATTTCCTTAGTCATGTTAATATAGACTTTCTAGGGATTAATTTATAATTCTGTGGATCCCTTTGGTTACAATATATCCCTGAGCTGACCTGTAATGATCTGGGAAACTCCATTAGCTAGGGATATATAGGAAAATCCTCAGCCCTTGTTCATGTTCTAGCCTTAGGTGCCAAAGAGTTTCTCACTTTCTCTTTCCCCTGTAGGAAGGTACCAAGATAAAAAGAACTCTTCTGCATCACTAAGGCTAAGTGGCTGATACTTTGCCACAGATGTTTTTAGTTCATATAAAATAGATTTAGTCTATAGAATTTCTGTATATGCACTGCCAGGAAAATATGCATATATACACACGAACACATGGTGCATCTTCATAGATATGTTTATGAAGAAAGAACTTCTACATTTATATGAAATAAGCATGTCATGTTGAAGAGTTTAAAGAAGTAGAGTGCACATGTGATAGCTTAAGAACATACGTTCTGGGGTCAGATGGTTCAGTTCTGTAATCTTTCTATGCCTGGGTTTTCTTATCTGTAAAACAAGGATAATAGTAACACATACATCTTAGGATTCTTTGACTCTATCAATGAGAAAATACATGAGGGCCAGGAATGTAGCTCAGTGGTAGAGTCCTCAGCACTGCAAAGAAAAAAAGAGAAAAATACATCAAAACAAAAAAATTCCTCAGGACTGTGCTTGGTGCAATGAACATTTAATTGCCCTGGTCATATGATCATTATCATTGCCATCCATGCTGGTGCTCTTCCCCCGAGCCCCAGGCTTTAACGACAAGGATGTCATGTTTTTTTTTTAATGGCATACATCAGCATTTATATATTGCTAATACTATAGATTATAATTAGAAAACATACCAAAAAGAAACCAAAATGTTTCTCTACCTTTTAAACCTGTGTAATAGTTGGGAATTTACAGTCAACTACTAGTTACTTAAAAAGTAAGCGTTGTTAATAGGCCAGTTTTTAAAGAGAGACATCACCTATCCATTAATTTTCTAAATTCATTTCAAAGCTTCCATTTGACAATTTAAATTATTTAAATTTTATTATTAAGTCATGGAAGCAGTTTTCTCATAGAATTTCTTATTAGGGTAAAGATGATTAACCTTTTAATCATGTAGTGTTAGAAAAACTGAAGTTTTTTTCAACCCCTTGTAAATTTGCTGGAGTTGGGTTTTTTTTTTTTTTATGGTTCTTTTATTTACATAGGATATTGCATACCAAAGGTAGTAGGTTAGCCTGGTGTGTTTCACAAGAGTGGAGAATGGCATTTCCAGAGATTAAGTTGTCTTCACCATTCCCATTTTCTGCTACATTTGCCTGCAAACTCCAGGCTTTACTATATCTCTTTACTTAATGGAATCTTTGTATCACCTTTGACTTTGAATATTAGTGTTTTAGACATGAATACTATAACACGTGATACATCTGCTTGTATCACAAGAATAGTCTGATGGCCCTGAAGCATTAGAAAGAAATCAGAACTGAGCAAAATTAAACTTCTCTGGAACTTATACCCTTAAGCTTCCATTTATTTCTGGAAATAAAATTCAAAAAAAGTCTTACTTTATGACAAACACATGGCTGATGCCTCTTACTTGTTATCTCCAACCACAGGTAGCAATTGAGTCCTTAGTTTTTTAAAAATTTTCATCCACTAGGCATTTCCAGATTTGCTCAAGTCTTTCTCACTTAGAAATTATTATTTTTAATTTAAAATAAATAAATAATTTCACTTAGATAAAATTAAAACTACGTATTAGTATATTTTGTTAATGATACTTATCACCTTTCAGGACTTGACTATTTGAACGTCATTCTCTCTGTTTAAATCCTTCTTTGCCTCAAGCTTTTTGATTATTTTCCTATTCATTAAGGTTGTCCTGTAGCAAAGGAAGCATTTATCTAGTATTTTAACTGTTCTAATTAATATATGTGAGGAAGACTTTTAAATCATATAATAATATATATTAAAATGGAAGACTTTTAAATCATATAATAATATTTATTAAAATACATTTTCCCTGGCAATTTATTTTTATATGTAAGAAAGATAGATTTTATGGTGTTATGAAAAATCAAAATTTTAAGATCTAAAATGCAACATCTGACAAATTCAGATTCTAGAGCAATATATAGAGAGACATGTCACAAATTTTTAGGGTTTTTTTGTTTAGATTATTGATACTTTTGATATTCAAATGTGCTTTGATATTTACATAATTACTATTGAATGTAAAATTTATATTTTGTGAGCCATTATGAAAGATGTTTATGGTAACAAAAATAAGGTATATTGTCTTTTGAACAGTGTTAAGGTGGTATGTGTGATCCTTTAGAGCAGAGGCCTTGAAAGAGTACAATTACTGAGGTTTACCACTTTCTAGTAGTCTAGCTTTGGTCATATAAATTAAGCTTTCTTTGTGCACTAATTTCCTCATCTATCTTTATCCTTTCAGGCTACTGTAACAAAGTTAAAAATGATAGAAATTTATTTCTCACATTTAAGAGTCTATGAAGTCCAAGATCAAGACACCAGCAGATAATGGTGTCTGATTTGGTATCCTGGTTGATAGATGATTGTGGCTGTGTCCTTACATGTTAGAAGGAGCTAGCTACCTGGCTCTCTGGAGTTTCCTTTATATTAAGTACACTAATCCCAATCATGAAGGATTCATCTTGACTTTGTTGCCTTCCAAAGGCCCTTCCTACCACCTGATACCATCACCTTGGAGCTAGGATTTAAACATATGAGGGTGGGCGGTTAACAAATATTTAGACCTATAAAATTGAATAGTAATAGCTGCCTTTTTGAGTGCCAAGATTAAAGAAAGTAAAATTATTATTAGTTACTAGTTACCATAGTGGTTTTTTTTTAACAACAGTGTTTGGTTTTTTTGTTTGTTTGTTTGTTTTCATGCTTGTATTTTTGACATTTCCTTCCATTTGAGTACTTGCTTTTTTTCTTTTGTCTCCTGTAGGCCTATGTCCATCCACTTAGGTGTAAGTTGTATTCGTGTGTCAGGGATGATCTTTCAGTGTTAATGTTCAAGTGCCATATCTGGCCATATTCTGATCATTAACTATTAAGAGTAACACCAGCATTAACTAACTCTCCTTACCTGACAGTAGTGCTGCCACTATTCCTTGTTTCTGTGGTAATAGATGAGGTTTGTATGGTCCTGTTATTCCAGCCTCCAGACACCATTCCAGATCTACTGGTGCCCTCTACGCCCCCGATGTGTATGGGGCCTCAGGTGAAGGATGAGTACCTTTTCACTATCATCTGTGTATTCATTTCAGTTTTTGTTCTTTACAGTTTTCACTGAATATTATTCATTTTTTAATTGGTTTGTTTTTATTTTAAATTTTATTTACTGGAGAATAAATCACTTGTAGTTTCTTCCTTTTCCCCCAAATAACTTTTTCCTTTAACCTTACTGAACATTTTCCTCACTAGCAGATGGATGTTTTTCTTTTAAACCCGTTATATCATTTTGAAATATAGAGTTGTTTTATGTTCTCAGTTCTGTACTCCATCTTTGTACATGTTAAAAAAAAAAACCAAAATGGTGGATGAAGTGTTTTAATTGTAAATGATGGTAAAAAAATTAAAGAAAATATAAATTGCTTTAAAAAAATGATGGTATTCAAAGCAGTTGAGGGGGAGAATTCATCTGTGGTTTGTTTTCACCTATCTCAGAATGTTGGGCACATAGTAGCCACTTAACAGACATTGAATGATCTGTCATAGTTATAGAATAAAATTAACTTATCTTGAAGGATAGATTATAATTGGAACTTTTCGTCCTAGTGAAATCCTGGTGTGGCTTCATTGATCTCCCTAACCATTATTGGTTGAGGATAGATCTTTGTTCTGGTTTACTTTGTGGTTCACCATATAGAGAGACTTGCATGAACTGACAGAGCTGGATGAATTGATTATAGGGCTATAGATGTCCAAGCCCTTAGTTTACCAGCTATGCTTTCTTTGATCTTGTTATAAATAAAGAATAATACTGCTGTTCTTTAAATTTGTTTTCCACACTTTATTAATAATTTTGTTTTTACCCTATTATCTGACCAAAAAACTCAGTGTGCCCAGAAGTACAATATTGCTTTTAAAATGCTTTGCCCCATTGGTTTTTTTGCTCCTACCCCACCCCCAAGGGTCTTAAAAGTTTTCCAACCTGATACTGTTATATTTATGACTTTCTCAAAACTGTTTTCCTTCTTTTGGTGAATTAGGTCCAGGTTATGGGATCAGCCAATCAAGTCGACTGTCATCTTCTGTCAGTGCCATGCGAGTCCTGAACACAGGTTCTGACGTGGAGGAGGCAGTAGCAGATGCCTTGGTACTCTGCTCCATTTCCTTGTCATTATTAATGTTCCCATTATGAAACTAATGTATGTGTGAGCTAGTCCACCTGTGTAGGAAAGGAGATGGGAAAATTCTGGATTAAATCTAGGAAGACAAAATGTGGACAATGTAAAAAAGCAGAGCAGAATAATTAATTCTTGAGCCTTATTTAGTATTCAGAATTTTAAGCCAGGGCCATAGTACTGATAGGGTGTCAGGAACAAAAATTTTATTGTCTTTAATATAGTAATGTGTTTTATCATTGTATTTTATGCACTGTAGTACATTGAATGTAAGGGCAGATAGATTGGTATGTAAGTATGTATACTTATGAGCATGTAATTTCAAGCCTGGCTTAACCTTAAGAGAATAGGGGTTGTTTTAGTTGGATTTTTACTCTTCTAACTATTTTTATTTTTTGAGCTGAGAGGAAGTACAGTCTCAAGACAAATTATAATTAAGATCCTGGTTCTTTGTGCCTAATACATAAAACAAGTTTGAAAACATCCTACAGATTCTTAGTATTTTGTCAGAAGAGTGCTGTATATATATCACTATTATTTTTCTCAAATTATGAAAGAAGATTCTTTTGAAATGATGTGGATGATTTTGCTAATTTCCCAAGTCAATCTAGTATGATACTTCCTCTATCAAAATATGAATTATAATATTAATCTTGTCTGTGAAGCATTTACTCAATTTTTAGTGGGCGAGGGTGTTAGGGATTGAAAACAGAACTGCATGCAGATTTACTCATTTCCTTACCTAGAATTTACAAAAGATCTCATCTTTATTTTGAAGTAAATAAATAAATATTTATATATAAATACATATATATAGTGTCCCTAAAAATGTAGATCACGTCTTAACAAGTTGACACAATATAATTTTTGCAGTAGATTTGAAAGACAAGTTTTTAAGAATGTTCATTAGTAATAGCTTTAATTTATTGGATAGCATCACCTATGTAGTACTGCTTTAACAGTCTGTGCTGAATTTTCCCTTTACCTCAGCCATTTTTTATAAATGTATTTAATATAACTAAGAGGCTTATTTCTCTTGGGTCTGAGATATATTGATCATATCTTTTTATGATGAAGATCAGATCTTTTTATGTTGAATATTTAATCAGTTTGGTGTTTTTTAGTTTACTATTCCTTATCACTATATTTTATAAATCATATTTTATATTTTTTAATTGGATGATTCACTAGTTAAATTCTGCTTATATAAATTTTATTAATTGACTGGGTTATTCTTGAACTATTGCTTATAATACTAAGATGATGTGCTTGAATTTTATAGGAATATTTAACCATGAGGACTAAAATATGAGTCCCAATGATATGATTCTATTTCCATTATTTGCATAGTGCACAGATAACTCCCATTTGCTACTCTCAGTTGTTAGGGAAAAAAATTCCAACTATTAAGTATAATTTGGACCCAGGGAAAATCAGAGAAATACAGTTATGTTTGGAAATGGCAAAAGGATGCAAATAGGAAGAATATTTGAGATTCTTTGGGAAAACTGGCTATGGGAATATTTTTGTAGCTTAGCTGTTTCTCTGTGAACTAAAAGACATTGACAAGACTAACGATATAGCCTGCTAGTAAGCAATTCTTTTGTATCTGTATGTTAAAAAAAAACTTAATGTTTCTGATCATGGGCATTGTTAATGCCTACTTCGCTGTGCCATTTAGCAAAATGTTCTTCATTATTTTCAATTTTTCTCTTTAAAAATCTACTGCTCTCAGCTCTTAGGAGACATACGGACTAAGGTATAAACATTGCTATTTTCTGACATCTTATGATACCATAACTTTTTTCTTTGCTTCATCAATTTAATAGATGATGTTCATCTATAACAAATTAAAGTGGAAGTAATAAAATTCTTAGACATACATCTGTTTTTCTGTGATTATCAAGAAGGAAATACTCCTTGAATAGGTTGTCTTGTGTGGGGGTATTAGTTTTTTTAGCCCACCTACTTCGTACCAATGAGATGAGGTCATTTATACTAATTTCTATAATAAGACTGATCCTGGAGCCCAACATAGGAAACATTTCTAAATTGACTTGGTATCTCTAGATTAATATGAGGTCAGTGACAGAAACATCATTTTAAAGCTAATTTAATTTAAGCTCAAATTATATTTCTTGTAGATTTTAGAATGGAGAACTTACAGCTACTTGGAACTATTTTAAATTATTGTCCTTAATATTTCATAGAAATATCTTCACCACTTACCAGCTCAAATCCAAACATCAGATTGCATAGATTTGTTTCTAATTCTTCCAGGGAAATTTTAAATTAGCTATTTATTCTCCCTGATATCATTTCTGATATGCAAGGTTTAATTGCCAGTTACATACATTAAATTATAAACCGTATAGAAGTAAAGATATCCAAACAATCCATACATGATGTTTCTTATTTATTGAAATAGTACAGATATATTGAGAAAAATGTGGAGGGCCCTTAAGGATGTTTCCTCCTAAAAACAGTAGTGAGTAAAACAGTTTCTCATCATATTTTTGTCTGTATTTTACTTTTCTAGGAAACATGAGAGTTGGATACAAGGGAAGGAAGAGTGGCAAGGAAAGTGGTAGTGGAGGTAAAAGGAGAATAGCAAAGAGAAGGTGTAGAGACAGGGAAAAATGGGATTTTGCATAGGGGAAATCATGCATTTTCTGATCCATTGTACTCCTACTCTAAAAAGGTCATCTTTTCTTCTTACCAATTTGAATTTCTAGAACAGTTTCTGTTAATTTACATTTTAGTAGTTGTTGGTTTTCTGTGAAAACAATATATGAGGAAAACCCACATTTTTGAACACTTCTCACTTTACATATCTGAACTTTCATATGGTCTTATTCTGCTTCTACCACTTCCCATAGTTAAAGAATATTTCACTTTCTGCTAACTTATAAAACATGTTTCTTAAACAAAAACTTAAGTACTGACATTAGTTTATTACACTGTTTAGCAGCATGCTTTGCACTGATTTTAAGACTGAAATCAATCCTTTTGTGCTCAGTAGATATTATGAAGTATCAATATATTTTTTAGTTACTGCTAATAAGATTCTTTATATATAACAGAAAAAACCTGCTCGAAGAAGATATGAATCATATGGAATGCATTCAGATGATGATGCCAACAGTGATGCTTCTAGTGCTTGTTCAGAACGTTCCTACAGTTCTCGAAATGGTAGTATTCCTACATATATGAGGCAGACAGAAGATGTGGCAGAAGTCCTCAATAGATGTGCTAGTTCCAATTGGTCAGAACGGAAGGAAGGCCTCCTGGGTCTGCAGAACTTATTAAAAAATCAGAGAACACTAAGGTGAGATGAGTTGTATTAAAATATAATTATATTGTGTGAAGTTCATACTTTTTGTCTTTACTTTTTTTTTAATTTTGTAATTTGTTTTAATTATATACGACAATAGAATATATTTATGCACTTTGATATATCATACAAAGATGGGATATAATTTCTCATTTTTCTGAGTGTACATGTTGCAGAATCATATTGGTCATGTAGTCACAGTAATAATGTCTGTTTCATTCTACTGTCTTTCCTATCCCCATATCCCTTCTCCTCCCCTCCCCTCCCCTCACTTCCCTCTACCTAATCTAAGGTAATGCTATTCTTCCCTAGTATCCCCTGCCTTATTGTGAATTAGCATCCGCATATTAGAGAAAACATTCAGCCTTTGGTTTTGTGGGATTGGCTTATTTCACTTAATATGATATTGTCAAGCTCAAACCATTAACTGGCAAATGCCATAATTTCACTCTTCTTTAAAGCCGAGTAATATTTCATTGAGTATATATACCACATTTTCTTCATCCATTCATCTATTGAGGGACACCTAGGTTGGTTCCATAGTCTAGCTATTGTGAATTGAGCTGCTATAAACATTGATGTGGCTGCATCATTATAGTATGGTGATTTGAAGTCCTTTGTGTATAAACCAAGGAGTGGGATAGCTGGGTCAAATGGTGGTTGCATTCCAGTTTCTGAGGAATCTCCATACTGCTTTTCATAGTGGTTGCACCAATTGCAGTCCACCAGCAATGTATGAGTGTACCTTTTTCACCACATCCTTGCCAATATTTATTGTTGCCTGTATTTTTTAAAATATTTTTCTAGTTGTAGCTGGACATAATACCTTTATTTTATTTATTTTTATGTGGTGCTGAAGATCGAACCCAGCATCTCGCACATGCTAGGCGAGGACTCTACTGCTAAGCCACAACCCCAGCCCCTGTTGCCTGTATCCTTAATGATTGCCATTCTGACAGGAATGAGATAAAAATCTTAGACTAGTTTTGATTTGAATTTCTGTAATTGATAGAGATGTTAAACACTTTTTTCTGTGTTTGTTGATCAGTTGTATTTCTTCTGTTAAGTGTCTATTCAGTTCCTTAGCCCTTTGTGGATCGGGTTATTTGTTTTTTTGGGGTGTTAAGTTTTTTGAGTTCTTTATATATCCTAGAATTAATGCTTTATCAGTGCATGTGGTAAAGATTTTCTCCCAATCTATAGGCTCTTTCCTCACATTATTGTTTCCTTTGCTGAGAAGAAGCTTTTTAATTTTAATCCATCCAGTTTATTGATTCTTGATTTTACTTCTTGTGCTTTACAAGTCTTGTTAAGGAAGTCATTCTAGGCTGACATGGTGAAAATTTGGGCCTATTATTTCTTCTATTAAGTGGAGGGTCTCTGTTCTAGTGCTTAAGTCTTTGATCCACTTTGAGTTGATTTTTGTGCAGGGTGAGAGAGAGAGATTTAATTTCATTTTGTTACATATGGAGTTCTAATTTTGCCAGCACCATATGTTGAATCCAATGATTTTTTTTTCTTTTACACAATACCTTTATTTTATTTATTATTTATTTTTATGTGTTGCTGAGGATCCAACCCAAGGTCTCTCACATGCGAGACAAGCACTCTACCGCTGAGCCACAAACCTGGCCCTCCAATGAATATTTTTGGCACACTTGTCTAGTATAAGATATGTTTATGTGGGTTTGTCTCTGTGTCCTCTATTCTGTACCATTGGCTACAAGTCTATTTTGGTGTCAATACCATGCCATTTTTGTTACTATAGCTCTGTAGTCTAGTTTAAGGTCTGGTATTATGATGCCTCCTGCTTCACTTTTCTTGCTAAGGATTGCTTTAGCCATTCTGCATCTCTTATTTTTTCCAAATAAATTTCATGATTGCTTTTTCTATTTCTATGAAGAATGTCATTGGGATTTTAATAGGAACTGAATTAAATCTGTGTAAGCCTTTTGGTAGTATGGCCTTTTTGACAATATTAATTTTGCCTATCCAGGAGCATGGGATATCTTTCCATCTTCTGATGTTTTCTTTAATTTCTTTCTTTAGTGTTCTGTAGTTTTCATTATAGAGTTCTTTAACCTATTTCGTTAGATTGATTCCCAAGTTGTTTTTTGTTTGTTTGTTTGTTTTTTGAGGCTATTGTGAATGGAGTAGTTTTCCTAATTTCTCTTTCAGTGAATTCTTTGCTGATTTACAGTAATGTGTTTGATATATGGGTGTTGATTTTATATCCTGCTACTTCGCTGAATTCATTTATTAGTTCTGGAAGTTTTCTGGTGGAATTTTTTGGATCTTCTAGATATAGAATCATGTCATTAGCAAATAGTGACAGTTTGAGTTCTTCTTTGCCTATTTCTATCCCTTTAATTTCTTTATTTAAAAAAAAAAATTTCTTTATTTTGCTCTGTCTAGAATTTCAAGAATGATGCTGAATAGAAGTGGTAAAGAGGACATCCTTATCTTGTTCCAGTTTTTAGCGGGAATGCTTTCAATTTTTCTCTATATGTTGAACCAACTCTGCATCCTTGGGATGAACCCCACTTGATCATGGTGCACTATCTTTTTAATATGTTTTTGTATGAAATTTGCCAGAATTTTATTGAAGATTTTGAATCTATGTTCATTAGAGATATTGGTCTGAAGTTTTCTTTCCTTGATGTGTCTTTGTCTGATTTTTGGTATCTGGGTGATATTAGCCTCATAGAACTAGTGTGGAAGGGTTCTCTCCTTTTCTATTTAATGGAATACTTTGAGGAATATTAGTGTTAATTCTACTTTGAAAGTGTTGTAGAACTTGGCTGAGAATCTATCTGGTCCTGGGCTTTTCTTGGTTGGTAGGCTTTTGATAGCATTTTCTATTTTATTACTTGAAACTGAACTGTTTAAATCATGTATGACCTCCTCATTCAGTTTGGGTAGGTCATATGTCTCTTGAAATTTATCGATTTCTTTGATATTTTCTATTTTATTAGAGTATAAATTTTCAAAATAGTTTCTAATTTATCTGCTGTATTTCAGACATATTCATTGTGATATTTCCTTCTTCATCTTGTATTTTAGTAATTTGAGTTTTCTTTTTCTCTTTGTTAGCATGGCCATGGGTTTATCTATTTTATTTATTTTTTCAAAGAACCAACTTTTTGTTTTGTCAGTTTTTTCAATTGTTTCTTTTCTTTTGTTTTCATTAATTTCAGCTCTGATTTTAGTATTTCCTGTATTCCACTGCTTTTGGTGTTGGTTTATTCTTCTTTTTCTAGGACTTTGAGATGTGGTATTAGGTCATCTATTGTTGACTTTTTATTTTTGTAATGAATGCATTCAATGCAGTAAACTTTCCTCTTAGTACTACCTTCATAGTGTCCCAGAGATTTTGATATTTTGTATCAGTGTCCTCATTTACCTCTAAGAATTTTATTTCATCATTGATTTCTTCTACTATCCACTCATCATTCAGTTGTGTATTATTTAGCTCCATTTGTTACAGTAGTTTCTATTTTTTATTTTATCATTGGTTACTAATTTCATTCCATTGTGGTCTGATAGAATGCAGGGTATTATCTCTGATTTTTTGGTATTTACTAAGAGTCCCTTTGTGGCATAAGATATGGTCTGTTTTAGAGAAGGAGCCATGTGCTGCCGAGAAGAAAGTATATTTGCTTGTTGATGGATGAAATATTCTATATATGTCTGTTAAGTCTAAGTTATTGATTGTATTTTTAGTTCTGTTTGGAAGATCTGTTCAGTAGTGAGAGTGGTGTGCTAAAGTCACGTAGTTTTATTGTATTGTGGTCTATTTGACTCTTGTAATTGAGAAGGGTTTGTTGATGTACATAGATGCTCCATTGTTGGGGCATAAATATTTATAATTATTATGTCCTGTTTATATATACTTCCCTTAAGAAATATGAAATGTCCTTCTTTGTCTCCTCTGATTAACTTTGGTTTGAAGTCTACTTTATCTGAAATGAGAATGGAAACCCCTGCTTGTTTACATAATTCATACGCATGATAAGTTTTTTCCCATCCTTTCACCTTCAGCCTGTGGATGTCTTTGCCCATGAGGTGAGTCTCTTGAAAGGACAGCATATTGTTGGGTCTTGCTTTTCAATCCAATCTACCAGTCTTTGTCTTTTGGTTATAAGTTTAGGCAGTTAACATTAAAGGATATAATTGACACATGATTTTTATTCCCTGTCATGTTGATTTATTTCTGGTTTTTGATTTGTCTTTGTTTCTTAGTTGATTGAATGTCCCTTTAGTGTAGCTCCTCCGTTTGCTGGTTTTCACCTTTTTTCTGGCTTCATCTTCATGGAATATTTTGTTGAGAATGCTCTCTAATGTAGGCTTTCTAGTTATGAATTCTTTTTTTTTTTTTTTTAAAGAGAGAGGGCGAGAGAGAGAGAGAGAGAATTTTAATATTTATTTTTTAGTTTTCGGCGGACACAACATCTTTGTTTGTATGTGGTGCTGAGGATCAAACCCGGGCCGCACGCATGCCAGGCGAGCGCGCTACCGCTTGAGCCACATCTCCAGCCCCTAGTTATGAATTCTTATAATTTTTTTATCATGTTATAATTTCATCTTCAAATATGAAACTTAATTTTGCTGGATATAAAATTCTTGGTTGGCATCTGTTTTCTTTCAAATCTTGAAATATATTATTTCAGGACCTCCTAGCTTTGAGGATCTGAGTTGAGAAATCAGTTGAGATCCAAGTTGATTTCCTCCTATATGTAGTTTGATTTTTTTTTCTCTCACAGCCTTTAAGATTTTATCTTTATTCTGTGTGTTAGTCATTTTCATTATAACGTGTCTTGGTGTGGGTCTGCTGTAATTTTGTACATTTAGGGTCCTGTAAGTGTCTTGTATTTGATTTTTCATTCCACTCTTTAGGTTTGGGACATTTTCTGATATTATATCATTGAAAAGATCGTGCATTCCTTTGGTTTGTGTCTCTGATCCTTCATCTATTTCAATAACTCTTAAATTTGGTCTTTTCATGTTATCTCATAGTTCTTGTATTCTGTTCATGGTTTCTTACCATCTCTCCACATGATCAACTCTACTTTCAATATTATATATTTTGTCTTCATTGTCTGAGGTTCTGTCTTCCAAGTGGTCTAGTCTGTTGATGATGCTTTCTATGGAATTTATAATTTGGTTTACTGATTGCTTCATTTCGAGGATTTTTGCTTGTTTTGTTTTCCACAGTCTCTCTTTATTGAAGTGGTCTTTTACTTCCTGTATTTTTTCTTTGGTTATACCTTATACTATCCTTTACTTCATATATCAATTTAACTATATACAATCTGAACTCCTTCTTGGATACTTCTTCTGTGTTATAAGTGGCTTCTGTTGTTGAAGTATCTTGGTTTTTTGGTGGCACTTTTTTCCCTTTTTTTTTCATGTTGTTACTGTGTTTTCCCATTTAAAAGTACAGATCTAAGGCAGGATAAATTCTACCCTGTTGACCTGTAGTGTCCCTGAAGGTTTTCAGTGCTTCCCCCTTTACTGGTGAGACCAGTATCAACAGCACCCAGTGTACACAATATATAGCCTTAAACCTAATATCTCCCACTAAGGCATCTACTGCTTTCTCATATTAAACCAAAATGAAGAGTTCAATAACAATCTATAGTACAAACAGAATATTTGTTAAAACGATTTACAGTTTCAAATGGTAGATGAGAGAACAGAGGTAGTACAGTATGCAGTATTCACGAGAGAGGAAGAGAGAAGCTAGAAGTAAAAATTCACAGGAAAAGTGGAAGAGGAGCCGACAGAGGTTGGCTGCTGGTTGCAGAAAAGTTGGAAAGAAAATCCAAGAAAGTAGACAAGAAAGAAGAAGAATATGAACAAAGAGAAAAAAATTAAAGACATAAGAATACAACAAAAATGTAAAACCCCATTCATATATCATTGTCGTCCACACACTGATGCATAAAAAACATCCTGTTCCAAGTATGGTGGAGAGATTAGTGAATCAAAATAGAAAAGAAAAGAAACCTTTCTGGAAAGTCAAACTGTCTCTGTCATTGTTTTATAGTTTCTCAGCCCAATCTCTGACATCTCTCAGGATCACCAAACCCAGATCAGCCCTCGCAAACCTAGTCTCTGCCCCACCGATCTGGGCTTCAGATACATCAGGCTCGGCCATGCTGTGGTCCCAAGATCTCAATGCTGCTCCTATTTGCAGAGAGGCCACCCCAGATACACCTATTCAAAGGAGTAACCCCAACTCCCAAGATGCAGCATCAAGACAAGGGCCACCAGCACTCTCAGCAGGAAGACCCCAGTCTCCTCTAAACCCTCACATTGGACCTGCAGCTTCCATCTGGAGTCCCTAGACTCTTTTTTTTTTTTTTTTTTTTAAAGAGAGAGAATTTTAATTTTTTTTTTTTTTTTAGTTTTCGGCGGACACAACATCTTTGTTTGTATGTGGTGCTGAGGATCGAACCCGGGCCGCACGCATGCCAGGCGAGCACGCTACCGTTTGAGCCACATCCCCAGCCCAGAGTCCCCAGACTCTTGTGGTGGTAAACCCAATGGCACCCAGGCCCGAGGCCCTAGCTGGTGTCCCAAAATGGGTGCATCCACGTGCAACCAAACCTGTAGTCACTGCCATAGCAGTCCTCTAGGCCGTGGTCTCAGCAGTAGTGATGGTGGTTGTTGGTCAGCAGTAACAGAGGCTTCAGGGGCAGCGTCACCAGGGGGTCCCCAGCGGTGTAGGCTTCAATTGTATCCAGGGCAGAGGTTTCTTTTGTGGTAGCAGCACTAAGAAAGAAGACCTCCAGGCAATCCCAGGCTGGCAGCAGCAATGGCAGTAGCAGTACAGGAGGCAGTTGATTGACAGGAAACTTCTGGTTTAGAGGCAGCGGGAATTCGTGTCCCAGGTAACCATGGCCGCACCCAAAGAAGAGACTTCCAGGCTCCACAGCAACAATAGTGGTCTACTTTTTTTTTTTTTTTAATAACACTTAAAAAATATTAGTTTAGCAACAGGCTTCCTGAATTCAGAGTTTGCATCAAAGTGTCTTTCCAAAGCCTCAGTCCTTTAGAACCATCTGTATTATAATTTACTAAAAAAATTTTATTTTGTTTTCTCTGTATAGTGAAGCATTTTAAAGGAAACTTTATTCACAAATAGAAATTAAATGAAAATTATCAATTTTAGAAACTAAAAAATTAGTCCTGAGGGTGTAGATTAGTGGGCACTTACTTGTCTAGTGTATGTAAAGCCCTGGGTTTGTTTGATCCCCAAAACTGTGAAAGAAAAAGAATGAACAAATAGCAAAATGTGTATAATAATAATAAAGTTGACTGGTATATCAAAATTTCTTCCTGATAAACTTTCAATGAGAGGAAAGAATACTTATGCTTATTCAGAAATGAAGATATATTCTTAGTGTTTATGTAAGTGTGACACTGTGTATTATGATCTAGAATATAAAATGAAATTGGAGTGAATTTCTTTCTTTTTTTTTTTTTTTTTTGGTGCTGGGATTGAACCCAGGGCCTTGTGCATGTGAGGCAAGCACTCTACCAACTGAGCTATATCCCCAGCCCTAAACATTTATTTTTAAAGTATTTATTCTTTTAGTTGTAGACACAATACATTTATTTTATTTATTTATTTTTATGTGGTGCAGAGGATCGAACCCAGCACCTCTCATGCACTAGGTGAGCACTCTACCGCTGAGCCGCAACACCAGCCCTGGAGTGAATTTCTTTTAGGACAGAAGTTTATTTTGACTATGAGTTTTAGGATTTTCATTCCTTTCCCATTGGATTTGTCTTGCTTCCCCCACCCCCTCCCCATATCCTTCATTGTCTTTGTCCATATAATGTTTTAAATATTTATAGTTCGGCCCTTTAAAAACCTATCTTAAGCCCAGTGGCTCAGGAGGCTGAGGTAGGCAGATGCTTAGTTTAAGCCCAGCCTCAGCAACTCAGTAAGGCCCTAAGAAACTTTCGAGAACCTGTCTCAAGAAATCAAAAGGACCTGGCACCATGACGCAGACCTGTAATCCCAGCTGCTTGGGAGGCTAAGTCAAGAGAATTGGGAGTTCAAAGCCACCTTTAGCAAAAGCAAGGTGCTAAGCAACTCAGTGAGACCTAGTCTGTAAATACAAAATAGGGCTGAGGAGGTGCCTTGGTGGTTGAGTGCCCCTAAGTTCAATCTCCCGTACCAAAAAAAAAAAAAAAGCCCTGTCTTCAGATAATTATATAGGTTCTGAGTGTGGGCTACCTTCTTACTTGATACCTGTGAAATCAGGATTTGATATATCTGTTGAGTATTTATTTTAGGACCTATTAAACCTGTATGATTTTAAATAAATATTTGTGTATTACCTAATGTAGTTTCATTTACCTATATCCAACTTCATGAAGTAAATCAGCATAATATTATTCTCAGGCCCATCAGGATTAGTTTAATATTAGGTTCAGCATGTTCTTTTACGTGGCAAAAGAGTAAGCGGAGTTTAGAAAGATTTTGGCCCCTAAGTGACTAAAATTATGTATTAGGAATGTCACATGTATTATTTTTCCTGCCACAATATGAAATAAATGTGTACTTCTTTTTGTGACTTCCACCCTAAAGCTAGTGTAGGTTATAGCAAAATGCCACATTTTATAACTTTGTATTTAGCCCTGACTTGTAAATCCCAAACTTCAAATTTTTGTGAGTTATGTCTCTTAACCTTTTTATTGTTGTTAAGAAATTTAATTATATGAAAGGTTACTTTAAAATGAGTTCATTTTATGGAAAGATATTAATTACCCAACTTTATTACTTTTACAGTCGAGTTGAACTGAAAAGATTGTGTGAAATTTTTACAAGAATGTTTGCTGATCCTCATGGCAAGGTATGTTTTAGTATTTAAGATTATTTACTCATATGTGCCCAAAAAAGAAGTAAAATAGCAGAAAACTGTAACCACTTTTGTTTTATTATTACCCCAAAATGGGTAGTGATTATTTTTAAACATAATTTTTAATATCATACATAATTTAGAAATTGTTCTTTGGTAATCATTTGTGCTTCTCCGAAGAGAGATTGAGAGTAAGATAATAATTTAGCCAGGGTGAGTATATTTTGTATTATTAAGAATATTTCACTATTTGTGAAGAATATAATTGGGGTAAGTTTAAGAAAGTTGCTGACATTTTATTCAATTTTCTTCTATGATTATTACAACCATAATTTAAACATATTCTTTTCTTGAAAGAACTGTTTTCATAAAAAAGAATTGCCATTAAATAACAGAAAAGCACAAAATATGATTATAGCCGTAGTTTGATAGTAACATAAAAATGAAACATTTTACATATTGAATAAAAATCATAATTTTCAGAACTTTGTTCACTCTTTAATGTTGATTTAACTATATTGGATTAAGTACTTAAGCATAATTGGCATGTTCACTATGAAATTTTGGTTTATCTTAATAAATAATAATGTTATAAAAATGTGTTGTTATTTTGTTTCCAGAAATGTGTTTGACTGTGGTAAAACTTAAGTATCTTCCTTTAGGATGTCAAATGCAGGTGTATGTCTAACCTTAATGAGAGATGTAGCAAAGAAGTTATAAGAAAAATAGTAATGAATTCTACTTTATTTTTTTTCTAATTATCTTCACTTCATTTTTGTACACATCATTTTGGTTTTTTCTATTTTTCTATTTTTATTATTTATGTCACTCCTTAAAGATATAAAATCCCACTTTATACATAAACTAAAATCTAACTAAAGATTAAATCCTATTGGGCATATACTTATTTAAATAAATTGCTTACACTTTAAAACAATATTTTCCAAAGATTCTCCTTTGTCAGGGGTATATTTATTTTATCTGAAAATAAAAGATCCCATTAAAAAGCAAAAATGAAAATACGTTTAACAAGCACTTTGTTGGCGAAAATGTTTTAAAATTTGTAATTTTCAAACTGTAGATAATTCTACCATTTTATATTGATATCACCACCACTAATTACAGTTGTAGGTCTTGCTTTAATCTAAAAATTTCTATAAATTCTAAACAGATTAACTTTTGGTCAGTAGTTGGCACGGTAAGCCAAAAGGGGAGATAATTATCTGGAGGAGCCTTTTTCCTTAAGGAACATTTTAATTGACAATTTATTCAACTTTGAAGATTTAGTTAACTATCTTCACTAAATGATATAATTTGTTGCTACTGGAAAGTATAAGACCAAGGCTGAATTTATTTCTTGGTCATAATTTTTGACCATTTTTTAATGGTAATAATGCAAGTTAATTGGATGCCAGTGTCTGTGCAGCGATAAAGAGAAACAAACTTAGCTTTCCTATTTGATCTTTAAAAAAAAAAAAGAATTTTCTCTTATTGACTGACCCATCTGGTTTTGTTTGTATGTTTATTTGGGGTTGGATTTTTGTAGGGGGTTTTTTTGTTTTTATTTTTTTTTCAATTTTTTAAAATTTTGATAGACATAGTACCTTTATTTTATTTATTTGTTTTTACGTGGTGTGAGGATCGAACCCAGTGCCTCCTCATAACATGTGAGCTCTGCCACTGAGCCACAATCCCAGCCCAGGAGTTGGGTTTTTTTTTATTCCGTTCAGTGAAGAAATGTAATGGAAAATTTTTTGGTTTTGTTTAGTTTTTCTTTGATGATTGTTCATCATTAATTCTGCCAATAAAGTACTACCAATTTGATCTTTCAGGATCTAGAAACTTAAAAAAACAAAACAAACCCTTTTCTTTCAAAATACATTGTTGATTCTTATTAGGGATCAGATGTTAATTTCTGTAAATGTCTGTGACTTTTCAGGCCATTATAGCCTCTGTCCCACAGTTATTTAAGTCTGCCTTTTTAGCATGAAGGTATTTATGATAGTGTGTAAACAGATGAATATAACTGGGTTGCCATAAAACTTTACTTATGAATATTGAAACTTGAGTGTTCATATAATTTTCATGTGTCACTAAATGGTCTTATATTTTAAGTCATTTAAAATTATAAAAATCATTCTTATCTTGAAGTCCATAATTTGCTGACCCCTGTTCTATATGATTCACTCATTGTCATTGACACTAAAATAGAAAAATATATTCAGGAACCTGTGCTCTTGCAGCACATGTCCCTTGCTGAAAATCAGGACTACTGAAGGGATAATGGTATACTGGCCCGGTTAAGTGAAAGCACACCTCCCTGCCTTTTCCTGCAATCTTCATATCAGATCTGTGATTGCCTGATAGTCTTCTACATCTCAGTTTTTTCCTCTGTCCTCCATGTAGACTGACAGATACTTTCTCTCCTAAAATTCTTAGCTCTCTTTACCTCCTCACACATCCCATGCCCCAGCATGTATCCTGCCTCTTAACTTACCAAGAAAATAGAAGCCATCTAGCCAAAACTCCCATTTCTTGCCTCCAGCCAACAAGCTTCACCATCAGCCCATTCTTTCTACCTTTCCTCCTTTTGAGATGGAAGGAGGTTCTTTCTCCTTTTTGTCCTGTGATGTTTTTGTCATGTAGAATTTTGCCCTCTTTCATTCTCTGCCTTATATGAAGCTTCTGTTACCTGCTTTCATAATAGCTTCCAGATGTGTAATATATTTCCAGCCCATGTTTTTTCTCCTATACTTATTTAATTACATATCTATTGGCTTCATTTATCCCTCAGTTTTTTTATAATATTGGTTCCAGGACCAACTCCACACCCACACCACCCCCTTGAATATCAAAATTCACATATGCTCAAGGCATTGATATAAAATGGAATTGTATTTGTATATGACCTATACAGTCCTCCCATTACATTTCACATCCCCAGATTACAATTCAATATGGTAAATAGTTGTTATACTTTATTATTTATGGAATGACAAGAAAAAAATGTCTGTACATGTTGGGTACAGAAGCAGTTTTTTTCCAAATATTTTTCGATCCATTGTTTGTTGAATCCTTGGATGCTGAATCCAAAAACACAGAAGACCAACTATATCTTCAGCCTCAATACTACTCTTCCTCCTGCATTGCTTTATCTGATTATAAGATACCACCATTACTCAAGTGAGGAATTGATCATTATTCTAGAACTTCCACTGGATCCTGTTGATTCATCTCTGAATATCTCTCCACTCTCACTGCTAATCAGGGCATGCTCATATTTTGCCATTTGCACCACCTCTCCCACTTCCATCCCTAAATTATCCTCCATACTGCGTGCCCTAGTAACCTTTCTACTATCTTAAAAATCCTTAAAGAAATAGCCAAAGCTTATCATTTTGGCTTGTATTCCCTCTTCGCTGTCAACCCAGCCCAAACTGTTCATTTCCCCAAATGTGCCTTGTACTTTTCCTTTTCACTTGAAACACACTATCGAGGATATTTTCCTTTCTTCCCCAACGCAGCATTCTTAGGACTCTGCTTAGATAGCACATCTTCTTCAAGTCTGTATTAGATCACCACTCTGAACTAGATAGAATTGCTTCTCTATAACTTCAACCATCACCAAAGCTCACGGGGCAGAAACTTTATAAAGCCTTACCCCTAGAATGGACCTTTATGTGTGTTTGGGAGATGCCTTATACCATGAGTGGACTTCCCCATGTACATTAAAAGGCTTCAGTCTTGATGTACCATGGGGAAAAGAAAGAAAAAAAAAAAGAAATGGCATTTCACTCTTTATGTTAGCAGGTTTTAGGGAGTTGCAGGCTTCCTCCATAAATGAAAGTTGTTCTCACATTTGCCCAACAGAAACAGGATGCTTAAAGAACCAAGTTGTGAGCAGCAGTTCTTATCCTTTTAGCTAAGACCACCTGCTCCAGCCACCATAATATTTCCCTTTTTGTATCCAACCAAAGGTCTGTATCCAACCAAAATATTTGATGTATCTAATATATAGTACAGAAATGCCAGAAAAGAAGGCCTGGAAAAGAATTGTTTCTAACTACAGAGGAAGGATATTTCCTGGAACAGGAATAATATGAATAAAGTAAATATAGTTAGCAAGTTGAAATTTTTTGATTTCTGTAATTTGATAAATTAACCTTTTACTTTACATATCGCTGTCCCCCAGTATCTGTAGGGGATTGGTTCCAGGACACTCAGCAGATTGCAAAATATGCAAATGCTTAAGTCTGTTATATAAAGCAACACAATGTTTGCATATAATCTACATACATCCTCCCAAACACTGTAAATTATCTCTAGCTTACTTATAATAACAAATACATGTAAATGCTGTGCAAATAGTTGTTACACTCTGTTGTTTGGAGAATAATGACAAGGGGAAAAAATGTACACCTTCAGTGCAGATACAGTTTTTTTTCCACCAAGTATTTTCAGTCCGTGGTTAGTTGAATCCACTGATGCAGAACCTGCAGATAAAGAGGGCCTGCAGATAAGAAGATAAGTGATCTAACCAATGAAATATGTAGGATAGTAACAGACCACAAAGTAGCAAATTATGTTATTTAAAGCCTCTTAGTGTTTTTATAAGAGAGGCAGTGCAACACATAACAAGTATGAATATGGAGCAAGATGGCTTGGGTTCATATTCTGTCTCTAGGACTTATTAGCAGTGTGTGCCTTGGTTTCTTAATCTGTAAAACAGAATATATAGTAATATATGCCTCATAATGTTGTGGTGATGATTAAATGAGTTAATACATATAAAGCCCTTAGAATATACCAGTATAGTAGTTTTAAAAATTAAGGCATTCAGAGCAGATTTTTATTTTGACTGCTCTGGACACATTTTTTTCCCCCTTAAGTGTAAGCATTGTCAGATACTAAAAGTTATCCTATATGGTTTTTGCATTTGACTGAAGTAGCTCTTCAAAAAGAGCCACTTTCACCAAAGTATGAATTAGATTTTTATGGTCTTTGTGATTCTGCCTCTGGAATCATGCCTTTGAGTCTTGGGTTGCTAGGAAATTTAATTTTACTACTAACTTGGGGCACAGTTGAGTACCTTATGTAGAAAGTGACATCTGGTCTTTTGATAAATATTTTAGGCAGCTACAGCTGCTCTCATAGTCCTTGGACAGGAGACTGTCACACATCTTACCTGAAGAATTAAAAAATTGATAGTATAAACAGTTACTTTTTTTTTAACCTCCAAAGAATAGTAATTGTTCCAGGTCCTTACAGAAATTATTTAATTTGTGAAAATACTTCTTCTGGGGGAAAAGGGGATAAGAAACGAAAACTCATTCCCAATTCTGACACTTTTCAGAATTGGGAATGAGTTTTGTGATTCTTGGGTTCTTTACCAGTTGTTGAACCTCAAGGATAGTACGATGTACAAAAGAAAAGCTTTTGTCTCTTTTTTTTAAATTTCCTTTGCCAGGAGGTTAAAGAGAAACACAGGAAAATCATGTTCTTCTCCCATGTAATTCATTTAACTCTTTGTTTTCAAAACTATTTTGAGTTTATCATAAAACTTTGAAAAACATTTGTCATTTTTATTTTCTAAGTGTTTTTCTTCCATACAGGAACTTTGCATTGATGGCGACTAATTTGTGTGTTTTTCTTTTTTTTCTTTTTTTCTTTTTGCATGCTGTCCCCTGTGTTGGAACTCTCAATAGAGAGTAAGTTGGTTCAATATTTGTTGGAAACCTAACTTTACTGCATGACTGTGAAATTAACCCTTTTTCTCTGTTTTCTCTCCCAAAGAGTTCATGCAGTGTTGGACCCTTTGCAATCCACGAAATGCTATATGCAAACTGTCATTCTGTTTGGAGATGTGCTTTTTTAATCTACTAATTAATCTAATTTGATCATGTTCTTCTGTTCTTTTTTTGACTGGCACACCTAAGATATAAGTGAGTTTAGGAAAATACTGCCTCAATTGTAATAGCTCAGATATTTAATTCTTTCTGAACAAATTACAGATGTGAGATATGTAGGATTATAAATTGATTCCATTGAAAGTTTAAAAATAATTCCCCAGTTTCATAATTATTTAAAAAAAAAAAATTGGGCCCTGAGTCCCCATATGTACTTCCTAATAGTCTGTTAATGTCATTGCATAAAAGCAAACAGCAGTTTATGGAGCATTGATTCTCAGCTTTCTCTTTTGAAATTTTTATTCCTACTGTTACATTAGCATATCCATTTTCTCCTTTAATTCTAGGCAAGGATATGGAAGAATATCAACACCTGAGAGAAACTCTTTGTGTTAGGGAAATCGAAGAAAAAATTTTGTGTATAATTTCCAGTATATTATGCATATGGATGTATGTGTATATGTATGTGTATATATGATCATTTATTAAGAACTGTTATAGGATATAAATATTTTTGAAAGGTTATGGTAAAATTCTATATATAAAGTGCTATAAATACCATGTCTACATTTTTATTGGGCTACTCACGTTATATCTAACCAAAAGAAATTTCTATTCAGACACTTAGAGAAGTCTTCTTGAAGGAAATAACAGTTAAGATCTTGATGGAAACATAAACCTTGGCTATGTCAGCATGAGAAGAAAGAGCCTTCCAGGAATGGCTAGCATGAGTCCAATGAAGAAAGTGGGTAGTGCCAGAAAGTTTATAGGAAAGAAAAACAAGTTAATCTTCACTAGAATGAATGGAAAGTCTTGATTCTAGGAGGAACAGGTCTTTACTACTAATTACAGGGTAAATTTTGCTTAAGAGAAAATACTTATTTTCATTGAAAACTTTTTAGGTAACTTTGGACTTGGTTCCATTGATGATATAGGACTGTATAAAACTATAGTCTTTATTCTAAAATAATATATATTCCAGATGGGATGATAATATAGACAAAAAGTTAAATAGCACCAAAAATAGCTAATCCCACTATGAATTCCAAGTAGGAAGGATCAGTGGCTCTTATCTAAAGTAGCCTAAGAAGCTTCTTGGCTGGAGCTTGAGTAGGGAATCACATACTATATGTAAGCAAGCTGGAGGTATGAGCAGGAATAGGAGAAAATTGGAGTCATGTGAGATGTGAATGAAAGTGGAGGAATAAAGGGTCTTATTTTACTGGATAGTCCAGTTTAGAGAGTTAGAACTTTATATAAGGGTTTGAGACATTATCCTGTAGACAATTTTATATAAGGGTTTGAGATATTATCCTATAGACAATGGGAGATGTTTAAGAATTTTGTTTCTATTACAAACTGTCATAATCTGATGGTAAGAAAGAAGCATGCATTGAAAAACACAGCCTGCAGGCCAAACCTGTCCTGCTGCCTACTTTTGAAAGTTCTATTGGAACACAACTGTGGCTGTGCTACAATGGAGTTGAGTAGTTGCAAGACCCTATGGCTTGTAAAGCCTCAAATATGTGTGGCCTGGTACAGAAATGATTTGATGACCCTTGATATATAGAAAATATGAAGGCTAGAGTCGGGCTACTGCAATAATCCAGACATAAAATCAGAAGTGCTTGGTGCCTACAACAGTGCTATGATAAACAGATTTGGGGAAGACCAAAAGAGAGCAGTTCTAGAGATCTGGAGCCTCATAGAATCAGAGAGGCCCAGTCAAGGAGGTCACACTTGGGATGAAGAACAAATCAGAATGAAGACATTTAGGATGCAAAAGGACAATGCCTGCAAAAAGAAAAAGAAGGGAAATACTAAGAGGCAAGAAATGTCAAGGTACAGAATGGCCAACCATACTTTACCTAGGAGAACGCTATTGCATACCACAATTAGAAGATAATTAGTGGGAGCAATAGGGTGGAAGCTGAAAGAGGAGCTCCTGGAATGGTGTCTTCTGCATGTGGCAGTAAAGGATCTAGGTAAAAAATGAAAGAGTAAATATAGTAGAGGAGAGTACACGTTAGAGAGCAAAAATATGGAACTGAAAAATTAGACTTAAAAGGGAATAAAATTGACTCTTCCTTGGAGAAATGATTATTAGAACATTAGGGTTAGAGGAAATCAAATTGAGGGAAAAGCCACTAGAGTTTAATTAATAGAGTAGATAAAATACAACTGAAAACCAAGTGACCTAGCTAAGTCTTGACCCATTGACTAGCTGTGAAACTGGGTAACTCACATTTTCTAGTTCTCTGTTTCCTTGTACATAAAATGGGAGAGTCGACTTAGGCATTTTTCTATCTTATGACTTTCTAAATGGGTTTTCATATGGAAAAGTTTCAGGTTGGAATCCTTAAGAAAATAGGGAAGAATTTAAACAAGAGTAAAAGTGATCCACAGAATAAAAAACAGTTACGTATTGGTAAACTAGCTTTGGCGGGGAGGAAGAAACCTTGATTTGTAGTGTTTGCCAGTGTCTGAAGTGTAGATGACTCCTATTTGAAAGCAGCTGCTTTCAAGCTACCAAACATTTCACAAAATTCCTGAATACTAAGATTCAAATGTTAAAGCTTATAGTTCTAATAGAGAAAATCCTTCAAACTCTTAATTCTCAAATTAGTATAGTTACTTTGGATATTGAGTATTTTAAAAACCATAGTTTTAATCATCTGTTTTGATTATAATTTGTCTCAAGTCATCGTGACTGAGAGTCTTAACAGTGTTTTCCTCTTTACCTTGAAATAATTTTTTTAGTATGATATTGGATTTCTTGTAAACAGATAAAACCTTGTGATGGATTGCTTTTCATACGTACTTCAGTGAGATACATCATGTATTGATAGTAGTTTCTCTGCACCTTAAAATTTTTTCACTTAAAAATTTTTTTAAACAGATAGATTAATGTTAGAACCACTTATAAAGCCCTCCCCACCACACACAGCATAAATGAAGACTGATGGCATGCCATCTAGGACCTTTTAAAAAATCCACTAAAATTTAGATGTAGGCTTTTATCTTGAATTTATTTGACTTTAAGTACAGTTTTATTTATCACAGGTCATTTAAAATTACTTTTGGGGCAGTTTTAGTAAATAACAGATTTCATGCCAGAAAGTTTGTGACAATTGTCATTTTGAGAAATCTGAGGATTCTCTTATGTTATGTAAATTCATTATGTTATGTAAATTTTATACCTTAGGTAGCTGTTAGTGTAGTGATTCTCTAATTAACTCAATGCCACACTTGCAAAAAGCTGAGAGTTAGTGAGACTATAGATCCTTCCCCTATATTTTGTATAAAATAGATTTTTAGTTTAAGTAGCTTAAGCTGTGGCATCATTGATTACATTAGGTGTGCCAGCCATTATGGCCAAATTTCTTTACCAAGTGATGCTGCATGGAATAGCTAATTGTTGAACTTCTGCAGAAGTTGGATAACGATTCAAATGTACTCTTGTATCACAGAGTCCAATGAAAAGCAAGAGAGATTGTTTTTCCGCTTGGCTGCCAATCGCTGTGCCTCTGATTCCTGTATTCCCTTCTATTTTCAGTTTTGAACTGAGCATAGAGATCAATATTTCCTCGTTTTTCTTCCCACCTCTCCCCTTTATCTATTATAGGTATTCAGCATGTTTTTGGAGACTCTAGTAGATTTTATACAAGTCCACAAAGATGATCTTCAAGATTGGTTATTTGTACTGCTGACACAACTACTTAAAAAAATGGGTGCTGATTTGCTTGGGTCTGTTCAGGCAAAAGTTCAGAAAGCCCTAGATGTTACAAGGTAATATTTTTTGCATGTATTTCAAGTTTACCTAATAATAAGTAATATTTAATCTTTATGTTAAAATTTAATTTCTGAGATCTTTCAAATAATTTATTTTATAGAAACACCTCTGAAAATTGTTAATTTTCACCAATTACATGGTATATTTAATACAACATTGTTTCTTAGATCAAACCTTTTATTTATTTTGTAAAAATTTTATTGGTTCAAGTAATTCAAGATTGTATTTTATCTTAATTAGGATTAATCTAGAACTAGGCATATTATATGCACCTGTAGTCCCAGCAACTGGGAATGCTGAGGCAGGAGGATTATTTGAGCCCAGGAGTTCAAGACCAGCCTGAGCAACATAGTGAGATCCCATCTCAAATATTAAGAAGAAAAAGCTGGACATGGTGACACTGTCTGTAATCCCAGCAGTTGAGGAGGCTGAGGCAGGAAGATCACAAGTTTGAGGCCAGTGTCAGCAACTAAGCAAGGACCTAAGCAACTTAATGAGACCCTGTCTCAAAATAAAAAATAAAAAAGGGCTAGAGATGTGACTCAGTGGTTAAGCGCCCCTGGGTTAAGTCTCTAGTACCACCACCACCACCACCACCCCCAAAAAAAAAGATATTTGTAGTTGCATCATGGCGTTTTGACTAAAGATCAACTGAAGATATATCTGCAAAGTAGGGTTGAAGATTAATTTTATCTAATGTAAATATGAAAGTATTTCCTAAGTGTTAATAAAACATAGTATACATTTAGATATTCAGAATCTCTCTTCAGAAGATTTTGAACCATTGATATGTTTCTACTTTCCTATGTATATTGTTGAAGTGACTGTTTCAAAATGTCCATTTTCTGAGTTGAAATGAAACTGGAATTTAGATTTTAGGTGTGGGGGAAATGTCTGAAACTATTGAACTTTCTATTGAGTACATTTTTCTTCTTAAATCTATTATTGAGGCAAGATAGACTATTATTTATTATAATGTTGCTTCTTAACCCAATACTGGTCATAAATTCAAATGTTTGTATTCTTCTGAGAATGCTTTTATTGTAGCCTGTACTACAGATATATACTACTTCATATGACATTATGTTTTGGCATTAAGCAATTTTTTTGCATGAAATTTGTTAAATGCATACTTGTTTACTTAATTTTTTTGTTTGCTTTGTTCTTACTTCAGAGAATCTTTCCCAAATGATCTCCAGTTTAATATTCTAATGAGATTTACAGTTGATCAGACTCAGACACCAAGCCTGAAGGTAAAAAACTGAGGTTTTTTGGAAACATTGTAAAAAATTGAAGTATTTTATTGATAAAGTTATGTCAGTATTTGTATTTCTGTCACATGAGAAACAGTTCAATCAGTGGGTTTTGTTTTTATGAACTTACAGACAGTCAAGCCAGCACTTCGGGACCATCTTCACTCTTTTTGGAGCTCCAAGGTTTTTTGTTTTTGTTTTTGTTTTAATCTGCATTATTTCTTTTCTTAACTCTCTCTGCAGTGTTTCAGATAATGTTTGTATGCATCTATATTCGAGTACTAACCTTTGTAAGCCTTTTACGCATGCACATATTTGATTTCAAATGTTTCTCAAATGTCCTTCCTCCTTTGGAGAACGCTTACTGGGGATATACATTTAGAAGGCATCACAATATGGCCATCTAACACTAAGCTGGTACTGCAAACTTGCTTTATAAAATCTTATCTAATTTTATGTTTGTGATTTCCCAATACTTTTTTTTCTTATTTGTAATCTTAGGAGTTTTAATGGGCATTTTGGACAAAATACCAGTTTTGCCTAAGTACATATTTTAGTAAACAAACAAATCTTAATATCAGTACCATTTTCCTTAACCAAAATAGTAACTATTTTTGCAATGTGATGTTTCTGACGTGCACCAAATTTGTAATTAAGATTAACTTTCTCAGTTTTTATTTGCACACATTTTCCAGTTAATTTATGTGAAAAGTAGGTGGATTCTAATTTGTAATTTTAAATGATGCAATTTAATAGAAAAAGTGATATAATATTAAAGAAGATCCTCCTGAATGCTTTGCCAAAGATGTTTTTTTAGTGAGCTGTATCAAATGAGATTAAAGTCAGGGAAATAACAAGCATATATGCTTACATAAGTCTTTTATCTTCTGCTCTATTCTGCACGAAGTATATTTCCATGAGCATTACTGCCCAGGATTGTTTTTCCCCTACATTTCTGAATGCAGTTGTGTCCGAAAATCACAATTATGTTTCTTACCAGGGTGGATATACATTCAGCATAATGTTATTTTCTCAAAACTACTTCATGAAAGGGATTCCATCTGTTTACTTTGAAAAGTGACCTGCAGAAAAACAGTTTACTTGATATTAGTGAGAAATGTTTTTTGAACTCGTATCCAAGGCGTTGTGCTCAGTGTTCCTGGGAATATAAAACTTATAATTAGATCACTGTTTTCTATAATACATGATAACCTATAAATTACATCTACCTGTGGTAGATATTCCAGAACTGTTGAAAATGTATATAGAGGGGCTGGGGATGTGGCTCAAGCGGTAGCGTGCTCGCCTAGCATGCGCAGGATGCTGGGTTCGATCCTCAGCACCACATACAAATAAAAAATAAAGATGTTGTGTCCACCAAAAACTAAAAAATAAATATTATAAAAAGAAAATGTATATAGAGATGTTTCATGGGCCAGTGCAAAAGAAGATCACCAGCTTAAGAAATAAGGATAAGAGGTGACTTGAGGTAAAGTATAAAGTTGCTGAAGAAAACAATTAAAGGGAATAGTGAAATGGGAAACAGACAAATTAAAATGGGCTTTCCTTTTGGAAAACATTGTACTGGAGACTGGCACCACAGACTGTTTCTTTAAAAGCCTAAATTATTTATAAATATACATAGAAGTATAGTTTCAGTAGCAAAGCCATATGGGGAATCACTCTTCAACTCTTAAGTAGATATTTTAGGATAGCAGGAAAATGTTATGTTTTTCTGCAAAAATATAAATAACTTTCAGGTAGGTGACAGGGTTAAGTTTTAAAATCTTAACAGGCTATGGAAAAACACAGATAACTTGTTCTAGATCTAGCAAAAAGACCGAGGGAAAATATCTTTATTGAGAAATGATCTTTCAGATTAAAAAAAAAAAAGGATGTTTACATAAAATGTGATATCTCTCATGTATTATCATGTGATCAGTGAGGGAAATAACAGTATAAAATCAGGAATTTTAATTTGAATTACTAATGTTTTTAAATAAATGTAATTTTGCTGAACTCTGGCTTTCACAAACATTGAAGAATTACACACACTTAGCAATCGAATTGTTTTTCCTTCTTTGAAAGAGTATATATTTGCATAATTGAAATTCTAGACTGTATGTAACCTCATAAAATACCCTACTAAAAACATTCAAATTATTATATGTGTGTGATTATTTTACCTATTATTAAATATGCCTATTCTGAGACACCTTTTTAAAATTTTGCATGACTATAAATTGTCAAGACACTGCACCAACTGAATGTCACAGAGGGCAAATAAATGCTTGCTTTTTTTCCCCCCTAATCTACTGGGAATTGAACTCAGGGTCTTGTGTATGCTAGTCATATGCTGTACCACTGAGCTACATTCCCAGCCCTTTTTATTTTTTATTTTGAGATAGAGTCTTGAGGAGTTGCCCAGACTGGCCTCAGAGTTGTAATCCTCCTGCCTCACCCTCCTGAGTCACTGGAATTATAGGCATGCATCACCACATCTGCATGCATCACCGCATCTAGCCCTTTTTATTTTATTTTGATTCCAAGTCTCACTAAATTGCCCAGGTTCACCTTGAATTTGCCTCAGTATCCTAAGTAGCTAGGAATACCAACATCTACTACTATGCTCAGGAATATATACAGTTATTAGTGTTGGTAACTTAAAAAGAATACATTGTTCATTTATTGACTTAACATAGTCATCTTTCAGCTATTCACACTGATAGAAGGTACATGGCTTCAAGAATCCAGAATATTATGTGCTATCCTATAATTTAGGTAGGCCTGCTACTACAAAACTAACCACATCTTATATTAAAAGTTATAATTCACTTTTTAAATAATAAGTAAAACTTGTATATATTTAGAGTATACAACATGTTTTGGTGTGTGTGTGTGTGTGTGTGTGTGTATGTGTGTGGAGAGAGAGAAAGAGAGAAATTATGGAATGACTGAGTCAAATTACTTTTGCATTACCTCACATACTTTGTGTGTGTGTGTGTTTGGTGAGAAAACTTAAAATCCAATCTCAGCAGTTTCAAATATTTAATATGTACATGGTGACCAAGCATGTGATGCACATCCAGCTATTCAGGAGCTTGAGGCAGAAAGATCACAAGCTGGAAGCTAGCTTGGGCAACTTATCAAGACCCTGTCTCAAAATAAAAAATAAAAGTACTGGGAACATATTTCAGTGATAGAGCAACACTGCATTAATTTCCTAGTACTGCAAAAAAAAAAAAAGTATATTGTTATTAACTGTAAGATACTGTGATGTACATTGTCCTCTTGAAATTATTATTCTTTTCTAACTGAAATTTTATGTCCTTCAACCAGTCTTTCCCTAATCCCCCAGCCCCAGGTAACTACCACTTTACTCTGTGTTTCTGGGTTTGACTTCATCATGCTCCACATATAAGTGAGATCATTTAATAGTTGTCTTTCTTTACATGGCCTGTTTCACATAATATATTGTCCTACAGGTTCATCCATGTTGTCACAAACGACAGGGTTTTCTTATTTATTTATTTATTTATTTATTTATTTGCTGTGCTAAGGATCAAACCCAGGGCCTCACACATGCTAGGCAAGTGCTCTACCACTGAGCTATAGCCCCCACCCAGGGTTTCCTTTTTTAAAGCTAAATAGTATTTCGTTGTGTATATATACCATACTCAACCATTGAAGGACACTTAAATTGATTTATATCTTGGCTATTATGAATAACGTTGCCATAGTACATGGGGGTACAAGTTGTTCAACATACTAATTTTCATTGTCTTTGAGATAGTTACTCCCTACTGGGACTATTGGATCATATGGTATTCTATTTTAATTTTTTGGAGAAACTTCATACTGTTTTCCACAATGGCTGTACTAATTTACATTCACACCAGTGGTGTGCAAATGGTTCCCTTTCTCTACATCTTCACCAGCAACCTTTTGTCTTTTATATAGTAGCCATTTAGTGAAGTAAGTGATCTCTCATTATGGTTTTAATTTGTATTTACATGATGATTATTGATGTTGAGCATTTTCATTTTTATATTGTACATTTGGGTGTTTTCCTTGGAGCAATGTCTATTCAGGTTCTTTGGTAATTTTTCAATCAGGTTATTTAGGGTTTTTCGGTTTGTTTGTTTGTTTAGGTTGATTTCTTTACATATTTGGATGCTCATTCCTTATCGGATGTGTGCTTTACAAGATATTCTTCCATTCTATAGGTTGTCCCTTTGCTCTGTTGTTTGTTTGCTGCATAAAAGAATCTTTTTAGTTTAATGTACTCCCATTTGCTATTTTTATTTTTGTAAGCTGTGTAAAATTATAAATCTAAATATTTATTTCTTATGAAAGAAGAACATAATTTGATATCCTCCTTTTTTTGGTACTAGGAGCAGGAAGGGGAAAATGTATAAGAGGCAGAACTTTATTTCAATATTTTCCTTCCTATCTGTTAATTTGGCATAACACTACCCAGAGAGATTTCCCATAGATACTTGGCCTGAGTGATAAAAATGACATTTAAATCCATAAGGGAAGAAAGAACATAGAGAGACTAATTACATTAACCTGGACAGTATCTCAACTTGCTAGGGTTTGGGATTTTTTATTTCTTTTATTTTTTTGGTACTGGGGATTGAACCAGGGGCACTTTACCACTGAGCTACATCCCCAGTTCTTTTACTTTTTATTTTGAGACAGGGTCTTGCTGAATTGCTGAGGCTGGCCTTGAACTTGTGATCCTCCTGCCTCAGTCTCCCAAGTCACTGGGATTACAGGTGGGCACGGCTTATTTTTGTTTTAGAGACAGTGTCTCACTACATTGCCAGGGTGGCCCTCAACTTGCAATCCTCTTCCTCAGCCTCCTGAGCAGCTGGGATTACTGGTGCCTGGCTCAAGTTGTTTTAATCGTGCATTTAAACTTTACTTTTCCTGAGTCAGTAAATCAGCCTTTACTGTGTGTTTAGCATATGCTGAATCCAAGGATTATACACTACTATATCACATGTTATTTCTAAAGTGGCCACTGGTATAATGTAGTGATAAATAACATTGTACACAGCTGGAAAATACTAACAGAGTGAGGGGGTATGGGAAGATACAGATGAAAGAATATCAAGTTGTGCATAATGTAGGATGAATAAGTTTAGATATCTAATTTACAATACGAGGACTATAATTAAAGAGATTTTTGCTAAAAGAGTTGATTTTAGTGTTCTTGCCACATGTAGACCAAATGGGTAACCCTGTAAGATGAGGGATTTGTTCATTGCTTGACTGTAGAAATCATTTCACTATGTATATGTGTATCAAAGCATTATCTTGTATACCTTAAATATATACAATAAAAACATTTTAAAAGTAATTGAGAATAGATTTTAAGTGTTCTACCCACAAAAAATGAGTATGTGAAGTAATGCAAATGTTATTAGCTCAATTTAACCATTCTACAATGTATACTTACTTCAAAATATCATATTATATACCCTAAATATATCCAACTGTTGTTTGTCAGTTGAAAGAATAAATTGGGCTGGGGGTGTAGCTCACTAGTAGAGTGCTTGCCTGACATGCATAAGGTCTTGGGTTCAATACCTAGCACCACATACACAAAAAGAATAAATTAGTTTTTTAAAAAAATAAAGTATAAACAGGTAACGTCGGAGAAAACCATTAAGAAATCCTAGGGGCTGGAGTTGTGGCTCAGCGGTAGAGTTCTCGCCTCGCACCTGCAAGACCCTGGGTTCGATCCTCAGTACCACATAAAAATAAATAAGTGAAATAAAGGTATTGTGTCCAACTACAACTAAAAAATAAATATTTTAAAACAAATGGAAATCCTAGAATGTTGGAATACATGACTTTAAAAACAATGATTCTCAAACCTTTTTATCACCTTAGCATAGTCTTCATCCCACTACACGTCTATGTTTCATGCACCCACATATCAAGAATGAGACTTTTTACACCTATATGTTAACTTCTTTTTACAAATGAATATTATCTTTTCTCCAGTGATACTTGTTTAATATTTTTGAGACTCTTCATTTAACGCAGTTATAACAGTTGATGAATCTGATCTCATTTTGTCAGTTTTATCCTGTTTGATACCATCCCCTCAAAAAAAAAAAAAAAACAATAACAAACTATATTGCCCACCATTATTGCAGCCTTGATAGACTGGATTTACCATTCCTAATTTTCAAATACTTTGGTTAATTTCCCCCCAAAATGAAATGACTGAGTTGATAAGACTCACTTCCTCTGGGGCTAGCTAAGAATCAGCTGCAATGCAACGGTAGATACAAGACAAAGTTTATTATCTTAAGAAAGTTTGCCACAGTTTTCATACTTGGGGAATAAAATGCCTGGGACCTAAAAGCTTGAATATGTATGAAAACAAAAATCATCACCTTATCATATACTTGGACCTGAAGTTGGTAGGTGGTTATATTATCTCTTTTATTGTTTATATTGTTCGTTTTCTTCTTGTCAAAAATAGTCATGTAATTATTTCTGAAGCTTACTCTAGTGCCTCACAATGACCATCTTATCGTCCTGTCTCATTCTGCTTATCTCTGCAGGTAAAGGTTGCCATCCTTAAATACATAGAAACTCTGGCCAAACAAATGGATCCAGGAGATTTTATAAATTCCAGTGAAACTCGCCTGGCAGTGTCTAGGGTCATCACTTGGACAACAGAACCCAAAAGTTCTGATGTTCGGAAGGTGTGTTTTCACATAAGGTTTAGAAGATCAATTGGAGGATTGGGATTGTAGCTCAGTGTTAGACCCTTGACTAGCATATGTAAGGCCCTGGGTTCAATACCTACCACCCAAAAACAAAAAAAAAATATCAGTTGGAAAAGCAAGTCAGTAGTTTTGGATTGCCAGTAAAGGAAGAATATTTTAGAATTCTACCAGTTAGCAATTAATTATGAAGGACTTTTTTAAAAAAATAATAATTCTTTTAAATTATCTTAAATTTGGTCCAGTTAATTGAGCATAATTTTCAAAATTGGAATCAAAAATAGCTGTCCTTGCTACAATCCTCCCAGCCTCAAGCACAAAATATTCCAAATTATTCTCCTTGCATTTACCTATGTATTCCAAAAAAGAACAGATGCTGTTTCTTGGTTTATCCATTTTAGGCATTATTTATTGATCTATTGATAAATATAGACATACTGATCTACCTTTGTTAGGATTTAGCTTTCCCCTATCTTTCCCACATAACTTTCCTATATCCTTCCCCATAATCTTCAAAATACTTTATGACTGAATTGTTGGTAGTCAGTAGAAAAGATTTACATTTGGATATGCACATACACTTGTGCCAAGTGGTTTGCTGCTGTCTCCTTTCTTATAGAAACTTTGTCTTGGAGTTAATAATTTGCCTTGTTTTTCATTTGCCTGAGCTTTTTAAAATGTTTTTGAAATACTTGTTAATATTTTCAACATCTCTGTCACATAATTATAGCTAATATTTTTTTTACTCCAAAAGAGGTTATTTATTTTCTGGAGAACTCCTCCTTAGACCTCTTCTCTTCACCAGTTTGGATATACTCTCCCCTAAGCCTTCTGTACACATCTTCCTTGTGAATCATTCTTTGTGAATCTTTTCCTTCACTGTTGCAGAGGAGTATCCAGAATATAAATTTTGTGACCTTCATTAACAATGATAAACACTGCACCTACTAAGAATAGAGAGTGCATTTTTCTCAAATATATGTGTAAAATTCTGCATGCTGGGTCATGAAACAAACCTCAATAGTTTCAAACAATAGAAATAACACAAAGTGTGTTCTCTGACCACAGTGGAATAAAATTAAAAATCAATAATAGAAAGAAACTTGGAAAACTCTCAAATAAATGATATTGAACAACTTACTCTTAAATAACCATTAATTCAGAGAAGAAATTAAAAGGGAAATTAGAATATGCATTGAGATAATGAAATAAAGACATGACCTAACAAAACATTCGATGCATCTAAAGCAGTGCTTAGAGAAAACTATAGCTGTTGATGTTTATAACCAAAAAAAGAAAGATCTCAAATTAGTAACCCAACGCACTATCTTAAGGCACTAGAAAAAGGTGCAGAGCAAATCTGAAGCCAATAGAAGATTTAAAAAAAAGTTAATCAAAATGAAGATAGGAAAATATTAGAGAATATCAGTGAAACCAAAAGTTGGTTCTTTGGAGAAATCAACAAAATTGCCAAACCTCTATCTTGGTTGACCAAGAGAAAACGACTTATAGAAACTATTGGCTCATCTTAGGAGTTGGGGATGTGACTCAGCTGGTAAAGTGCTTGTCTACATGTGTGAAGCCCTGGGTTCAATCCCCAGTACCACACACACAGAGAAGAGGAAACCATTGGCACGATTTTAATTAAGAGAGTTTTGTGCTGTTTTATATAAAGGGGAAAAGAGTGGAAAGGGTAGACTAGTATTAAAAAGAGCGTAAGTTCTCACATATCCTATGTGAGAACTTATGTTAGAGTCTATCTCAAGCTAATAAGAAATTAGTATATAAACCTATGAATGCCCAACAGTTAAAACAAGCATTGCAAAGAGAAATTGAGAAATATAAAACCTTCTCTATAACATTGGTTTCTGTAAATTCTTATGTGTATATTACTTTAATTTAAAGACCTGAATTTTTTTTCTTTCTGTTGTTACTGGGGATTGATTCCAGGGACTCTTTGCCACTAAGCTATATATATCCCTAGACCTTTTTATTTTTTTTTTTTGAGACAAGGTCTTGCTAAGTTGCTGAGGTTGTCCTCAAACTTGTGATCCTTCTGTGTCAGCCTCCTGTGTCACTGGGATTACAGATGTGTGCCACCACATCTGGCTAAAGACCTGAAAATTTATTTTAAATGTAAAATGTATCTAGTAAAACATGTGACCAAAAAAATTTAAAAGTAACAGAAATAAACATCTTGATCAAAATATACTAAAGCTGTAGCAATTTAAATTATGTGATGTTAGAACAGAAATAGATCAATGGGTCATAAAGAATGGTCCAGAAACACAGATTTATGTAGAATATTGGTCTGCTTAAAATCATGTAGAAAGGGTGTACTCTTCAGTAAATGATTTGGGAACCGTTGAGCTATCTATAAGAGATGATGAAACGTTAATCTCTAAACCAAAATAAACTATAGATGGAGTAAAGTATGTTTAATAATGAATTTGTTAAGACAAAATTAACTAATGTGTTGAAGCATACTCCCATACGATACATGCTTTGTTGTTTTTAATAAAATGAACTTGTGTTATCACTGTTGTTTTATGTATTTCTCCTTCAGCAGTATATAACAGACCAATCTTCATTTCTGCATAAATAGACCTACATTATCTTCTATAACTATTGTGTAATATTTCATGGTTTCAATATAACATAATTTAGCCATTCCCCTATTGTTGTATATTCAGATGCTATAAACATAGAAACACTTAGGTTTTTATAGAATTAGGTCAGAACAGTTCCAGAACTTAAGTTTCTATAAATATGAATTTCAGTATTTGTCTTTTAATAACTCAATTGATTACTATAGGAGAAGAAATGTGTAAGATTTCTTACAAATCTGAGTAGGCTTTTTTCTTGTTATTGTTCCCATTTCCACAAAATATTAGCTATAGTTTAGCTTCTTCAGATTGTAGATTTGTTAGATTAGCTATTTGAGAGTCTAGATACTGTTGATTTATTCAAGATTTACATATATTGAGAAAGTAGAATTTGAAATTTTTTGCTCCTTATAATCATTTATTAGGAAAACTGAAGTAGTAACATGTTGACAGAGAAAGTATCTGGTTAACTTTTTTTTTTTCTTCTTCTTTTGTAATGGGAATTGAACCCAAGGGTGTTTTACCACTGAATACCACCCCCATTCCTTTTTTATTTTAAGACAGGGCTTCACTAAACTACTTGAATTTGCAATCCTTCTACCTTAGCCTCTTGAGTAGGTAGGATTGCAGGCCTAGGAAGAAAGGGTCTGGTTATCTTTTGCTTCTGTTCTATTTGTTAAACTTTTTGTATTCTCTTTTAATTTCCAAAAATAAATGGTAGGTCATATATTTTTTTAATCCCTTCCTAGGGCTATGGATGTAGCTCAGTAGTTGAATGTTTCTATCTTTCCCATAAAAGAAGTGTGTTTTGTTTTTTATTGTTCAGTACTGGATCAAACCCAGAACCTTGAATATGCTAGACAAATGCTCTAACCAACCCCTCCTTCCAAAAAAAAATAATAATAATAATTGAAATAAGAACATTTTTCTTTGCCCTGGGAAAAATAGTTAAACCTCCTGATGTTTAATAGAATTGTAAAAGAAGACAGTCATCTTTGCATAACCAAAATGCATTTATTGAATTTACTGTGTTTTTGTTTTTTTGTTTTTTTTAAGGCAGCACAATCAGTGCTGATTTCTTTATTTGAACTCAATACCCCAGAGTTTACAATGTTACTAGGAGCTTTACCAAAAACTTTTCAAGATGGTGCTACCAAACTTCTTCATAATCACCTTCGAAACACCGGCAATGGAACCCAGGTATTTCTTGCTTACTTTCTTGGCTGCTGTATAATCTTATGGTTGGTTTAACAGTAATTATTTTCCTTTACATGAAATAAACTTGAGCCTCATATATGATTTCTGTACTTGCCAGAGTTTCCTGAGTAAAACTATATATTGTCTTGGAAACAACAGAGGCCTTAGGCCTGCCGTGTTTATATTATAATTTGTATACATTAGGGCACTGGTGAATACTGGCTAATTACGAATAATGAAAGCCAAATGTGAACAGAATATGTATGAAGGCACCAGCTTTGGAAGCCATTAGAACATTAGGACATGTTCTTCCGGTGAACCAATCCTTATTTCACTATTAGCAGAGATGACTTATTGCAGGGTTAACAAATAAGGTTGGAGAGGATAGATAGTACATAGTAATCATAGGCTTGTCAGTTCACCTGTGCTTGGATTTTATTTTGAGGAAGTAAGGTGGGAGTAAATGAAACATTGCAATAAGATATAAATCTATATATAAATAAATTTTATTTAGTAACCTGAAGAACTGGACTAAAATTTTAGGGAGTTTTTGATAACAGATATAAAAAATGTAGATGCACTTGATGGGAGGCTTAAGGCAAAGTCTGAGGTTGAAAAATAATCTGAGAATAATTTTTTTGTGTGAATTAGAGGGATTATTTCACTAGATTGTAAGAGATATACAGATTAATAACATGGCCACATTTTACTCCATTGGCGTCTTTATGAAAATCATTTGTAAAGCAAACTAAGAGAATAAAATTTTATCATTAGTAATTGTTGGAAGTGGATAATTATCTCAGAATACAAAGCCCATTTAAAATTTTTAGTTTAGGATCCTGTTGAATTCTTGAGGGAAAGGATGTTGATAATATTTGAGACAAGGAAGCAAGTAAGGAGAAAAGATAAAAACACTAAAGAGTTAGATTTCTGAGTGAGGAGAAAAACTTTCCTCCCAGAAACCAGATATAAGTATATGAATATTTAAAATATTGACCAATAACTGTGGCTATTTCATGTGTTCCTATCTCACAATTGTATTGTTTCCTTAAGAGCCTTTTACTTACCTATTATATGTTAATATTTATTTGACTCCCTTCATCAGAGTTCCATGGGGAGTCCTTTGACAAGACCAACTCCACGATCACCAGCCAACTGGTCCAGTCCTCTTACTTCTCCTACCAATACATCACAAAATACTTTATCGCCAAGGTAATAAAAGGATAACTTTTCATCATATTTTGTATTTGCAAATTCTCGCTCTTAGTAAAGTATTAATAAAAGAGCTTTCTTTTTTTGGGGGGGGGGTGCTGGGGAGCATACCCAGGGCCTTGTGCATGCAAGGCATGCAGTCTACCAACTGAGCTATATCCCCATCTTGATTTGAAAGGTCTTAAAATAGTATAAACAGGGCCAGGTGTGATGATGCATGCCTATAATCCCTGCTACACAGGAGGCTGAGGCAGGTGGATCACAAGGTCAAGGTCAGCCTCAGCAACTTAGCAAGACCCTGTCCCAAAATATAAAGGGCTAGAAATGTAGCTTAATGGTAGAGCACCCGTAGGTTCAATTCCCAATATTGCCAAAAATGAAAAGAAGGGGGAAAAAGGCAATTTTAAGTTTATTCGAAAACTAGCCTTTTAAAAGAGAATGTTTTGCCAGGTATGGTGGCTCATGCCTATAATCCCAGCAACTTGGGAGGATCATAAGTTCAAAACCGCCTCAGTACCTAAGTAAGGTTCTGAACAAATTATCAAAACCCTGTCTCAAAATAAAAATAACACCACTGTAATCCCAGTAACTTGGGAGGCTGAGGCAGAAAGTTCAAAGCCAGCCTCAGCAACGGTGAGGCTCTGAGCAACTCAGTGAGACCCTGTCTGTAAATAAAAATAGGGCTAGGGATGTGGCTCAGTGGTTAGTGCCTCTGGGTTCAATTCTCCAGTACCACCACCACCAACAACAAAGATAATGTATTGAATATAGAAGTTTTGGGTTTTTGTTGTTGTTGTTTTTAGTTGTATACAATACCTTTATTTATTTATTTATTTTTTAATGTGGTGCTGAGGATCAAACCCAGGGTCTCCCACATGCTAGGCACGCACTCTACCACCGAGCTACAATCCCAGCCCAGATATAGAAGTTTTTGAAAGGAAAAGAAAATCTACTGATAGAGCTTTTGTCTTGTTAAATCACATAGTTGTATTTATCAGAGATAATATGTAAACCCAGCAAATTGTATCTTTGCTTTACATCCTGTCACTCAATATAAATGATGAGGTCAATTAAAATAATAGATATTTAGATCTAATATTGACCAACCACCTCTAAAAAGTAGGAAGCAGGGGATTTAAACTTGTAGATAAAGCATAAAAAGAAGAATATTAAATATATAAAGACCTTATGATGACATTATATATACTTCTGAGAAAGAACATGTGATTGAGAGATTAATCCTTAATATAGAATATAAGATTATAATTTGGAGGACTAGGGTTGTAGCTCAGTGGTAGAGCACTTGCCTAGCATGTGTGACACACTGGGTTGATCCTTACCACCACATAAAAATAAATAAAGGTATTGTGCCCATCTACAGCTAAAAAGAAAAAAAATATTTTTAAGATGTATAATTTTCACACACTGTGAAGCTCAAAAATGGTCAGTATTTCAGATTAAAATATGAATTCATTAGTGGACTATTATTTTTTCCCTTTTCCTGACCTTTCAAAAAAGGATTTTCACAGTAGTTCATGCTTATAATTATTAGCTCAATTTTGTTGTTAGCCATATATACATAACTTGCTTTATCAGCTTATTCATTAAAATTGTAGGATATAATATCAGCATCTAAGAAAGAAAAACATATCACAAACATTATCTAGCTCATTTCTTCCATATTATACATACATATGAGACAATTTGTAGCTAAATTCAAGCCTCAGTTGAATTTTGGGTTTTGATTGTAGAATTAGTGTCATTAACATTTATGTTCAGTGTTTAAAGTTCTCTAACTTCTTATAAACTTATATAAATACACTTATTTTCTTTTCAAATATAGTACCATTCTCATGAGTCAATTGTGAGAATTTGAAGAGTTTTTATAAAGGACAAGGGGTAAATATTTTAGGCTTTTTAAGACATGTAATCTTGGTGGCCACAATTTAACTCAGCTATTACAGTACAAAAACAATCATAGACAATACCTAAATAAGTAAATATGGCTGTGTTCCAACAAAATCTTACTTATGTACACTGAAATTTAAATTTTATATACTTTTCATGTGTCATAAGACATTCTTTTGATTTTTTTTTCCAGCCATTTAAAACATAAAAAATAGTCTTAGCTTGCAAGCCATCCATAGTTTACTGATCCCAGGTGAATTAGAACATTCTTTTTTTTAATATTTATTTTTTAGTTTTATGTGGATACAATATCTTTATTGTATATTTGTGTGGTGCTGAGGATCAAACTCAGCTCCTTGTGCATGCTAAGCCAGAACTATACCACTGAGCCACACCCCCCAGCCCAGAACATTCTTTTTCTCTTTCCACATTTTTTTATTGGTGCATTATAGTTTTACATAGTAATAGGATTTTTTTGTTGTTGTTTCATATTCATGACATGAACACAATATAATTTGGCCAATATTAAACAGAACATTTTTGAAGATAGACAAACTAGTTGTTAAAAGCTGTACAATCCAGAGTCATTGTAAGCAGTCCTTGGTGAGGAACAGTAGGATATGTACTTTAACCATTTATAGCTGCCACATTTTATTTTGTTAATGATGTTTTGGGGCCATGCATTCTCTAATTCTGTCTTTATCCTACATAATCTCCTCATATGTGTTTGTATTGTAAAACTATAGAGAAATAAAAATTAGTGTTATCTTTTTCATAGTGCATTTGATTATGACACAGAAAATATGAACTCTGAAGATATTTATAGCTCTCTTAGAGGTGTCACTGAAGCAATCCAAAATTTCAGCTTCCGTAGTCAAGAAGACATGAATGAGCCATTGAAAAGGGATTCTAAAAAGGATGATGGCGATTCAGTGAGTATCTGAATATTCTTATTTTGCAGACTATTTAGTTTCCATTTAGATTTTGTTTTTGTCTGCTTTTTTGTTTTACTTTGCTTTGTAGCATTTCAAACAATTTTCTAGGGATCTGTTCCTCTTCAGTTATTTACTGTGTCTACCGTTTGTCAGGCACTTTTTTATACATTAGAGTTACAAGACAAGTAGCTGCCCCCGAGTTCATTTGTTTGTTTGTTTATTTATTCATTCATTGGTATCAGAGATTACCAAGGGCACTTAACCACTGAGCCACATCCCCAGCCCTTTTTTAACTTTTTATTTTGAACAAGGTCTTGCTAAGTTGCTGAGGCTGACTTTGAACTTGTGATTTTCCTGCCTCAGCCTTCCAAGCCACTGGGATTACAGGAGAGTGCCATCATGCTCGGTTCGTTTTAGACATTGGTGTAGAGTTGATTATTATGGAGTTTTAGTTTAAAATGTCCTTGGAAGAAAATGAATTTGTTTTAGTGTGGGTTGAGGAAGGCATCTTTCAGGAGATTACATTTGCATTTAATTTAAATAAAGCCACAGAAAATGTAGAGGAGAATTCCATGACAGAATTAACATTTGCAGTGACAGGAGCAAACTTGAAGCCTTTGAAGAAATCCAGTGTAGTTGTAGAATTATGAATGAAAGAGGGAGTGGAACATGGGCCATAGCACATGAGTCTTATAAGATAAAATAAGGAATTTAAAATTATTTTTTCTCATGTTAACTATAGTAATTAATAATGATTTGCTCCATCAGGTTATATGGCTCCCATTAAGACTGTTATGACCTATCTTTTTTTTTAAATATTTATTTTTTAGTTGTAGTTGGACACAATACCCTTATTTTATTTGTTTATTTTTATGTGGTGCTGAGGATCCAACTCAGAGCCGTGCACATGCTAGGCAAGTGCTCTACAGCCGAGCCACAACTCCAGCCCTATGACCTATCTTTCTTAACATATATGAATATTATTTAATTGATTGCCTGTCCCAGTATAAAAGGGTAATTGGGGATTTATTTATTTATTTATTTGGGTAATTGGACACAATACGTTTATTTCACTTATTTATTTTTATGTGATGCTGAGGATCGAAGCCAGGGCCTCGCATGTGCTAGGCAAACGCTCTACCACTGAGCCAGAACCTCAGCCCGAGGGGTTTATTTATTTATTTTAATTTATTTTATTTCATTTTATTAGTACCAGTGTGCTTTACCACTGGGCCACACCCTGTATTTTATTAAATACAGGGTCTTACTAAGTTGCTTAGAGCTTCACCAAGTTGCTGAGGTTGGCTTTGAACTCACCATCCTCCTCCCCCAGCCTCCAAAGCTGCTGGGATTACAGGTGTTCACCTCCGTACCCAGCAGGGTAATTATTTTTTACTTTGCTGCTTCTTAGACTTTACTCTGGCGGCTTCAACTTTTCTTTTTAAAACAACCATCTTGCCATTTCCTATGGAATTCATTGTTTCTCAATGTTTACAAAGTTGCAGAACATTATAGTATTTTGGCACATCTCTATAGAGGGCTCTTGTCTGCTTTCCTGATTCCTTTCCCACTGTTGTTTTTCTCCTGTGTCTGTAGCAGAGAGGTAGCTTGTACTAGGCTGAATAAACTGGCTGCAAAAAGCCAATTTAGCATTCATATTCAAGACTCCCTATCCTAAAAGTTACATGTTGTGCAACAACAGGTCAGTAAGAGAGATGGTTGATTTGACACTCAGGCTCATCTTGTTTTCTCATGGTATAAGGTGGGGAATTCAGGTAGTTGATGTGATAAAAGTGAGTTCAAATCCCAGATTCCAGCAGTTATTGGGTAATGAAAGGATTATTTCTAAGCCTCGGGGTCTTCCCTAGGTAAATAGAAATATTGCTATGTACCTTAAAAGTTGTTGCAAATGTGAAACATCATGTGGCTCTTTTGAGTCAAGATCTCTCTCCTGAGGTCCACATTCATACTTTCTTTTTTTTTTTTTTTTAACATTTTTCTTAGTTTAATTGAATGTTTTGCTTTTTTAAAAAAATATTATGTTTTTATTTGTTCCACTTAGTTGTACATGACAGCAGAATGCATTTCAATTCACATTCAAACTTTTAACTACCCATTTCAAGTCCTGATTTTCTCCCTGAAACTGCTATTCCCTATCTTAGTTGATGGCAACACTAGTTGCTCAGCAAAAACCTGAGACAAAGAGTTGTCTTTAAATCCTCCCTTTTCTCATCTTCCATACCGAGTCAGGAAACTTGGTGAGTCTACCTTAGAATATACCCACTTCTTACCACTGCCTATCTGGTTCAAGCTATCACCATCAGTTCTCTCTACTAGGTTATTAAAATAGGCATCTAATTGGCCTCTTTGATTCCCCTTGGACCTTCTGTACTCTTTTTACTCCTCTTTTCACAACTCAATAGAAGGTTCCTGTCACAAAGTAAAAGCCACAGTCTTATATAATAAGCTCCTCTTGCTATTATCTCATCTCCTGCTACTTTTCTCTTTGTTCACTCAATTCCTGCTACACAGGTCTCCTTGCTATTCCTTGAACTTATTGGGCATGTTCCTGCCTCAGGGTTCTTACATTGACTATTATCTCTGCCTGAAACACTCTTCCAGATAGTCGCCTGGATAATTCCTTCACATTTTTCCGGGCTTCACTCTAATGGCTTCTCGGTGGACCCTACTCACTTCTAGTTAATCTGCAGCCCTGTTCTTCCACCTCAGCACTCATGATCCTTTAATACCACGCTTCTGTTCTTTTTTTTCAATCACTAATCACCTTTTACCATACTATATACTTTACTCATTAAGTGCTTTTTTTGTTTGTTTGTTTTTTGTTTTATTGTTTATGACTCTCCACTGGAATGTAACTCCATGAGTATAAACATCATTTTATCTTTGATTCACTAATCTAGTTCCAATGTCAGGAACAATGCCTGGCGCATAGTAGCTACACACTAAATATGTGAAGAATGTTTGGAAAATGGCTTTGTACATAGTTGCTCAGTAGATGGTAGTGATGATGATACTTACAGCAATAAAGATTTTGATACTAGTATCTGTATCATTATTATTATTGATATTTTGGCAAGTGTGATTATGTAGCCCAACTCTATATTGGCATCCTTCCAAAAGTTAAGGAGGACTTTTAAGTCCTTCTTTAAAAAAAATTTTTTTTAAAGGAGGCCTTTTTAAAGTATGTTTTTCTTATGCTTTGTTGACATACTTTTCATTGCATAATTTACTACCTTGACAATAGCATTTGGCAGCTAGTTCTGTATTGTGATGAAGTCCTTTCACACTTTTAGCTAGCATAGAGAAGCTATTACTAATGACATTGTACGTATTATTTGGTTGAATCATTGGCCAAGGAAATATAACAATCATTAGAGGCAGCATTCTTTCATAGTTTCTTATTTGCCCTCACAGTTGTGGCTTAAGCTTTGTCATTTCATCTTAAGCTTTGTCATTTCTAATATGTTTTAAATTATATTGATTGTCATTAATTTATTTCATCTGATTATTATTACTTTCTTAAATAGCCTTTTAAACAGTAGGAAAACCTCTTTTTATAATGTTATAGAGATATTTTAAATTAAGTCAATTTACTATGCCTTCCCCTTCCTGTCAATAGATGTGTGGTGGTCCCGGGATGTCAGACCCAAGAGCAGGAGGTGATGCTACTGACTCAAGCCAAACAACTCTTGATAATAAAGCTTCGTTGCTCCACTCGATGCCAGTTCACTCCTCTCCACGCTCTCGAGACTATAATCCCTATAACTATTCAGATAGCATCAGTCCCTTCAACAAGTCTGCCCTCAAGGAAGCCATGTTTGATGATGATGCTGACCAGTTTCCTGATGGTATGTTCTGGGTCATGCTGCTACTACACTGTGTTGTTTTGGAGGGCTGATAATCAGCCCTCCAAATCTTTTATTGTAACTTCCTAAAACATAAGGATCTTTGGAATGGGAATGTTTTCTCCTGTCTTTTAGGAGCGCATTCCTAATGGTTTTGATAGTTTTCTTCCCTAGAATAAGAAACAGGGGGTATCTTGAGATTATCCTCACAATCAAGAAAATTGGAGGAATATCCTCCAATAAACAATTCAAACTAATTGTAACTCATAAATTTAGTGCATTCAGTCAGATTTTTATACCACAGTGACAAAACCTTTTGAGGAACTACCTACACATTCTTTATTATAAACCTTTAAGTGTAAATAAATAAACTTTTATTAATAAGAAACATTTAAGGACCAAATATATGAAAAACTGTCATTCTAATGAAGTTAAAGTTACCCAGGCTGGCCTCAAATTTGATGATGCTCTTGCCATAGCATGCCAAGTCTCTAGGATTACAGGCATAAACCACTGTGCCAAGCTTTTGGTTTTTGTTGTAGATGGATACAATACCTTTATTTTATTTGTTTATTTTTATGTGGTGCTGAGGATCAAACCCAGTGCCTTATGTTAGGCAAGCGCTCCACCACAGAGCTACAACTTCAGCCCCCAGCTAAGTTTTAGTACCTTATGTTTTGGGGTTTTTTTTGTTTGTTTGTTTGTTTAATACCTTTATTTATTTATTTATTTTTATGTGGTGGTGAGGATGGAACCCAGTGCCTCACATGTGTGAGGCAAGCACTCTACCGCTGAGCCCCAGCCCCATGTTTGGGGTTTTTAATTGTCTCTAAGTGTAGTAGAGTTTCTACTTATGATTTCTTAATTTCCACAAAGTTGTGGATTTTCCACTTTTACTTTTGTCTTTGATTTCTGACTTTATCGTGGTGTGGTGAGAGAAGATAACTTCTATGATGTTATCCACGTTTTAAAATCTGTTGAGACTTAACTTGTGTCCTAACATATGGTTTATCCTGGGAAATGTCTTGTGTGCACTTGAAATCAATGTGTATGTTTTTGTTGGTTAGAGTGTTCTATATTTGTCTGTTAGATCAAGTTGGTTTATTGAGCTATTAAAATCCTCTGTTTCCTTATCCATTATTGAGAACGAGAATCCAGGAGTAAGAGTTCAACTTATTATTATGGGATTGTCTATTTCTCCTTTAATTCTATCAGATTTTGCTTCATATATTTGCTGTACTTTCCAGTTTCTTTATATGTCTTGTGTGTGTTGTTTTTTTTTAATGTCAAGAATAGGACATTTGAATCTAATTATGGGGTAACTCTGGAAATCAGATTCTTCCCTACCCTAGGGTTTGCTGTTTTTGTTGCTTTTGTTTATCATTTTTTATTTTATTGATTTTTATAGATTGTCTTTGTGCTAAGAATTAGGCTCAGGTGTAAACTTAAGATCTTTTCAGATCTTTTCTGAGTCTAAGCTTTTCCCTGAGCATTCTGTGTCACTTTTTAACTTTTTCTTGATGTACCTTTGTTTTCTTTTACTGTCCTTGTCTTTAATATTTGACTCCCAAAAAGTGAAAAAAGGAAAATGAGTGAAGGTGGCTAAGAGTGCTAGTCCTTTAAGTCCTCTGAAAGTCACTTCAGCCTTAGGGTGAGGGGATTGTAATAATGGGGAGAGCTGAAATAGCAATGGCTGTCAACCTTTGTCTGCACCTCTGTGATCTGTAACAACAGTGATGAGAACACAAAGCCTCACTGTTTGGAAGACAAGATCCTTTTTGCCTACCCTTGCTTCACAATCTGTGCACAGAATGCTCTACAACTGCTTGCTGGGAAGCTAAGAGTGGAGGATGGGTAGTTGCTACTGTGAGAAGAGTTGGAATTAATCAAACTTTACCATCCAAACCATTACCTGCAAGTTGAAAGCCTTCATTGGTCTCCAAAGTAGTTAAATCAGATAGACTGCCATTGCAATTGTTCTCTAGATGAGAAAACAGATTCTGGGTGCTTCCTGCTCTGTTATCGTTCCAGAATCCCCCAATAATATCTTATAGCTCAAAGATCCCATTCAGAATCACACATTGCTTTCAGCCATCATGTTTCTGTTCTTCAGTGTTCAATCTTTCCTTGGCTTTCATGACCAAGGCACCTCTGGAGGTCAGAAACCAGTTATTTTGTAGTATTTCATTGTAGTATTTCATTCAGTTTACATATGTCTAATGTTTTGTTGTTGGTAGTGGTGGTTTTGGGGGGTTTTGGGTTTCTTATTTTTTGTTGTTGTTTTTCTAGTATTGAGGATTGAACCCAGAGATGCTTGACCACTGAACCATATCCCCCAATCCTTTTTATTTTGAGATAGGGTCTTGCTAAGTTGCTAAGGCTGGCCTTGAACTTGTGATCCTCCTGCCTCAGCCTCCTGATTGGTTGGGATTATAGGCATGTGGGACCGCACCCACCTGTTTTCTATTGTTTAGAATCAGGTTATGCATTCTTGCATCAGTATCATAGAAGCGATTGTGTATTCTTTTCATTGCACCCTACCAAATAACATAATTTCACAACTGGTGATATTAACTTTGGTCACTTGGTTACAGCGGTGTTTAACAGGCTTCTTCACTGTGAAGTTACTTTTTCTCTTTTAATCAAGAGCTGTTTTATCAGAAAATACTCAATGTAAATATCCCTGCACTTCATTAAATTAAAATTTTATTTATTTAAGAACCTTTGCCTGAGCTGGGTGCAGTGGCTCACGCCTGTAATCCCAACAGCAGGGGAGGCTAATGCAAGAGGATCACAAGTTTAAAGCCAACCTCAGCAAAAGCGAGGCACTAAGCAACTCAATAAGACCCTATCTGTAAATAAAATACAAAATAGGACTGGGGATGTGGCACAGTGTTTTGAGTTCCCCTGAATTCAATCCCCAGTAGGAAGAAAAGAAAGAAAGAAAAAAAGGAATTTTTTCTTGGCATGCATGAGGCCCTGGGTTCAATCCCCATCCCCACCAAAAATAAATAAATAAATAAAAGAATTTTGGGTGTACTTATTGATTACTATATGTACTTAGAGTTTCCTGTTATGTTTGGTAGAGGTTTTTTTTAACAATTATTTTTTAGTTATAGGTGGACACAATTTCTTTATTTTTATGTGGTGCTGAGGATCAAACCCAGTGAGTCGCGCATGCGAGGCAAGTGCTCTTCCTCTGAGCCACAATCCCAGCCCCTCAGTAGGTTTTAATTTGTAACTGTTGTTATTTATTTTGATGTTCAATTGGTCCTTGATATGAGCAGCAAGACCCCATTTAAGCTGGCTTTTGTTGTTCTTTGTTCACATGTCCCCATCCTTGCATTCTGTCATAGCAAATGTTGTATTGCTACAGCTTTAATCTGGAATCAGTCATTTCTCAGAAGATACATTGTTGCTTTTAATGAAAAGCAATGTTTAAAGTCTAGGGTCTGAGTACTAGTATACTCTCTGCTAATGGGACATCACTATTCTCCAAACCTCTCAGTGGCCATACCTAGGGAATATATATATACATTAACTTCTCTGTTTCTTGGAATATCTATCAACAGCCATATGTTTACGCCAAGAGCTTCAGTTCCATTGTAGCATTATGGTATGAATTCTAATTTCTTTCTTTTCCATACTGATAGCCCCTTTTCTAACAGGAAGAAACCTAGCTTCCGTTATCTTTAAGTAAATATGGTTTGGTCTGTCCTCCTGTATGTACCCAGTCTTCATCTCCAATACACATCCTCACTTATACAGATGAACTCCTCATCCTTCTGGCCTCTGCCATTCTACCCTCACCCAAAGCCGTGGATGCCAGTGTCATTACACTTGGGCTCCAACAACTCACACCAAATTGCCACTCCATATGCACAACAAGCTTCTTAACTACTTGGGCTCTGCAAACCTGTACTTTATCCTTACTCTGCTCAGGAATCTATGACTTCATGCCTGGTGGTTTATAATTTTGATTAATAAAAAAATCTTTATTTGTTTTTTCTTCATTTGTATTTCCTTGATCACTAATGAAGTTGGGGAATCATGTCCAACTTCTCATGTCAAGTCACTATATCACAAACATCACAAAGCCAAATTTATGATACCTCAGTAAGATTACCCTCTTATTGTCTAATTCTCATGTCTGTTTCTAAAGATCATATTTTCCATTTGTCAAAAGACTTCTTTGGAAACTATATAACTGAAACATTAGGTAGATATTTTCTTATCTCAAGAACATTACTACTCACAGTATAATGCTTGACTAACTTCTGAAACATAGGCCACCATTTTAAGTTCTGTAATTACCTTCTGAAGATGCATAAGCCCTCAGTTAAACCACAGAAGTGGTTGTTCCAAGCTTCATATAGCACTTGTCTTCATTTATTGTATATTTTCATTTTATTCACAAAAATACTACCAGCATTGTAGATGTGCCAATATCTGTCAGAAGAATACATGGAAAATTAATATTAGTATGTTTACTATATTCCAGGCCCAACTCCTAACCCTAACCCCAGGAGGTGGATGCTATTTTCCCATTTTACTAATGAGAAATCATCCTCAACATAAATAACTACGTGTCCCACCCATACTGGAGGGTAAGAGGCAGAGGTTTGGTGAACCACAAAACCTGTGTTCTTTGCACTTGACCCCAGTGCCCTACTGTGTCAGAAAAGGAAAAATTTAGTATCTTTTTTATATACCTTTATTTTATTTTATTTTTTTATGTGGTGCTGAGGATCAAACCCAGTGCCTCACATGTGCTGGGTAAGTACTCTACCATTGAGCTACAACCCCAGCCAAAAAATTTATTATCTTAAGATTATGGCATTTGGTGTGATATAAATAGTTCAGTTTGGTAACAAATAACTTATGCGGTTTCTCTGGTGGAAACTATTTTCCTTTCAATAGTCTGTCCAGACTTCTACATATCAAGTAATTTCTAGCAGTCTGCTTTGAGCAATTATAAACATCCTTTCATGGAAAAGTCTTCCTTTCAAAAGCATTTTCTTGTGAATTGCATTAATAATCCTCTGACACCTGTGAGAGTTAGATAACTTACTTTTTTTTTTTTTTTTTTTTTTTTTGGTGGTGCTGGGGATTGAACCTAGGGCCTTGTGCATGCAAGGCAGGCACTCTACAAACTGAGCTATATCCCCAGCCCTGATAACTTAAAGTTTCTAGGGTGATTTTTGTGGGATTTATGAATGTGTTTATTTATCCTAATGCCATAGTTCTTCTTAAGTCAGCAGTATTGTAATATTGGTGTGTGGCATGCTCTGTGGTGATTTTATTCCAGAGGAGTTAGGAAACAAGTGAGTCTGTGACATAAGCTCAAGCCACTGCCTGGGTCCTGCAGTTAAAGTAATTAAGGAGGAACTCTGGTACTTTCCAGTGTTCTAGTGCGATCTTTAGATTTTCTTAAAAAATGGGGCTGGAGTTGTGGCTCAGTGGTAGAGCACTTGCCTAGCATGTGTGAGGCACTGGGTTCGATCCTTTGCACCATATACAATTAAGTAAACAAAATAAAGGTATTGTGTCCCCATCTACAACTAAAAAATAAAATAAAATAAAAATTTTTAAAAAATGATTCAAAGCACTATTCTGATTACTTTAACACTCATGAAATCCATGAGTTCATACTTAAGCAAAAGCAAATCAAAACTCCTAGGAAATCATTGATTTCAACTCTTTACTTTGAAACTTGAAGAAAAATATATTAAGCATTTATTCTTTTTTCTATCAAATTGTATTTCACTGTAATCAAAATAGCTCTAGTTAATAAAGTTACTCTCTGTGGAGAAATTCTAGTCTATGGAAGGAATATTACGATTAGATAATTACCATTTTAAATGGTGACACTTGATCCCCATCATTTTAAAGTCCCCCCACCCCCATCAACATCAACCTTTTAATTAATGGTCTGCACAGTGACTGTTGCTCAGGTGCAGACCATTAAAAGGTTGATGTTGATGGGGGGGGGGAGGGACTTTAAAATGATAGGATCAAGTTGTCACCATTTAAATCCAGTGATCATTATTAGAATCACTAAAAATAAAATACCCAACATAGAAAGCCTCTTGGCCTGACAATATAGACTTGCGTACTGAAGTAAAAGGAAGAGACATGTTTGGATTTACTTCAGGAGAAAGGAGGGGAGAAAGAAATAAGAATAGTAAGATCATGGTAATTATTAAATCTGGATAATGAGTATATGGGAGTTCATTACACTGTTCTTTCAAGTGTTTTTATTATAAAAAGTGTTTAAATAACATTGCTGTTTGGGGTTAGGGTTAGGGTTAGAAAATTACTTAATGTTTTTTTTTTTTTACAACCAACATTGATTATATCTGGGTTTCATATTATAAAATTGTCACCCCCATTCTTGTGAAAGTGAGCTATTAAAAAATTAATATTATGTTCTTTTGATAGATCTTTCCCTAGACCATTCTGACCTAGTTGCAGAGTTGTTGAAGGAACTCTCCAACCACAATGAACGTGTAGAAGAAAGAAAAATTGCCCTCTATGAACTCATGAAACTGACACAGGAAGAATCTTTCAGTGTTTGGGATGAACACTTCAAAACAATATTGCTTTTATTGCTTGAAACCCTTGGTGATAAAGAGGTAAGTGACAGAATATATAAACCTGTCTGTCTGTCCTACCTGTCTCTTTTTAGATTGCCTATTAGTCAGATACTACACATGTTCAGAAATTGGGAGGATGAGTCTATTCGGCTGCCTTCCTCTGTGTGAAACTTTTAGCATAAATTACTTTTTATTCTAAACCTAGGAGCTCAACAGTTTTGAACAGTTGACAATAGTAAAAATGAAAGATTACAGACTGAATTCTTGTAAGAAAGTACAGATTAATTTTGCAAATATGAATTACTTGTTCAGAAGTAAAATTTCCTATATTAGAATGATATTTTTTTACAAATATAAAAAGCATGATGTGAATTTTCCATTATATATTCTAAAATTATGTAAAATGCTACATACTTCATGCAGATATCTACAGATTTTGTTTCCCCGAAATTAAGTACGGAAGTTGTAGAAATTGAAAATGTTTCCAGGTATGGTGGCATATGCCTGTAATGCCAGAAACTCAGGAGGCTGAGATAGGAAAATCATAAGTTTGAGGCCAACCTCAGCAATTTAGCAAGGCCCTGAGCAACTTAGCAACAACCTGTCTCTAAATAAAAAATATAAAAAGGGTTGGGGATGTGGGTCAGTGGTAAAGTGCCCTTGTGTTCAATTCCCAGTACAAAAAAAAAAAAATGTTAAAGATTGTCTATCACTATCACATAAAATATTAAAAACATTAAATGTTTCTTCTTAGCCTACAATCAGGGCTTTGGCATTAAAGGTTTTAAGAGAAATATTAAGGCATCAACCAGCAAGATTTAAAAACTATGCAGAACTGACTGTCATGAAAACGTTGGAAGCACACAAAGATCCTCATAAAGAAGTAAGTTATGGACTGGGATAATGGCTCAGTGGGTTCAATCCTCAGCACCACATAAAAATAAATAAAATAAAGGTATCATGTCCATCTATAACTAAAATATACATATATATAAAAGAAGTAAGTTATCTGACAGTTAAATTATGATTTTATTCGCATTTTATTGCATGAACCATGTAAACTTTGCATTAAAAGTACCCTTATTAATTGTTTCCTTTTTATATTCAAAGTAATACATGATTAAGATATAGGCCTATGGGCTAGGCTTATAACTCAATGGTTGAATGTTTGCCCGTCATGTGCAAGAGCTTAGGTTCAGTCCCCAGCCCTAGGGGAAGATGCAAGCATATATTCTTTTCTATTATATGAATTATGATAATATTATGGCCTTTTCACCTAAAATGGGACAGTTCTGAGAAGTACTTTATCTGATTTTGTTTTCAAAGCTAATGAATCAAAGGTAAATGCAAGAGTTAAAACTATAAAATTCTCAGAGAAAGTGGAGGTCTGAATTTCTGTTATATTGGATTAGGCAGTAGTTTCTAGATATAATGCCAAATGCGGAAGAAACCAATGGAAAAAAAAAACAGTTAAATTGGATTTTATCAAAATTTAAACTTTTTAGTGCTTCAAAAAACACTATCAGGCCAGGCTTGGTGGTGCATGCCTGTAATCCCATTGGTTCTGGAGGCTGAGGCAGGAGGATCAGAGTTCAAAGCTACTTAGCATTTTAGCGAAGCACTTAGCAACTCAGCAAGACCCCGTCTCTAAATAAAATATAAAAAGGAGGCTGGGGATGTGACTCAGTGGTCAAGCACCGTTGAGTTTAATTAATCCTTGGTACCAAAAAGAATTTTTGCAGACCATGTATCTAATAAGGGACTAAGAGTTGTAATGTGTAAAGTACTTCTAGAACTCAGCAGTTGAGGTAATTAAATAATGAGTAGGACCTCACTGTGGCCAATACAGGGAACTTCATTCACATTGCAGTCTAGGTAAATAGAGCCTCCACACCCTAGCAAGACTAGTACAGTTTAAAAACTACTCTAGCCAGGCATGGTGGTACACACCTGTAGTCCCAGCTGCTCAGGAGGCTGAAGTGGGAGGATCATTGGAGCCCTCAAGTTCCAGACCAGCCTGGGCAATGTAACATAGACTCTTTCTCAAAAAGTAGATAAAAAATAAGCACTGCTTTATCCAAGAGTAAAAGGACACAGAGGGAGGGAGAATGGTGAAATAAAGCCCGGTGCATTTGTCATCCAGCTTCAACAGTTATTGCCATTTGCTACTCTGTTTATATTTACCCTCACTTATGTTTGTTTACTACAGTATTTTTACAGTGAACCTCAAATATCATGACTTAGTAAATATTCCTAAAGTTTATACTTCTGGGGCATATTACAAGATTTTAAAAATTACTTCCCGGTTTAATTTCCTCTTTGTTTTAGGTGGTGAGATCTGCTGAGGAAGCTGCATCAGTATTGGCTACTTCCATTAGTCCAGAGCAGTGCATCAAAGTGCTTTGTCCTATCATCCAGACTGCAGATTACCCAATTAATCTGGCTGCAATCAAAATGCAAACAAAAGTGATAGAGAGAGTATCCAAGGAAACTCTTAACCTACTTTTGCCAGAGATTATGCCAGGCTTAATACAGGTAAGCAGCAAAGCTTGAAAGAACAAGGTATGGTACATTTGTGAGCTATTTGAGGCACTTTCCAAGCAGCGCTAGTGGCATGACCAAGCCTTCCTGCTGCCTGTGATGTTCAGGACAGTCTTTCCATAACTAGGGTTGTCTCAGTAAGTGGGTGGTATGGATGTGGTAACATATACATAACATGAAATTCACTGCCCAACCATTTTTAAATATATGATTTAATGGCATTAAATACATTCTCACATTTGTATAACCACCAGTACTGTCCATATTCAGAACTACTACTTCATCCCAAACCAAAACACCATATCCATGAAGTAATAACATCCCATTCCTCCCTCCCTCCAAGCCCACAGTAATCTCTCTTCTACTTTCTGTCTTTAAAATTTACCTATTCTAGATTTCTTTATATGTGAAATTAAATGTTTTTTTTTTTTTTACTCTCTGGCTTCTTTCATTTAACATGTTTTCAGGGTTCATCCATGTTATAACATGTATCAGAATTTCCTGTCTTTTTATGGCTGAATAACATACTACATTTGTTTATCTGTCCATCTGTTGATGACTGTTTGGATTGTTTCCTTTTTTTTATTAGCATCAATATACAGTGAACTTCCTGGAACATAATATCTTCTTCTACTTACATGTGTATATCTAAAAACAGAATTTCTAGATGTTGCCCGATTTCTCTCCAAAGTAGTTATACTAATTTACAGTCATAGATATTATATCTTTTTGTCTGTATGTACACATCCCCATGTATATAAGCACTTTAGCAAAAGTAGGATAATATTTTATAATCTGCTTTAACTTAGCTATATATTGTGAACTTTTTCTACCCAAAGAATAATATTTTACAATGTAATTTTAATTGCTGGCTAGTATTACATAAAGTATATTAAAAACTGTCCTAAGCCGGGTGCAGTGGCTCAGCCTGTAATCCCAGTGACTCAGGAGGCTGAGGAAGAAGGAGTCCAAGTTCAAACCCAGCCTCACCAATTTAGCGAGGTCCTAAGCAACTTAGCAAGACTCTGTTTCTAATAAAATATTTTAAAGGGCTGGAGACGTGGCTCCGTGGTTAACACCCCTGGGTTCAATCCCTGGTACCAAAAAAAAGAATCCTAAAGAAAATTAATCATTCATTTCTTTGTACATCTATAATATTATATTTGTGGCCTTGTCCTGAACTTATTACTTAATAAAATAAAATTCAGATCTCTTTATTTTTTATCTATGTTTTGTTACTAAGCACAGAGTTTATGTAGTATATATATTTCATAAATATTATGACTACTGAATAAATATTTATAGGATGAATAACTGAGAATACTAGCAAAAGGTTCTTGTAACTGTGATTGTAAATATCTTATTTTTGCTGATCAGCTTGGTGCAAAAATCTTATAGTATACATGATTATTGGGAACCTATCTGAAAAAGCAGAAGAACTCAAATAAATTTAAATTTTAGCTTTTTTTCCCATAAACCATTAATATTGAGCTTTCTGGGTATTAGGGCAAGAACAAAGAGAGGCAAGAGACAATAATAATATAGTTTCTGAAGGTCTCTCTCTAAATTTTTTGACCAAAAAAATCATCTCACTGAGACCTAGGATTGTATATAAAAAAACATGAAAACATCTTTGACACAATTAGGAAAAGATATCTTAGTGAACCCCAAAATATAAGCAAGCAGGGAGAGCCAAACCATCACCACCGGTGGGTTCCTCTGGATCCTAATAGTTTAGAAGAGTCTGAAGAAAATCCAAAAGTTAACTTTTATGACCCTGGAGCTAGAGAATCACATAAATTCTTGCCTCTAAAATAGAGGTCCCCGTTCTCAGAGTGCTATCTGAGTAAAAGTTATGGTGGAAGCATAAATGCAGACAGGGAAGATTATGCTGGGATGTTCTGAATCCTCAGGGCTCTTTGAAATACTTTGCAAAGTAGCTGGGTATGGTGGTGCACACCTATAATCCCAGGTACTCACAGGCTGAGGCAGGAAAGTTGCAAGTTCAAGGTCAGCATGAACAACTTAGCAAGACCCTGTCTAAAAATAAAAGGACTGGGAATGTAGCTCAGTGATAGAGAGCCCTGGGTTCATTCCCCCAGTATCACCAAAAGAAAAAAAAAGGGAGAAAGAAGGGGTGGAAGAGAAAGACAAGGGAAGGAGAGAGAGAGAACAAGAACTAAATGAATTTAAATGAAAAGAAATAAATTATCTTCCAGAAAGAGCTCCTCACCTACAAAAAAATCTCCTTGAAGTAGAAGCTAAACTGAGTATCATACCAATACTATGGCTGATATAGCTTCATAGAAAGGCCATATTTTTAATACCTTTAGGAAATAAGAAGAGACAGTTCTACAGTAGTAATGCACAAAAAGATTTTATAACAGCACTCCAACCCCTACATAGAAGACTTCTCTTAAAATATAGAATATACATAATCCCATTCCACTTACATGTAAATAACAAAAGGGTTGTGGAGTCAGGCCCCACAAAAAAGGTACTTAGCCTCCCTTTCAAAAAAGGAAGGAAGTAGTAGCCTGTAGGGTATCTAAAATATAGGTACACTAGAAAAATGTAGATACAAGGCAAATGAAAACCTAAACCTAAATTTAAGAAAACACAGGAGTAAATGTAGGAAACAATAAAAGCTAGTAAAAAGCATGAATAAGTCCAGGCATGGTAGCACACGCCTGTAGTCTCAACAACTTGGGAAGTTGAAGCAGGATCACAAGTTCAAAGCCAGCCTCAGCAACTTACTAAGTCTCTAAGCAACTTAGAAATACCTTTTATCAAAATAAAAAATAACAAGGTCTGGAGATGTGGTTCAGTAGCATCATATTTCAACATAATAAAGGCTATATGTGACAGACCCATAGCCAACATCATACTGATTGGGGAAAGACTAACTGAAAGTATTTTCTCTGTAATCAGGAGCAAGACAAGGGTTTCCACTCTCATCATTTAGATTCAATATAGACCTTGAAATTTTAGCCAGAACTTTTGGGTAAGAAAAAGAGGGGGCAGGGTACAAATAACATAGATAAAGAAGAAATCAAATTATCCCTATTTACAAATATATGACTCTGTACTTAGAAAAATACTACAGATTCTTCCCAAAGACTTAGAACTAATAAATCCAGCAAAGTAGCAGGAAACAAAGTCAACATTGAATAATTAGAAAAGCAATACCGTTCAAAAAATTAAAATACTTAGGGATAAGAAATAACCAAGGAGGAAAATGACCTCTGCAGTGAAAATTAGAAACCAATGAAGAAAGAAATTGAAGAAAACACTAGACAAAAGGACCTCTCACGTCATGGATCAGCAGAATTAATGATTGTTAAAATGGCCATGTGAATAAAAGTAATCTATAGGTTTAATAAATTCATACTTAAATACCAATGACGTTCTTCTCAGAACTAGAAAAAAGCAATCTTAAAATTCATATGGAAGCAAGAAAGACCCCAAATAACCAAAACAATCCTGAGCAAAAAGTAATAATAGAGACCAGGAATGATGGTGCATGCCTGTAGTACCTGCAACTTGGGAAGCTGAGGTAGTAATTTAGTGAGACCCTATCTCAAACTTTAAAATATAAGAAAGGCTGGGGGTAAAGGCTCAGTGGCAAAGAACCCCTGGGTTCAATCCCTATTTCAAAAAACAAACAAACAAAAAAATAATGCTGGAGGTATCACAATACCCAATTTTAAAATATGCAAGAGAGGGCTGGGGTTGTAGCTCAGTGGTAAAGTGCTTGCCTCGATGTAGAAAGCACTGGGTTTGATCCTCAGCACCACATTAAAAAAAAAATAATAAAATAAAGATATTGTGTCCATCTACAACTAAAAAAATATTTTAAAAAATATGTAAGAGAGCCATATCAACAAATGAACACCGATTTTCTTGGTGTTAGGTACTTTAACACTGAGCTATATTCCATTGTCCTTTGTTTGTTTGTTTGTTTTGGGGACAGAGTTCTGCTAAGTTGCTAAGGCTGGCCTTGAATTTGGGATCCTCTTGCCCTGGAGCCATCCAGTTCTTGACAGAGGTGCCAAAAACATACATTACAGATAAGACTACCTCTTAACAAATGATGCTGTACCAAAAATCAACTCAAAATGGATCAAAGATCTAAATGTAAGATCCAAAACTTTGAAACTGCTTGAAGAAAGTTTAGGGGAAACACTTCAAGACATAGGCACAGGCAGTGACTTCCTGAATACGTGTCCAATAGCTCAGGATATAATAGCAATAATCAACAAATGGGATGGCATCAAAAGGCCTCTCTACAGCAAAGGAATCATAATCAGAGTGATGAAACAGCCTACAAAATGAGAGAAATTCTTTGCCAACTATTCTTCTGACAAAGGATTAATATCCAAAATATATCAAGAACTCAAAATCTTAACACTGAAAAAACAACCCAATCAGTAAATGTGCATATGAAGTGCACGGACACTTCTCAAAAGAAGTAAGAATGCTCCACACTTAGTGTGGAGCAGTAGCCAAGCATATGACCTCAACCTGAGGAGGTGGCAGGAAGGCCATGGCAGTTTGCTGTGACACCATGGAAGGCAATAGGAGAAGTAGTGACAAAGGTTACTTGTATGCAGATTGGCTGGCATTCTGCTAACTGGTATGAACTCTGTAGTCTCCTTTTTTAAATGTGGACCCATGATATCTTGTTCACAGTATAGATGAGTTTTACCAACTGGAGCTAATAAGACCTGGGCCAAAATTGAGCTAGCCTTTCTTACCATTGAAGGATATTGCATGACAGGAATTATATTTGGAGTAGTGAATGGTCTTCAACTAGGACTGAAAGAAACCCAGAACATGGCCCGATCCAAACCAAGATATGTACAGGTTTTTTTTTTGTTTTTGTTTTTGTTTTTTTGTAGTTGTAGATGAACAGAATGCCTTTATTTTATTTGTTTATTTTTATGTGGTACTGAGGATCGAACCCAGTGCCTTACACATGCTAGGCAAGTGCTCTGCCACTGAGCTACAGCCCCAGCCCATGTACAGGTTTTATGTATGATGACTAACTAGGCAATGTGTACGTTAGGCTAATACTCTAGGTTCTCTGGGTCTGCTTTCTAGTGCATTTAATGTTGTTATTGAGAAAACATGAGGTGCAAAATATGACCTTGACACAGTACCAGCCAGGACCATGACGGACATGTTGTATAAGTGTACCAGTGGTCTTCAAGGGGTGGCACAAGGTGGTCTGGCAAGACTAACACTTACCAGACTATAACAACTGAAAATACATGAAAGTCTCCCTTCTCCAACAGTCACTCCAATGATTTTTACCAACTCATGAATATAGGACACTTCATTAGTCATCCAGACCAGTCAGTCAGTTTGGAGTTATTTTCTCTCTTTTGTCTGTAATTAGTTTGAAAAATTGGAGTTCCTGATTTGCTGTGGTGAAGATCAGGACTGACATTCCTTCTTGCCCTTAGTGAGTTAAAGCCAAAACCCTTTGTTGGCTCACTGAGTAACGTGGTTCCCTTCTCCTTTGGAGAAGATCTTGTTCCTGTTTTCTCTCCTACCCCCTGACCTAGAAAACCACTTACTCTCAGAATTCATGTAATGCTTTTTGTTAATAGTTTTATCACTAAGTTTGTGCATTTAATAACCTGAAACTATAATTTAGCTCTGAGTTCTGATTAAAGAGTGAAAATGGAAAAAGAAAAGGAAGTCCATTTCACCCCAGTCCAAATGACTATCATCAAGAATACAAAAAAGTTATAAATGCTGGTGAGAATGCAGGGACAAAGGATCCCTTACATACTGTTGGTGGGAATATTAATCGGTATAGCCACTATGGAAATCAGTATGGAAATTCCTCAAAAAACTAAAAATAGGCATGGTGGGACATGTCTGTAATCCCAGCAACTTGTGATACTGAGGCAGGAGGATTGCAAGTTCAAGGCCAGCCTCAGCAGTTTAGCAAGGCCCTAAGCCACTTAGTGAGACCCTGTCTCAAAATAAAAAATAAAAAGGGCTGGAGATGTAGCTTGCTAGCAAAGTGCCCCTGGGTTTGATCCCCAGTATGAGGGGGCAGAGGACAGGGGAATACTAAAAATAGAACTACCATATGATCCAACTATACCACTCCTCAGTATTTAGCCAAAAGAGTTAAAATCAGCATACTTCAGAGATATGTGCACGCCCATGTTTGTGGTGGCACAATTCACAATAGCCAAGTTATGGAATCAGCCAGGTATCTGGCAACAGATGAATGGATTTAAAAAATGGGGTATGTTTACATAATGGAGAATTATTGAGTCATAAAGAAGTACAAAATCATGTCATTTGCATTGAGTGTATACTCCAACTCAGAGACAATCTTCAAAAACTGGGAGAATATTTGTTTGGTTTTGGCTCTAGGCATTTAAGGAAATCTCTGTCAGGTTACTGACTGACTGCTGAGATAACAAAGAGACTTCAGTGACCACATACCATGTATAAATAACTCAAGTGAGTCAGTAATATAAATATAAGGTCTAAAACTATAAAACTCTTAGGAAAAAGCAAGGTTAAATCTTTCTGACTTTAGGTATGGCAGTGGATTCTTAGATATGACACCCAAGGCACTAATGAAAAAAAGATCTATTGGACTTCATTGAAATGAATAACTATTTTAGGGATGGGAGTGTAGCTCAGGGATTAGAGTGATGTCTTGCATGCACAAGGCCCTGAGTTCGATGTTAAGCACTGCAAAAATAATAATAATGTTTGTGCATCATAGGACATTATCAGTAAAGTAGGAAGACAACCCATAGAGTTGGAGAAAGGATTTTTGCAAATTATGTATTTAATAAGGGTCTACTATCCAGAATATAAAGAACTGTTCTAACTTAACAGCAGTTTTTAAATGAGCAAAGACTTGAATAGACATTTTATCAAAAGATAGACAAATTACTAACAAGCATATGAAAAAAATGTTCGCTATAGAAATGTGCACCAAAGCCATAATGAGCTATCCATGATGCCATATGCCTGTAATCCCAGTGGCTCAGTAGGCTGAGATAGGAGGATCATGAGTTCAAAGCAAGCCTTAGCAATTTAGCAAGACCCTGTCTCAAAATAAAATATAAGGAAAAAAAAAAAAAACTGGGCATGTGGCTGATGTCCCCTGAGTTCAATCCCCAGTACCCCCCCCCAAAAAAAAAAAAAACATAATGAGATCTGACTTCACACCCACTGGGATGACTGTATCAAACAAAATAAACAAGTATTGGTGAGAATGTGCAGAAATCGGGATCCTCATAAATTGCTGATTGAAAAGAAAAGTAGTGCAGCTGTTATAAAAAGCAGTTTGACCGTTTCTCAAAAAGTTAATGAAGGGCCAGGCAAGGTGGCACAGAATTATAATTCCAGCAGCTGGGGGACTGAGGCAGGAGGATTTAAAGTTCAAAGCCAGCCTCAGCAAAAGTGAGGTGCTAAGCAACTCAGTGAGACCCTGTCTCTCAATAAAATACAAAATAGGGCTGGGGATGTGGCTCAGTGGTAGATTGTCCCTAAATTCAATCCCCGGTACTCAAAAAAACGACAACCTTCTGAATTAACTCTAACATGACACCCTTCCTTTAAAGCCCTTCAGAGATTCCCATGAACAGAATGAGCCCTTATGTCTTGCTGCAGTTCTCTTAGTTGGCTCCTTCCTACTTTTCCTCCTACTTTATGAGCTCCTATAATGAATTTTTCATTCATAGAAAGCACTGAACTGTCTCTTGAGGTCACTGCATATTTCCCTGTCTCTATCACCTTCCTTACTCTTAATTTACTTTTATCCTCAGGTCTCCACTTAACCTTTCTGTGCAGAGGATTTTCTTTGTTTTTGGTTCTTTGGTACTAAGGATTGAACCCAGGGGTCACTTAACCACTGAGTCACATTCCCAGGAGGCTGAGGCAAGAGGATCATGAGTTCAAAGCCAGCCTCGGCAAAAGCAAGGCACTAAGCAACTCAGTGAGACCCTGTCTCTAAATAGAATACAAAATAGGGCTATGGATGTGGCTCAGTGGTCGGGTGCCCCTGAGTTCAAACCCCAGTACCCTCCCGAAGAGAATGGGAAATTGGGGCTGCAGTTGTAGCTCAGTGGTAGAGTGCTTGCCAAGTGTGTGTAAGGCACCACATAAAGATAAATAAAATAAAGGTATTATGTCCATCTATGTCAAAACACACTACTGACATGTGTATCCAAAAAGAACAAATTTTTAAAAAGCATAAGGGAATTAGTTTACATAAACTGGATTTGAGAAGGGATGGGACAGGGATGGGACAGATGTAAGACATAATTAGGCTTGAATCACAGGACACTACTTTGACTGCCAAACCAAGGAATTTATATTTTATTAGATAGTGAGAGGCTGTTGGCTGCCCTGAAGCTAAGTTCTTTAAGGCTCATCTGGAGACTTTTGGTGGCAAAGAAGCAACCTCAGAATCAGAGAAGTGCAGCTTATCAAGAAAAATGAGATAATGATAATGAGACCTAGGAGTAGAGTAGAGCACAGTGAAGTGGGAGGAGAGAAGGTTGTATCCGTGCCTGCAGACGTTGAAAAAGTAACTTAGGTCATCAGTTTTCTTGCCTCAGTGTTCTTGGGATCTCATTTTCGAGTTGCATCTTCTGTTGCAAAGGTATTTCCTCAGATCCCTCAGGAGTACTAACAATGGGCTCTCTCCCTAGGGTTATGATAATTCGGAGAGCAGTGTTCGGAAAGCTTGCGTCTTCTGCCTGGTAGCTGTTCATGCGGTAATTGGTGATGAACTGAAACCACATCTCAGTCAGCTCACTGGCAGCAAAGTAAGTGGTGCTGCATGGATTTAAAGTGGTAGTGGTAGTGCATTCTTTAAAATTCAGTTCTGGGAGCTGGGGATTTAGCTCAGTTGGCATAGTACTTGTCTCGCATGCACAAGACCCTGGGTTCAATCCCTAGCACCACCACACACACACACACAAAAAAAAAAAAAAAAAAA
>NW_026000241.1:19372516-19403457 GCF_001458135.2 Marmota marmota marmota
AAAAAAAAAAAAAAAAAAAAAAACAGTTCTATGTGTGTGAAAGGGGAAATTTGTTACTCAGCTTTTAATAAATCCGACTTTGAGTACCACATTGCCCATAGCTGTTTCTGTTCCTAACATCTGTCACTCAGGTAAGGTCAGCAGTTTGGTATGGTTGTTGACAGACTGCTGTAAAAGAAAAAGCCAATGTAGTCTGGTTATTCATAACCACTAACCAACCCCTTTTCTATTCCCTTACTCAAAATCTTTCTCCCTAAGAACTACTTAAGAATAAATAGATTGTTGTAGTTATATCATGAATTACTTCGTATCTCCCAAAATGTGGCACACTTTGAATGTTTCTCTAAATTGCCCATAAGAACTGTAATAATCAAATATTTGATCTTCTCTCTTTATTCTTATGAACCCCATTAATGTGCAACTCTGATTTGGTATCTTAAAAATAAAAATTTATGATTAGTCCTTAAGATTTAAAATAATAAATAAGGCTTGCTTTCCTCATTTTATTGGTACTACCAGAACTTTGGAATAAATTCTAGGGGTTGAGAATAAACCATGATTGTTTATTTTTGTTTTTGTCGTTTTTGCAGTACTCAAGATTGAACCCCAGGGTGCTCTACCACTGACCTACATTCCAGTTCCCACTTTTTTTCTTTTTAAGACAGGGTTTCTTACTAAATTGCCAAGACTGTCACCAAACTTGTGATTCTCTTGCCTTAGCCTCCTGAGTCACTGGTATTATAGGCTTGTTCCACTGCATAAGCCCTGATAGTTGAATTATGGGTTTTGATCCAGCTAACAAGATACATTCACCTTCATTTACAGTTTTCCAAAATCATAATGATTATCATTGCCATGGTCATATTTTTTTTAATACCAAGGCAGAATGAAAATACATATAAAGGAGCAAAGCATAGTGCCATGTGTAAACCCCACCTACTCAGGACGCCGAGGCAAGAGGATCATCACAAGTTCAAGGCCAGCCTTGGCAATTTAGTGAAACCCTATCTCAAAACAAAAAATATAAAGGTCTGGGGATGTAGCTTCATTGTAAAGCACCCCGAAGTTCAATCCCTGGTACACATACACACATACTTTAAACAATTAAAATTTAGAACTTGATCAGAACCAGTAAGGATATTGCATATGAAGTAAATAGATAGGTGGAAAACATTTTTAAATAACTTTAGATGAAAAAAGTATAACAGAATTGTATATGTGTTGATTACAAATTTCACATAAACCTGATCTCACATAGGTAAAAACTACAAAATGACATTGAGACATCAAAACATTCTTGTTAGGATGTCAGTGGCATAGTGGCCTGAGATCTTGGGTCCTGGAGCCAAATGCCTAGGTGTCTGTCCTGGCCCACTTCTTACCCACCCCTAAGACCTTAGGCACTTACTTATCCATTCTGTATCTTGATTGCCTCATCTATAAAATGTGAAAATAAAGAGGTAATGTAAAGCAGCTAGCACATGATGTAGCTTGTGCCCAATTGTTTTTGTTTTAATGGTGACTTCTTTTTTTTTTTAATAGTGACTTCTTATAAGTTAAATGTTTTTTGTGTTATCACTACAACATTTTTATCAGCAATAGATTAAGCATTATGATTACACCCATCCTAAAATCTGACCTTCAAAGCTCACATGTAGGTATATAATAATTTTAATGAACATCATATCATAATTTAGAGTTGCTTGCTCAAATGACATACTTTGACTTGCATCCACAGATGAAGCTACTGAATCTTTACATCAAACGTGCACAAACAGGTTCTGGAGGAGCTGATCCCACTACTGATGTTTCTGGACAAAGTTAGTGAAGTTCATCAAAGTAACCAGGAATCTCTAAGAAAGGACAGACAGACTACCCTCATCAATGAAAGGAAATTCTCAAATACACCTTATGAAACATAACCATTGTTTCCCAGTTTTAGTTTTTTGTTTTGTTTTGTTTTATATTTTCTGTTACAGAGGGCTATCCTCAATCTGCATGTAACTTTTATGATAGTTATTCCAAATTCAAGAAGAAACAGTATTAACATCAATTGATCAATACAAAGTAATTTTTAAATCTAATTCATCATTTCACATGTTTGTACTTCTTTGTCTTCCCATTAACCTTTGCCAGTGTTACGATTGTATAAATTTTTTTAAATGCTGGTTAAACAGGAATGCTTAAAGCTTTAAAAGTTCAACAGTCTAAAACATTTTATTCAATTGCAGAATAATATTTTTATTGCTTCTTTGAGTTTTGTTCTGTATCATGTCGTATGCTAGAAATATTGAAAATGATGTGAAACAAAGCAAGACTAATTTGAACTTCAGCCAGACTCTGTTGGTGTGGTGGTGATACATGTCATTAGTTGCAACTTCTTTGGGGTGGTCTATAGTTTAAAACTAAGACCTCAAAGAGAAATGTTACAGAATCAGCCAGTTCTGTAAAACTGATATGTTTGTTGGTTATTGATCTTGCCATCTTTATTTAAAACCACATCCCTCTATGATCCCTTAAGAAAGCTCCACCAAATCATCTGCCTGGTTTTTTTCTTGATATTATTAAAATAGAAGGTTTTATTGCAGGGTTTTTTGGTTATCTTTGTTGTGAAGGATGCTTTTTTGTATTTATTAATATCAAATTCACTTATGAATAAACTTGATAATGGAAACAGACAAAAAAAATCAAGTGCGTGTGTGTCTTTGACTGTATTCTGTTTCTCATTTAATAAACAAACTAATTATTGAGACATGTGAGTTGACCAGCACCTAAACGGTGGAACCTGGTTTCCTTTGACCATGCAGTTATATTACTTGAAAACATGATCCTGATGAGAGAGAAGATGGTGCCAAGGCTATCTTGTATAATGGGCGCAAATTCTCTACCTCTTCAGGGCCAATACCTTTAACTGAGCTGCTGCCTGTAATGTCTTTTGGAAGACTTTTAAAGGGTGATTTTCTGTTACTTTAATCACCTTTTTCTAAACCTGTTCTTTTCGTGTGCAGCCAACTTTCTAAGATTAACAGTTTGGGTGAAAGGCTAAATTAGATCATATGGAACCAGGATACTAATGATTTTTCATCTTGACTTTTTTTTTTTTTTTTAATCCTAACATAAAGTGAATTTGACTGGAAAAGCAAATGGCTACTAGGGAAGCAATTTGCTGTTGTTACAGTTATCTGTACTTTGTTTAAATGAAAAAAGTGTAGAAATATATGTAAAGAATTTAAGACAAGAGAACTAAATGGATGATTTGTCATAGGCTTTTCCCTTCCTTTGTTTCTGTTTTAGCAGCAACAAAATAATTTCTCTATCTCCTCTCCCCCTTACCTGTAACAATTTTGTTTTCTACTGTTAATTACATTGTGTATTTATAGTTCTATGCTTACTGTTGTGCATATACTGGCAATAAAACTGTACATAACATACTTGAAAAAGTTAATAATGTATAACAGCTGTTTTTCTGTCTTACTGTGTAATAAGTCACAAAGATTGTGGAGTTTTTCTGATTTTAGAAGGTCTTGTATTAATGATGTTCTCAAGAATTTTGTAAGTGCACCTGAGGAGAAAAGTAGCAACCATGATCCAATGTACATAGCTATTTACACATGTGTATATATATTATGGCTTACTTTAAGAAGAAAAGGCATTTTAAATATTGAACTCTTCTCAGTAGTGTTTTATGTACCATGACCTTTGGCATATTTTAATATTATTTTGAATCAGAGTATTGATTTAATTTTGACCTCTGCTTTAGGGTATTGCTTTTTACTGTTGACAATTAAGTAGAATGACTTAAGCTAAATAATAACACTAACTGAAAAATTAGATCAAGTACCTGGCATCTAACAGCAGGCACTCAAGAAATTAATGAACTACATAATGGAAAAGTATGGTTTAATGTGACTAAATGAAAGTAAATGTATATAAACTTGAAAACTCTATAATTTCAGGACTGGGGATGTGGCTCAGTTATAGAGCACTTGCACAAAGCCTTGGGTCTGATCCCCCAGTACTGCTAAATAAATAAATAATGAATAAAATTCTATAATTCCAGTTGATAAGACTATAAGAAAGTTATTGATTATTCAAATCACTACATGCAGTATACCTTTACTTGTTCATTCCAGAAACATGCGTAGATGTCAGCTATTAAAGAATGGTGATAAAAAGCACCTGTTTAAATTCTTTCTTCTCCTGCTTTCTCCTCCAAACTAATTATCAGCATCATTTATTTACTGCACTGCTGAGAAATAAATAAAAGAATATTATAGGCTGTCATGTGGTGTGTGCCTGTAGTCCCAGCTATTACATGGGAAGCTGAGGCAGGAGGATTGCTTGAGCCCAATATTTGGAGGCCAGCCTGGGCAATATAGTGAGAACTCTTCTCAAAAATTAAAATGTATACACACACACACACACACACACACACATATACATACACGCATATATATTTATTTCAGAATATGAAACCTGTTTATTCTGGGCTTCAATTTGGAGTTAATCTGTGGTGCCCCTTTGTATTTTATTTTTACAAATTTAAGATCAAAATGACTACAACATCAAATTAGGTCATGTAATAAAACACTAGAATCTTACCAGTCCAGATCTACTTGTAAATCAAGTGTGTCTTATAATTTATTAGTTTAGAATAACATTAACAATCAATAGAAATGCAAATTAGCATATAATTCCAATAATACATGGGGTTTTTTCCTTACATTGTTTTATCTTTCTATATTACTTCAGATCACTTTATTGTAGTTAGTCCAGTTTTGCAACTATATAAAAGATCCTGGGTTAGGGATGTGGCTCAAGTGGTAGCGCGCTCGCCTGGCATGCATGAGGCACTGGGTTCATCCTCAGCACCACATAAAAAGAATAAAATAAAGATGTTGTGTCTACCTAAATCCACCTAAAACTAAAAAAAAAAAAAAAATCCATAATACACCTGATAAAAAGTTATTTCCTTTATTGGAGAATATTTGGAAAATAATGAAAAGCTTAAGAAAAAATTACCTCTAAAATCACCACTTGATAATATTTATTGTCATTTTGTGAATAGGAATTTTATTTTGATACTGAAAACTATAAGGAAACATTAAATTTTGTTTCTTTTATGAGTGTATTTGATACTTTTGAATATATCATAATCTTCATTTGTTCTAATGGCAGCAAAGTTTTCCATTGTATGTATGGAGCAACCTTGGATGGATGATAGTCACTGAATATTCTTATAGCAAATAGCTATATCTTTGGCAAATCTCCCATTATTTCATACAAGGCAGTTTTTTAGAAGTCTTTAATATGAAATTGCTAAATACAGAAAACCATTGTTTGAAGATGTACTAGTTGCTTAAATTGCTGCTTCTAAGCTATTCTTATTATAGTAATCTAAAATAGAACAGGAAAATAAAGCAAGATTTATTTATATCAGATTTTCAGTATTTCAAATTTCCTGCTTTCATCCATGCAATGTCCACACCTTCAAGGGTATAAAATAATACAGTGTGATCCATGGTATGATAGAAAAAGAGCACTGTGATGGGAGGGGAGAAAAGGTACACATAAAGTCATCATTGAAGGCTTCCTAGAAAAAGTGGTTAGCATGAAGACATTGAGGGGTACAGTGGGGAGAGCCAAGGGAAACAAGTAGCAAGGCAGTGATGTATGAAGTAGCCGGAAGCATTAGGACTTGTCAGTGGAATTCTTTGAACCATTGTTTTCATAAGTGCAATAAGGCAAGTTGGGCCATACGGAGTGTCACAAGCCCGTGATCCTAGCGACTCAGGAGGCTGGAAGTGACTGCAAATTCAAGGCCAGCTTCAGTGACTTAGCACGACCCTATTTCAAAATAAAAACCAATCTGTGTAATGACGACCACTTGGGGAGACACCAAGTACTATGCTCAGTTTGAAAACACAAATTCAATAGTTTAATAAACTTCCAATAAAAACCACTGGAAGAAATGCTATACCCAAGTTTTCTTGGATACACATGTTAACTTTTTTGTTGCAGATTTTTCTTTGTTTGAGACAGGGTCTTGCCATGTTGCCCAGGCTGGCCTTCAAACCCTGGGCTTAAGCAATCCTGCCTCAAAAAACCCATATCACTATACCCAGCTATTTTTGAGAGAAAGGGGAGTGAGTGGGGGGGGGGGGCGTTGAGATGGGGTTTCACTGTGTTGACCAGACTTGTCTTGAACAGTTGGACTTAAGTGAGCTTCCCACTTCAACCTCCGAAGTATCTAGCTGGGACTACATGCCATACAAGCCCATCTTTTTTTTTTTTTTTTTTTTTGTACTGGGGATTAAACTCAGGGGCCCTTTTCACCACTGTGCCACATCCCCAGCCATTTTTGTTTTTTAGTTTGCAACAGGGTCTCACTAAGTTGTTTAGGGCCTTGCTTAGTTGCTGAGGCTGGCCTTGAACTTGTGATCCTCCTGCCTCAGCCTCCTGAGCCCTGGAATTACAGGCATGCACCACCATGCCTGGCTACAAACACTTCAGTTTTACATAGTAACAATAAAAAGGGAGGGAATGTAAAGTGTCCCTGGGTTCAATACCTAGTACTAACCCCACACCCACCCACTCCCAAAAAAATCACATAATCTTAAAACTTCAAAATTCAAGTTTTTAAATTCTTTTTTGTAGTTATAGATGAACAGAATGCCTTTATTTTATTTGTAGTTGTAGATGGACAGAATACCTTTATTTTATTTGTTTATTTTTATGTGGTACTAAGGATTGAAGCCAGTGCCTCACACATGCTAGGCAAGCACTCTGCCACTGAGCTACAGCCCCAGCCCCAGAAGTGAAGTTAGGCTACATTTTTTTAAACATATTGGCCTCAGCTAACTTGGTTCTGATTTCCTTTATTCACTTATTAAATATTTGAGTACCACTATGCATCTGACAGCCCTAAAATCTGCATGCTGTAAATATGTAGTTGTGAATCTGATAATAGGAGAAATACATTAATGTATCTTCAGTAGTATTGGTGCTGGAGGGAGTGACCTGGTACTCAGGAGAGTTCGAGGGATGCTGCTTCTTGTCAGCCATCCTGACCAGTCCTTGTATTCACTCAATGTTAATATCAGACATATAATAGTATTTCTTTTTCCTTAAGAAAGTGTAAATCAGGGTCTGGGGTTGTAGCTCAGTAGGTAGAGCACTTGCCCAGCATGTGTGAGACACTGGGTTCAATCCTCAGCATCACATAAAAATAAAGGTATTGTGTCCATCTACAACTAAAAATATTTTTTTTAAGTGTAAATCAGTTCTTTACCAGAAGCATGTACAAAAGATTGTTTAAAGGGCTGGAGTTGTGGCTCAGTGGTAGAGCACTTGCCTCACATGTATGCGGCACTGGTTCTAATACTCAGCACTATAAAAATATATAAATAAAGATACTGTGTCCATCTACAACTAAAAAAAAATTTTTTTTAAATGTTGCTTAAAAATCAGTTTTGCTAGTTTTTGTTTAAAGCCAAATTGAAAACATTAATTATTACCAAAGTTTAGGTCAGAGTGGAGACTTAGATTCAGAGTTAGATTACTTCAGTGAAGCAAGAAGCATGATATTTTCTTCTCATGAATCACCTGGCGGTGGATTTTGCTCACAGAAGGACATTTGGCAATATCTGGAGATGTTTGATTGTCACAACTTTAATGTGGGGTGCTACTAGCATTTTAGTGCATACAGGCCAAAGATATACAGGACAGCTACCTACAACAAAGAATCATCTGCCTCAAATGTCTGTAATGCCCAGGTTGAGCAACCCTGCCCTAAAGCAGAGGAATTGCCACAGACAGATCCTCTGTGGTAATACAGCCTGGGTTAAAAGCAGTGAATCAATTTTCATGCTGCTGTTAAATAGAATGAACATTCCAGAGCTCCCTTCTCACTGTGTGGTTTTTAGGATAAATTTTCTCATTTTTGAACACATGAAATTACATGCCAAGTGTTCAAAACACATCATTGATTCCCAACTCAACCCAAACTCACTACTCATTGTCTCCCACAGCTTATTCTATTTTGAAGTTTCACTTCAATACTAGCTTTGTCTCTTCAATTTTGCTCTCATGGAAAGAAATGGTGATTTTTATTTCAGAAAACTGACATGCAGGTCCCAGAGGCCAGAGAGTTTCCTTACAGTGAGGTTTACCCTAGGTCAGCTGAAGTAAGTGACCAGGGGAGACCCACCCAGAAGAATGTCCTCAGGGTTGGTTGACAGTACTGTGCCTTTGACAGTATTTGAATGCTGTTTGATTGATTTTATGAGGTACCAAGAGTAGTAGCCAAAGTCATAGCGACAGAAGAGAGACCAGTGGTTGTCAAGGGTTCCAGGGGCTGGGAAGAAAGTGGAAGACTCACTTAGTGAGGAGAGAGTTCCTGGTTGGGATGGTGGAAAGTATCCTGGAGATGGATGGGGATGACAGCTGCCCAACAGTGTGAGCTGTATACTTTATCAAGATGGTGAATGTGGTTACAATGATTTTGTTTAAATAATCGTTGAGTGACTTGGTCATTAAAATGAGTTCAGGGGATGAAGATGTAGTTCCATGGTAGAGGACATACCTAGCATGAGGCCCTGGGTTTGATCCCTAACACAGCACAAAAAATAAAAATAAAATCAGCTATGATTAGAACCCTGCTCACCACCTGATGACTGTGAATGATTGATTATATGTAAAGATATTGATAATACATGCAATATCTATATAGATGACAGAACAGAGAAGCAACTCTAAAAGAGGCTGGGTTGAGAGAGTCTTACCCACAGGAATTGCAACATTCCGATGTTTGCTTCCTCTCGCACTTCCTCTTGGTTCACTTTGTCATCTGATGTCAGTCTCACTGATTCTGATCTTTCTTGGAGTTTTTCCATATTTGGCACATAGAATCTAACCCCTACCTCCTTTAAGGTTCACACCGTAAATGGATCCATTACTTGTACCTCTTGTCATCATACTTACCCATTGGTTGCATCAATGACTTGGCATCTGGCCCATGAATTTCCTTACCTCCCCAACAGAGGTAAAGTAGCAGAGTGGCAAAGAGAATGGATTAGGCAGTGAAACTGTCAACTACTGTCAACTACAAGTTCCAAGTCAAAACTATAATCAGATTTAATGTTAAGAATAAAATCATACAAAGTTTATTCGTGGACCAAAATTTAAAAATCAATATTAGATAATACCCAAATATTTGGAGATTAAAAACAAAATACTTCTAAACATATGGAGCAAAGAAGACATCTCAAGGAAAAAAAAACACTTTAAATATATATGATATATTTTTTGTGTGTGTGTGTGGTTTTGGGGATTGAACCCAGGACTTCATGGATGCGAGGCAAGCACCCTATCACTGAACTACATCCCTAGCCCAAGTCAGCTCCTTTTTGATGAGACAGATAAAGGGCTAAATGTTCTTCATAGCCTACATTATCATTGAACAGCAAACACATAAGGCTTCCTGGCTAGAGTTCTAAACTTATTCCATCTAAGTATTGCAAGGAAGATATGCTTTATCTCCTTTTATAGTTGAAGAAATTGAAGTAAAAAGGGTCTTAGATCACACACTAATAATTAACAGACCTGGAAATCTGAATCCAGGTAATCTAGCTACACTGTCTAACTATTGTCTAAAAGAGTAGCAGGGCATGGTGGCACATACCTGTGATCCCAGTTACATGGGAGTTTGGGCAGGAGGATTTCAAATTCAAAGCCAGCTTTGACAATTTAGCGAAAACCTGTCTCAAAATAAAGCATAAAAAGGGCTGGGAACGTAGCTCAATGGTAGAGAACTCCTGGGTTCAATCTCTAGTACCACACACATGAACACAAAAATAAAGACCACCCGAGCCAGGCGCAATGGTGCAGTCTATAATCCCAGTTACTCCAGAGAAAGGCCATCCTAGACAGCACAACAAGACACTTGTCTCAAAAAAAAAAATGTACCTGACCCTTATTTGTGGTTATATAATCTACCTAACATACATAGTCTTTTTGGCACAGTCACAGTTCTCAAAATCTGGTTGCAGGGCATTCTCCCCATCTACATATAGAACCAGGAAGATCACATTCTCATGTTATTTATTTATGTTTGTTTGTTGTGCTGAGATTGAACCCAGATCCTTGCATATGCTTAGCTCTACCACTGAACTACACCTCCAGCCCAATATTCTCTTTTTAAAGGCAGGACATTCTTAGCCAACCCCACCCAATAGTTTCTTTATCCATCAACCGCAGATTGAGAAAATTTGTTAACTACTCTAGGAACAAGTTTGTATTTTGTATCTTGTACAAACAAGTTTGTACCTATCCAATTGTGATTTATCATTTATAAAAATGACCACAATTTCCCAACCCCTGCCTCACTTCTCCTAGCAGAAAAAAACCCTTTAAAATGCTTATTTTTATCTTGACTAAGCCTTTCAAAACCCATCAGCAAAAAGCATCTTTGCTCCTGATCAGCATTTATAGCCTCACTGGTTTTGCAATGTGATGTGCCATCTTCTCCCATCAAAATGTAGACAGTTTCTCCATCTCTTAGATCTGGCCTGGTCTTATGACTTACTTTGACCAAGATAATCTGGCAGAACTGATAGTTTTCCAGTTCTGGAAATGAGACCTCACACTCCGCCTCTCTCATGAATCTCTGCAACTGTCAAAAGAATAAGCCTGAACTAGTCAGAGACCATATGACTCAGTACCATTCACTTGCAGAACTATGAATGAAACAAATGGTTGGGGTTTTGGGTCACTAAATTCTGAGGTGATTGACTACCCAGCAAAAGCTAACTGACTCTCTTGCTCGTTGGATACTTTATGCTGGCTTTTTAACAACCTCAGCATGTCCCAAAGTATACCACGTACCCCAAGGACCTCTTAACAAACAGAGGAACTGAAAGAATGGATATTTTTAAATGGTTGAACAAAAGACCATATAGAAAGCATCTTTGCTCTCTCTTATCTGCACCCACCATTTTCCAGCAATTTGCAAACAGATGAACACAGAAGAAGAGAAGCACATGATATACATACTTTAAGCCTTACAGGAAATACGGAGTTGTTCCTTTGGCCACGTACATGTGAATCAACAAGAAGGGTGATATTGTAGACACCGAGAGCGGGCTGGGGATGTGGCTCAAGTGGTAGAGCGCTCTCCTGGCAAGCGTGCGGCCCGGGTTCGATCCTCAGCACCACATACAAACAAAGATGTTGTGTCCGCCGAAAACTAAAAAATAAATATTAAAATTCTCTCTTTCTCTCTCTCTCTTAAAAAAAAGAAAAAGAAAAAAAAAACTTTAAAAAGGGTTGAGAATGTAGCTTAGTGGTAAAGTTCCCCTGAATTCAACCTCCAGTACCAAAACACACACACACACACACACACACTGAATTTTCTCCATGAAGAGTTCTTCCTGTTCATGAGCAACATCTTGTAGTTCACTCCTTGTAACTAAGTACTGACTGGACAAAGGCTCTCTACAAAGAGCAGTTTTTCTTTTCACTGATCCTCAGGCTTACATATAATTGGGAGAAAATGGTAGTGATGGGATCTTGAAAATGGCTATAGCAGCCTTTCTGCAAGGTCTGTATCAGTTTCTTCCACAATTTTGCAAAACAGCAAGAACAGACTGTTCTTCAAATGCAGCTAATCTTCACCATTACTGGCAACATGAATTCTAGTGGTAAAGTTTTTGACTGCCCTGCCAGAGTTTGCTTCTCAATTTAGTTGCTCTTCCCAGTGAAATTTTCTATGTGGGTGTATCTTAAAAGATGCCCTCTAAGCCGGACACAGTGGCGCACATCTGCAATCCCAGTGGCTGGAAGGCTGAGGCGGGAGGATGTCGAGTGCAAAACCAACCTCAGCAAAATTGAGGCGCTAAGCAAGTCAGTGAGACCCTGTCTCTAAATAAAATACTGGGGGCTGGGGATATGGTTCAGTGGCTGAGTGCCCCTGAGTTCCATCCCTGGTATCACACACACACACACAAAAAAAAAAAAAAATGCAAAAAGATGCCCTCTAGCTGCATGCGGTGGTGCATGTTTATAATCCCAGCAGCTCAGGAGGCTGAGGCATTAGGATCATGAGTTCAAAGCCAGCCTCAGCAATTTATTGAGGCCCTGAGCAACTCAGTGAGACCCTGTTTCAAAATAAAACATAAAAAGTAGTGGGGATGTGGGTCAGTTGTTAAGCACCCCTGGGTTCGATCCCTGTTACCAATAAAAGATGCCCTCAACTTGTAAGATCTTTGGGGTTGCAGTGTTTAAGTGCTATTTTCACTGTATTTTGTTATCTCTTTATAGGAACTCTTAATGTATTGGTGAAATGAAATGTTTGTTTGCCCACTATGTTCCAAAGAATCTTATTTTTCCTGTTCTCTTCATTTTGCCCTAAAGTGGTTTGTCCCTGAAGCATTTCTGTGTTGGAAGCATGATCCTCAGGGTGGCCATGTGGAGGTGGTGGAACTTTTAAGAGGTGATGCCCAGGATGAGGTCATTAGAGGTATGTTCTTGCAAGACGTTATGGTAGTTCTTGTGGGACTCTGAATTAGATCTTGAGACAGCATGTTGTTATAAAAGTCATTCTCTAGCTTCCATTTTGGCTACGTGATCTCTTCCTCTTCCACATGCTCCAACCATCGTGGTACCCTCTACGACAAAGTCCAGACCAGGGCAGAGCTGATGCTGGTGCCTTGCCCTTGAACCTCCATAACTATGAACTAAATATACTTCTTTTCTTTATAGAGTTAGCCTGCCTCACGTACTTAGAATAATAAAAAATAGACTAATACTGTGATGATGTTTGCTATGAAGAAACTTAAAGTTTTATGTACTCAAATGTATTGTTTCCTTAAAATTTCTAGATTTGAAATATTATTTTTTTAGTTGTAGATGGACACGATAACTTTATTTTATTTATCTATTTTTATGTGGTGCTGAGGATTGAGCACAGCCTCACACATATTAGGCAAGTGCTCCACCACTGAGCCACAACCCTTGCCCCTGATGTCACATTTAATAGTTTTTTTAATTTTTTTTTTTTTTTGGTTGAAGATGGACACAGTACCTTTATTTTATTTGCTTTTATTTTTAAGTGGTTCCGGGGATGGAACCAGTGCCTCATACATGCTAGGCAAGTGCTCCACTGAGCCACAACCGCAGCCCCTAATGTCATATTTTTTAAAAGCCTTCTTCCTTCTGAATTTCTAAAATTATTCTCCTATATTTTCTTCTAGCATTTTCTGATTTGATTTTTTTGTTTTAAATATTGTTTTGGGCTGGGCACAGCGGTTCATGCCTGTAATCCTAGCGTCTCCAGAGGCTTAGGCAGGAGGATCACAGGTTCAAAGCCAGTCTCAGCAACTTAGCTAGGCCCTGAGCAACTTAGCAAGACCCTGTCTCAAAATAAAAAATAATAAAGGGCTGGGGATGTGGCTCAGTGATTAAGTACCCCTGAGTTCAATCCCTGGTACAAAAAAAAAAAAAGAAATATTTGGGGGAGGAATGGGGAATCTTTGAGCCACTGGACTATAATTTGATATGAGGTTTCCAGACAGCTAAATGTTGATATCCAAACAATTTGTAGAATATCCTACTGCTATTGAGATTTTTTAAGACGATAACCTTTTTTTTTTAATAAAGAGAGAGGAGGGAGGAGAGAGAGAGAGAGAGAGAGAGAGAGAGAGTTTTTAATGTTTATTTTTCAGTTTTCGGTGGACACAACATCTTTATTTTATTTTTATGTGGTTCTGAGGATTGAACCCAGCACCCCGCTCATGCCAGGCGAGCGTGTTACCGCTTGAGCCAGATCCCCAGCCCCAAGAAGATAACCTTTTTTTATATATTTTTATTTTATTTATTTTTATTTTTATGTGATGCTGAGGATCAAACCCGATGCCTCACACATGTGAGACAAGCTCTCTATCACTGAGCTACACAGCCCCAACCCAAGATACAGTTTTTATTGTATAACTTTATTGCAGTTTTTAATTGCATAATAAACTTCCATATTCATATTGATCTGTTCCCAGGATTTTTTCTTTCTCTCCCTTTGCTGATGAATTAATTTATTCATCCATACATGCTTCTTTAAATATTTCGGTTTTATAACATTTTAATATCTTTTAAATCTTTTTATTTTTTTAGCCATTTTGCCCATTTGCTTTTTCATAATAGTTTTAAAATCAATTTTCCCAATTTTTCAAATCCTGTTGGTATTTTTATTGGAATCACATTGAATGTAATGGTCAGCTTAAGGAGAACTGCCATTATTTAACATTCAATGTACTCTTCTTTTTAAGTTTCTATTAGTTGTAGATGGACACAATACCTTTATTTTATTTATTTATTTGTATGTGGTGCTGAGAATCAAACCCAGTGCCTCGCACATGCTAGCTCTCTACCACTGAGCCACAACCCCAGCCCCTCAATGTACTTTTGTGTTCATTTTGAACATTTAAATTTTTTCCTGGTATACCTCTTTACATTTCACACTAAGTTAGCTCCTAAGTGTTTTAAATCCTGTCATAATTGATTCTTTTCTTTCATTCTTTTCTTCAAGCCTGCTTCTTTATATGAAAACTACTGTTTTGTGATATATTCATTTTGTATACCACCACATTATTGAATTTTCACTTGATTCTAAGGTATAAGAACATATAAACAGGGCTGAGGCTGTAGCTCAGTGCTAAAGTGCATGTGAAGCACTGGGTTTGATCCTCAGCACCACAAAAAAAATAAACAAATAAAATAAAAGTATAAAAAAAATGAATCCTCAAAAAACAGAACATATAAACAGTAATCATTTTAACCTTCTCCTTTCTCATTTTTATCTTCTAATTTCTTTTGGAGGATAATTGTATTGTTTAGTGCCTTCAAAAACTATTAGGTGATCATGATGAACGTAAATGTGTTAGTTAGGGCCCCGGTCCACAAGTTCTTTGACACTCCTTCCTTCAAAAGACAGAGCCTAACTCCCCCTTCCTCTTTTTTATTTTAATTTTTTTTAGTTGTCAATGGATTTTTATGTTATTCATTTATATGCAGTGCCAGGAATCAAACCCAATTCCTCATATACTAGGCAAGCACTTTATCACTGAGCTACAACCCCAACCCATAACTCCCCTCTTCTTGAATGGAGGCTGGACTAGGAGACTTGCCTCTGTCAAACAAAAATGAAGTGGAAAGGTTGGTGTGTGAAAAAAGGATGGTGCGGAAACCAGGTCATAAAGGCCCTGCAACTTCTTTTCCTTCTCTTGGTTGGCTTGTTCTGGGAGATGCCAGTTGCCATGTTATGAGGATACTCAAGCATCCCTGTAGTTCCATATGTTGAGATATGAGATCTCTGGTCAAGAGTTACATAATAAGTGAGCTTGAAAGTGGATCTTCCTGCTCCAGGCAAGCCTTTGGATGATTACAGCCCCAGGTGACATCTTGACTATAAACTCATGAGAGACCCTGAACCAGAACAATCCAGCTAAGCTGCTCCCAATTTTCCAACTTACAGAAACCAAGATACAAATCAGTCATATGTCAATGTATTAGCAACAAAGGAATAGGAAATTGAAAGAAAAATACCTTTACAGAAGTATAAAACATGAAATGTGTAAGAATGAGTGTACCAAAATATGTGCAAGACTTATATACAGAAAATTGCCATTGATGAGAGAAATGAAAGAAAATCTAAATAAATCATCTGATCTGATTAATTCCATGTTAATCAATTAGAGGACTCATTAAAGTGCCAGCTTTCCCAAACTTATCTATAGATTCAAGGTAGAACTGGTCAAAATTCCAGCAGACTTTTGGTAATAACGTACAAGCTATTTATATGTGTATCAAAGAACCCAAATAACTATGGAAAATTGCAATATAAATGTTCCTCAGCCTAGCAGTGTGGTTATCTTGCTGAGCCTATATAAATTGAAAATATCAGGGTTGGGGTTGGGGCTCAGTGGTAGATCACCTGCCTGGCATGTGTGAGGCACTGGGTTTGATCCTCAGTACCACATATAAATAAATGAATAAAATAAAGGTATTGTGGGCTGGGGTGTGGCTCAGTGGTAGAGCACTCACCTAGGATGTGTGAGGCCCTGGGTTCAATCCTCAGCACCACATAAAAATAAATAAATATAATAAAGTTATTGTTTCCATCTGCAACTAAAAAAACTTAAAAAAAAAAAAAAAGGTATTGTGAGGCCCAGGAAAGCCCCACTGACACACTGAGTCCAGAGCCCCACACTGGGTCCAGAAACAGCTGACAGCCACAATACTGCATACCACAGAGCTGCATCTCTGAACACATCGCCCAATGCCACCCCCGACTTCAGCCCCCCAACCCCCGACTCCATTGCGGCAAGTAGCCACCTCCAACTTGGGTCACCTTCATCACCATGTTTAATTGCAGCAACTCCCAGGTCAGAACACCAGCTGGGCAGGTACCAATAAGCACCAACTCCCCTCCTCCCTGGCAGCCGCTAATCTGGCACAGTGACTGCCCAATACAAAACAGCTCTCCAAGACAGATTCGCAGCCCACAAGACCTCTGGAGAGAAAGGTTCCCAATTAGGAAGTAGAAAGGGAAAGGGTGAGTGAAATACAGTTTAGAGACTAAATTAGAGACCAGGAACTATGAGGTCTACAGGCAATATAAGGAGATAACACCAGGTGCCCACATCACATGAGCAGGCCCCAAAGGAGATCCTTGTGGTGCATTCTCCCATCGGGAACCAACTGGTACCATACCCCACTTCCAGGTGCCCTGCACCCAAGTCCAACCTTCCCATCCTGGTAACCTTCACCATTCTGAGAGTGGAGATACCAGCAGACAACAGACACCCCCACCTATTGGATGAGAAGAGAAGCAGGAAAGACGCTGATCTCCAACCAAAACAATCCTTGTTTCTTCCTTCAAGATTTTTTTTCCTCTTTTTCTCCCTCTTTATCCTCCTGCCCTCACATCCCCAACATTTGTGAAACCAAATAATGTACATGAATTAGGCTACTGAGGACTGGGATGTCTGAATAGTATATTACCATTGTGTTGTATATTCTTTTATCTCCTATTTTTACATTTTTTATTTTTCTTAATATTTATGTGTGTTTGTTTTATGTGCTCTATTGTCTTCCCAGTTACTTGTCTCCTCAAAATCACTTCTTCTGTCTTCACCTGCTACTAACCATCTTCTTTAGATTCCTCTTTCACATTTCCCAAGATCTAATAACTCTATGCCCTCACCTCCTACCCCCTCAACATTTCATCCTACACCTCACCCCCTGTTCTTTGTCCACCATCAGAAACTGTAAACCATTTTGCAAACCTACTGTTCATATTGTAGGTAATAATTGAACTTACCATTTCTGTATATTGTGACAAAACTGTAAACATCTTAATAGCAGCTATTTGGTTTAAGGTTGTACACTATTTGTATTGGGAATCTGTTAACCTTGTTCTTCACCTCAAAGGAGAGGTATTGGAACCCTGCAGCGGCACTATAAGCCTATAGGGTAAAAATGGTCACACCATGGATCTGCAGTGCCAGAAGGGAAGACACACGGAGAACATGAAAAAAAAAGGGGCGGGGGGAGTGCCCCAAACAAATCAAGATACTACATTATTGGAATCCATGGCCAGCACAACAGAAGAAATTACAGAGAAAGAGTTCAGGATGTACATAATTAAAATGTTCTGTGAATTAGGGCTGGGGTTGTGGCTCAGTGGCAGAGTGCTTGCCTAGCATGTGCGAGGCACTGGGTTCGATTCTTAGAACCATATACAAATAAAATAAAGGCATTCTGCCCATCTACAACTACAAAATTTTTTAAAATAAAAAAATAAGTAAAATAAAGGTATCATCTCCAACTACTACTAAAATAAATATTAAAAAACATTCTGTGAATTAAAAGATGATATAAGAGAACAGATACAGGCAGCAAAAAATCATTTTGATAAAGAACAACATAATACAGGAAGCAAAGATTACTTCAAAAAGGAGATAGATGTTCTGAAAAAAAAACTAAACAGAAATCCTTGAAATGAAAGAAACAACAAACCAAATTAAAACCTCAATAGGAAGCATCACCCACAGATTAGACCACTTGGAAGACAGGACATCAGACAATGAAGACAAAATATATAATCTTGAAAAGAATGTAGATTACACAGTGAAGATGGTAAGAAACTATGAGCAGAACATTCAATAAATATGGAATAACATAAAAAGACCAAATTTAAGAGTTACTGAGATAGAGGAAGGCATAGAGTTTTAAACCAAAGGGCTGAGCAATTTATTCAATGAAATAATATCAGAAAATTTTCCAAACATGATGAATGAAGTGGAAAACCAAATACAAGAGGCTTACAGGATGTCAAATGTACAAAATCTTAACAGATTCACACTAAGGCACATTATAATGAATCTTAAAAGCCACAAGAGAAAGGAATCAGATTACATATAGGGGAAAAACAATTAGGATCTCTGCAGATTTTTCAACCTAGACCCTGAAAGCTTGAAGGTCCTGGAACAACATGTACTAAGCTCTGAAAGAAAATGCATGTCAACCAAGAATCTTATATCCAGCAAAATTAAGCTTTAGATTTGATGATGAAATAAAAACCTTCCATGATAAAAAAAAAAGTTAAAAGAATTTACAGCTAGTAAGACTGCACTACAGAACATCCTTGGCAAAATATTCCATGAAGAGAAAATGAAAAACAATAATGAAAATCAGCAGAGGGAGGTATTACACTAAAGGAAAAACTAATCAAAGAGACACCAAGTCAAGTTAAATACCAAAAATAAATAAAAATGGCTGAGTGTGACGCTCCACTGAGCATGGGGGACTCAGGTCTCCCCTTGGGAACAATCCCAGCACTCCCATGTGTAGACTGCATAGGTATTAGGTCTTGCCCTCGCTCTACCAATGGGACGGGTCTCATAGCTCTGGAATTGGGCATAACCCATTGGATTTAGACAGCCCACTTCCTTCTTGTTTGGTGAAGACATTCAGTAGAAAACCTTTAAGTTCTCTTGTATAAATAAATGAAACACGGGCTCTCTCTCTCTCTCATCTCAGTGTAGAAGCTCAGTTGCTAAGTTCATAGAGCCATCCTTACCCTGCTTTTCAAAATTAATTCCAGTTGTGTGGTTTCTTCATCACTTCTTTTTCTTAGCTTTATTTTGCAGGCAGTTTACTCCATGCAGGGGAACTCCAACTCAATCACCTGCGCAGGAGTGGGCAGGAGCTAGGGATACAAATCATGTTTCAATAATAATCCTGAACATTAATGGCCTAACCTCACCAATCAAAAGACATAGACCAGCAGATTGGATTTAAAAAAAAAAGATCCAACAATATGCTGCCTCTAAGAAACTCATCTTATATGAAAAGACATCCAAAGACTGAAGGTGAAAGGTTGGGAAAAAACATACCACTCACAAGGACTTTAGAAACAAGTAGGGATCTCCATCCTCATATCAAATAAAGTAGACTTCAAGCCAAAGTTAATCAAAAGGGATAAAGAAGGACATTTCATACTGTTCAAGGGAGCCATACATCAAGACATAACAATTATAAATATATATTCCCAACGTTCATTAAATAAACTCTTCTCAAGTTCAATAGTTCAAATAGACCACAGTACAATAATACTGGATGACTTTAACACAGCTCTTTCACCACTGGATACATCTTCCAAATGAACGCTGAACAAAGAAATTATAGAACTCAATAATACACTCAATAACTTAGACTTAACTGACATATATAGAGTATTTCATTCATCAATGAGTGATTACATTTTCTTCTCAGCAGCACATGGATCCTTCTCTAAAATACATTATATAATATGCCATAGAGCAATTCTTAGCAAATACAAAAAAGTAGAGATACTACCCTGCATTCTATCAGATCATAATGAAATGAAATTAGAAATCAATGATAAAATAAAAATAAAGGCTACTCCAAAACCTGGAGACTAAATAATATGCTATTGAATGAACAATGGGTTGCCAAAGACATCAAAGAAGAGATTAAAAGATTCTTAGAGGACTGGGGTTGTGGCTCAGCGGTACAGCACTCACCTTGCACGTGGGAGACCCTGGGTTCCATCCTCAGCACCACATAAAAATAAATAAACAAAATAAGGATATTGTGTTATGTAAAGCTAAAAAATATTTTTTTAAATTCTTAAAGATATGGGCTGGGGATGTGATTCAAGCAGTAGCGCGTTCGCCTGGCATGCGTGCGGCCCGGGTTTGATCCTCAGCACCACATACAAAAACAAAGATGTTGTGTCCACCGAAAACTAAAAATAAATAAATATTAAAATTCTTAAAGATAAATGAGAATACTAATACAACATATGGAAATCTCTGGGACACTATGAAGGCAGTACTGAGAGGAAAGTTCATTTCAGGAGTTCATTCCTTCGAAGAAGAAAAAGTCAACAAATAAATGACCTAACATTACATCTCAAAGCCCTAGAAAAAGAAAACTCAATCAACATCAAAAGCAGTAGAAGACAGGAAATAATTAAAATTATAGCTGAAATCAATGAAATTGAAACAAAAGAAACAATTGAAAAACTTGACAAAACAAAAAGTTGGTTCCTTGAAAAAATAAATAAAATTGATAAACGCTTAGCCAATCTAATGAAGAGGAGAGAGAAAACTCAAATTACTAACATCTGTGATGAAAAAGGAAATATCATGACAGACACTACAGAAGATGATTATAAATTATTTTGAAAATTTGTACTCCAAGAAAATAGAACATATCAAAGGCATCAACAAATTTCTAGAGTCATATGATTTGCCCAAACTGAATCAGGATGACATACACAATTTAAACAGATCAATTTCAATCAATGAAATAGATGATGCCATCAGAAGCCTACTACCCAAGAAAAGCTCAGAACCAGATGAATACACAGCTGAGTTCTACAAGATCTTTTTTTTAAAAATTTTTTTAAATATTATTTTTCAGTTTTCAGTGGACCCAACATCTTTATTTTATTTTTTATGTGGTGCTGAGGATCAAACCCAGTGCCCCGCTCACACCAGGAGAGCACGTTACCGCTTGAGCCATATCCCCAGCCCCTCTACAAGATCTTTAAAGAAGAATTAATACCATTACTCCTCAAATTATTTCATGAAATAAAAAAGAGGGAACACTTCCAAACTCATTCTATGAGGCCAATATCACCCTGATTCCAAAACCAGACAAAGACACATCAAGGAAAGAAAACTTCAGACCAATATCTCTAATGAACATAGCATAGACACAAAAATTCTCAATAAAATTCTGGCAAATCTAATACAAAAACATATCAAAAAGATAGTGCACCACGATCCCTGGGTTCATCCCAGGGATGCAAGGTTGGTTCAACATACGGAAATCAATAAATGTAATTCATCACATCAATAGACTTAAAGATAAGATGCAAATGATTATCTCAATAGATGCAGAAAAATCATTTGACAAAATACAGAACACTTTATTGTTCAAAACACTGGAAATACTAGGGATAACAGGAAAATATCTTATTGTAAAAGCTATCTATGTGAAGCCCCAGGCCAACATCATTCTAAATGGAGGAAAATAAAAGCATTCCCTCTAAAAATTGGAGCAAGACAGGGATGCCCTCTTTCACCACTTCTATTTAATATAATTCTTGAAACATTAGCCAGAGCAATTAGACAGACAAAAAAATTAAAGGGATACAGATAGGAAAAGAAGAACTCAAATTAGCACTATTTGCTGACAATGATTCTACACCCAGAAGACCCCAAAAATTCCACCAGAAAACTTCTAGAACAAATGAATTCATCAAAGTAGCAGGATATAAAATCACCATCCATAAATCAAAGGCATTTCTGAAAGAGAAATGAGAAAAACTACCTCATTTACAATAGCCTCGAAAAAAAATAAAATAATTGGGAATCAACTTAATGAAACAGATGAAAGACCTCTACAATGAAAACTACAGAATGCTAAAGAAATAAATTAAAGAAGACCTTAGAAGATAGAAAGATCTCCCTTGTTTTGGATAGGTCAAAATGACCATGCTACCAAAAGCACTATCCAGACTTAATGCAATTCCTATTAAAAACCCAATGACATTCTTCATAGAAATAGAAAAAGCAAGTCATGAAATTTATTTGTAAAAATAAGAGACACAGAATAGCTAAAACAATTCTTAGCAAGAAAAGTAAAGCAGGAGGCATTACTATACCAGACCTTAAACTAGACTACAGAACTATAGTAACAAAAACAGCATGGTATTGGCACCAAAATAGACTTGTAGACCAGTGGTACGGAATAGAGGACACTGAGACAAACCCACATAAATACAGATATCTCATACTAAAAAAGGGTGCCAAAAACATTCACTGGAGAAAGATAGCCTATTCAACATATGGTGCTGGCAAAACTGGAAATCCATATATAGCAAAATAAAATTAAACTTCTCTCTCTCTCCCTACACAAAAATCAACTCAAAGTGGATTAAAGACTTAGGCACTAGAACAGAGACTCTGTGCATAGTAGAAGAAAAAGTAGGCCCAAATCTTCACCATGTCTGCCTGTGATCTGACTTCCTTAACAAGACCCCTAAAGCACAAGAAGTAAAATCAAGAATCAATGAATGGGATGGATTAAAATTAAAAAGATACTTCTCAGCAAAAGAAACAATTAATAATGTGAGGAGAGAGCTTATAGATTGGGAGAAAATCTTTACCACATGCATCTCCGACAAAGCATTAATCTCTAGGATATATAAAGAACTCAAAAAACTTAACACCAAAAACACAAATAACCCAGTTGATAAATGGGCTAAGGAACTGAACAGACACTTCACAGAAGAAGAAATACAACTGATACACAAATATATGAAAAAAATGTTCAATATCTCTAGCAATTAGAGAAATGCAAATCAAAACTGCTCTAAGATTTTATCTCACTCCTGTCAGAATGGCAATCATCAAGAATACAGGCAACAGGGGCTGGAGAGATGTGGCTCAAGCGGTAGCGCGCTCGCCTGGCATGCGCCGGGCACTAGGTTCGATCCTCAGCACCACATAAAAATAAAATAAAGAAGTTGTGTCCACCGAAAAAAACTAAATAAATAAATAAATAAATAAATAAATAAATAAATAAATATTTTTTAAAAAAAGAATACAGGCAACAGTAAATGTTGGCGAGGATGTGGGGAAAAAGAGACACTCATACATTGCTGGTGGGACTGAAAATTGGTGCAACCACTATGGAAAGCAGTATGGAGATTCCTCACAAAACTGGGAATGGAACCACCATTTGATCCAGCTATCCCACTCCTTGGTTTATACCCAAAGGACTTTAAATCAGCATATTATAGTGACCGCAGCCACATCAATGTTTATAGCAGCTCAATTACGATAGCTAGAGTATGGAACCAACCTAGGTGTCCCTCAATAGATAAATAGATAAAAGAAATGTGGTATATACACTCAATAGAATATTGCTCAGCTTTAAAGAAGAGTGAAACTATGCCATTTTCCAGTAAATGGTTAGAGTTGAAGAATATTATGCTAAGTGAAATAAGCCAATCCCACAAAACCAAAGGCTGAATGTTTTCTCTAATATGTGGAAGCTAATTCATAATAAGGTGGGGGGCACTAGGGAAGAATAGCGTTACCTTAGATTAGGCAGAGGGAAGTAATGGGAGGGGTGGGTAAGTATGTGGGGATAGGAAAAATAGTAGAATGAAACAGACATTATTACTGTATGTATATATGTGACTACATGACCAATATGATTCTCCAACATGTACACTCAGAAAAACGACAAATTATACTCCATCTATGTATGATATATCAAAGTGCATAAATGCATTCTACCCTTATGTATAACTAATTAAAACAAATTAATTTTTTAAGAATAAATAGAGTAATAATTCATAGTCAAGAGTGTTTTTCTTAGGAATGCAAGAATATGGCAACGTTAAAAAATTTATGAAAGCATTTCATAAATTTACATTAAAAAAGGGAAGCCATCCGGCCAACTCAAGAGATAGAAGGGCATTCTGATTCTTTTCTTTTCTTTCAATAGTTTATTATCTAGGAAAACATTTAAACTTCCTTAACTTGATAAAGGGTACCTTTGAAAACCTGGAGTAAACAATATGCTTAAAGTGGAAATGTTAGAAATCTCCTACTAAGACAGAAGATAACTACTGTCTTGACCATGCACATTCTAAAGGTCCTGGAAAAATCCAGAAAAACAAAACTAAGGAGTGTTGATATTCAAAGGGAAGTGATGAAACTTTATTGATGATATGATTGTTTATGTAGAAACTAATCAGCTAAAAGTTGTTAGAATCTCTAAGAGGTCAGTAAAACAGCCAAATGAAAGGACAATATTCCAACACCAATAGCTTTTCTATATACCAATAATAAACTGTTTTGGAAAGTTAAAAAAAAAAAAATATATATATATATATATATATATATGTATATATGTGTGTGTGTGTGTGTGTGTGTGTGTGTGTGTGTCGTGTCAGAAATAGACCCGAGCGTATATGGTAAATTGATTGTCCCATCAAGTGATGAAGGTGACTCAATGGGGGAAAGAAGAATTTTTTTTATATATAATTTTTTTAAGAGAGAGAGAGAGAGAATTTTAATATTTATTTTTTAGTTTTCAGCAGACATAACATCTTTGTTTGTATGTGGTGCTGAGGATCGAACCCGGGCCGCACGCATGCCAGGTGAGCACGCTACCGCTTGAGCCACATCCCCAGCCCTAAGAAGAATATTTTTAATGATTCCTGCTACAGCAACTGGAGACTCACAGAAAGACAATATCATCCTTAACTTTTACATTACACCATACTCAGAAATTAAATAGACATGTGCTATAGACAGAAACTAGGAAGCTGTTGGAATTTTTATAAGTGAAGACAATTACATATTTAGTTTAAATATTACTGTGTTCCTATGTACTTTATATTTGTCTAACCCCACTTGTGGGCTCTTTTTCTTTGTCTTCTCTCCATTTTCTTAATTAGTTAGAAATTTTTCTTATTTTTTTTCTCCTCTTTTCATTATACCTCTTTTCCTATTCCTTAAATTGTCATCCTAAAAAAATACATCATGCATGCTTCTCTTCTCAAAATTGAATATGAAACTTTATCATATCCTCCATCCTGACAGTGCAAGAACCAAAATGCATGCTGACTCAGTTTATCCTTTTCAAAGTTCTTTAATTTTGTTCTTTGTTTGTTTGTTAGCTTTATATGTTGTAGTGCTGGCAGTTTTCAAAAATGGTGCCCCAGATTGCAAATTGATGCAGCCAATCTGGAAATCTGTATGTAGATTCCTTGGAATGGAACCACCATTTGACACAGCTATCCCAGTCCTCAGCTTATACCCAAAGGACTTAAAAACAGCATACTACAGGGACACAGCCACATCAATGTTTATTGCAGCACAATTCACAATAGCAATGGATAGGGAAACTTTGGTATTTATACACAATATTACTCAGCAATAAGAGAATAAAATCATAACATTTGCAGGTAAATGGGTGGAGTTGGAGAATATAATGCTAAGTGAAGTTAGCCAATCCCCCAGGAGGCTGATCCATAGTGGGGTTGGGAAGGAAGCATGTGAAGATTAGATGAACTCTAGATAGGGCAAAGGAGAGGGAGAGGAAGGGAGGAGCAAGGGATGTAAAAAAGATGATGGAATGAGATGGACATCATTTCACTAAACACATGTATGAAAATACAAATGGTGTGAATATACTTTGTATACAACCAAAGATATATAAAAACGTGCTCTATATGTCTAATATTAATTGTAATGCATTCTGCTGTCATATATAACAAATTAGAATAAACGAAGGGAATGGGGTTGTGGTTCAGTGCTTGCCTCATACGTGTGAGGCACTGGGTTCGATCCTCAGCACCACATAAAACTAAATAAATAAAATAAAGATATTGTGTCCATATACAACTAAAAATATTTTTTAAAAATTTAAAAAATATGGATCCCCAATTTTTTGATAGTTCTTCTTTGTAGAGATTGAATTTGTGTGTTCCTTCGGTTGTTAATGGTTGGTCACTCTTGAACAATGGAATGTGGCAGAAGTAATGTTCTGACAGTTTCTAGGCATAGACCTTTGGAAAATAGGAGCTTTGGCAGTGGTGCACACTTTTAATCTGAGCAACTCAGGAGGCTAAGGCAGAAGAACTGCAAGTTCAAGGCCAGTCTCTAAACCTTAGCAAGACCTAAAACTTAAAGAAACCTTGTCTCAAAATTTTAAAAAAGGTTGTGGATGTAGTTCAGTAGTAAAACACCGCTGGGCCCAATCCCCAGTACCACCACAACTCTGTCCAGCCAGCCCCTCCCCGCTCCCCTCTCCCAACAAAAAACAAGTAGCTCCTACTTCCTGTCTCTGGAAATGATTGATCTTTGAACCCAGTAGCCACATTTTCAGGAATTCCAGGCCACACTGAAGTGTTCCAGCTGACAGTTTGCATCCACCTTCAGGCACCTCAGTGTAGAAGCCTTTGAGATGACTGCAGTCCCAGCCACCTCCCAAATGCAACTTTAATTGCATAAGGAACCCTGGGTGAGATTTTCTTAGGAGACTGCAGTCAATCCCTACAACCAAGAACAGTAACAGTAACATTATCGTTCTAAGCTGCTAAGCTTCTGGGTCATCTATTACATAATTGTAAGTGACAGTAAACTATAGCAACAGGTTTTGGTACCTGGAGTCCAGATGTTGCTAAAACAGAAATATAAAGCTTGTGGGTCTGGCTTTGGAACCAGGCAGTGGAAGCTGGAAAGTCCTCAAAGAAAATGGTCCTAAAGACCTAAAAAGCATTGAGGAGAATGTTAATGGAATTCGAGAGGAGATTATGGGAGTTTTCAGTTTGTGATTTAAAGAAAATAAGGAAAATGTTACTGGAAGTTGGAGGAAAGGTAGTCCTTATTATGTAGGTGTAGCAAGTTTGGCAGCACAGCTGCCTTGGATAATGTGGAAAAAAGAAATTGAACTAATGAAGTCAATGATCTGGTTAAGAAGAATTTTCGAAGTACCATCTGGCTTCTTCCTACTTTCCATGATTCAAAGGATTTAGAGGCTGATTTGCTATAAGCATTGACTCTTTTTTTTTTAAAAATAACTTTTTTTATTTTTTTATGTGGTTCTGGGAATCAAACCCAGTGCCTCAAACATGCTAGGTAAGTGCTTACCACTGAGCAACAACTCAGCCCAGCACTGACTCTTGGGACTGCAAGCAAAAAAAAAACAAAACAAAAACAAAAAACCCCCCAGTATCTCTGACTCCATTTTGCATCCATCTCCTTTGCTCTGAGTCAGCCACTTTGGATTCTAGAAACAACTGGGTTGATGATAAACATCTTGCAAGGAGCTGAAACTACCCTCCTCCACCTGGGAAACCCCAACTTTCTTATTGCAGCGGATCCCCTGCTTCTACCTCACACTGCCTGATCAATCCTAAGATAATGACCAACCTACAGTTTGACCAAGACCACTTGACAGCATACTTCATCCTCCTGGTCTATAATCTGGGAGCTCACATCACTACCCCTGAAGACAGGGCTGGAAATGCTGGTCCCCTAGTGTAGCTATACTAATTAAAGTTCCTTTCCTCCTTTTCCCCATTACTTTTTGTTTGGATTTTTGGAGGGAGTGACCAGGCCTGATTTGCAGAGAATCTCAGAGTCAGCCTCTGGTCTAAAACTCTGGTAAGAAGAGGAATGAGATGAAAAGAAAAAAAAAAAAAAAAAGGAACACTTCAGTTTTTAAGAAAAATTTAGAGGAAATATAAAGGAGCAAGAATTTCTTGATGGTTTTGATAAATGATTGATAAATTGTTTCTCATTCCCTCTCCAGATGAAAAGAAATTTTCAAATTCAAAAATGGCTTCTAGCCAGGCGTGGTGGTACATGCCTGTAATCTCAGCAGCTCAGGAGGCTGAGGCAGGAGGATGGCAAGTTCAAAGCCAGCCTCTGCAACTTAGCAAGGCCCTAAGCAAATTAGTGAGATCCTGCCTCAAAATAAAAAATTAAAAAAGGGCTGGGGATGTGGCTCAGCGGTTAAACACCCCTGGGTTTCATCCCCAGTACCAAAAAAAAAAAAAGAAGGTTTCTAAATGGGGACAGTAGCATGTGCCTGTAGTACAAGCTGCTTGAAAAGTTGAGGCAAGGAGGATCACTTGAGCCATGGAGTCTGGGACCCATATGGATAACATGATGAGTCCCTGTCTCAAAAATCAAACAAACAAAAAACTCCCAGAAGAGATTCAGTCAAGGGTAGAACTATAAAATCATTTGTTAAGACCTCAGAAAGTGATACTTCAGAGACCCTGGAAAATGAACAAAAGAGCTTCTAGAGACTTTAGGCATTTGCCTCATATATTTACCATTAAGCTACATCCCCCAGCCCTTTTCATTTTATTATTTTAAGTTGCTGAGGGTCTCCCTAAGATGCCGAGTCTCACCTTGAACTTGTGATCCTTACAGCCTCAGCCTCCCAAATTGCTGAGATTACAGGGGTACATCACTGTGCCCAGCAGGCTTCTAAAAATCTTCAGGCATTATCTTCATGGATCCAAAATTAGAAAAGGTCTTATTTCAAGAATATGTGTTGGTACTACTTTTGTCTATTGGAATAATTAACAGTGAAGTCACAAAATCCCCACAATGTTGAAGAACAAATTGTATCAGCTTGGACTCAAAGGGACAGACAATAGAAAATGAAGAGAGGACTTCAGATACAGGAAACAGCTGAGAAAACTATTCACCTGTAAACCTGTGCTACTTTTTATGGAACTGGAAGGATAATTCAGAGGGTGGAATCAAAAGTCCAGTGGGTAGAAATAAGAAATAGAGAATTCCAGAAAATAAGAGAGTCCTAATCAAAGAACTACAAACATCTACTCAACTGAATTTCAGAATTTCTATGGACTTTCCCCGAACTGACAAATGCCTCCCATCTTTTCTCTGATAAAAGAAAAATTCTGGGCTGTGGCTGTGGCTCAGTGGTAGAGTGCCTGCATAGCACGTGTGAGGCCCTGGGTTTGATCCTCAGCACCACATAAATTAGAAAAGGTCTTATTTCAAGAATATGTGTTGGTACAACTTTTGAATAAAAATGAAGATATTGTGTCCAACTAAAAAAATATTAAAAGAAAAGAAAAATTTGGAGATGCCTTAAATTTAACCATAAGGTGTGGAGGATGGAGGGGAGGAGACATAGAAGAGGTTAATTATTTAACAGCTGTGGGCCAAATCAACAAAAGACTATTCCATATTCCTGATTGTATGTTGAAATCTTGCCTTATAACCTCAGGCAGTTGACCACTATCATCTGTTTTATGTTTGAGCTTTCTGGATTGTTAATCCCAGCCAATCCAGGAGTAGCAAGTACTTCTCCTCAAGGACTGTCCTTCTATCCCCCAAATGTCTTTGCATTATTATTATTCTGCCCCTCTTATCTATAACCAATGTAGATCAATGGTAAACAATTTATGCTTTCCTTTCCCCCAATTTTTGTTATAAAAATGCTCTTGGCTTTTAGGTCTGGCAGACATATTTTCAACTTCCTTCTTATCTTGCTGCTGGTAGCTATAGAATTTGTCCAAGGACCTGGTCCTTTTCTGTCTAACATCTAGAAGCTAAACCAATTTATTTCAGAGGAACCTCAGTCTCTAGAGTTTTGTTTAACACCATTCTTTGAAAGGAAATATCAATAGAAGTTTTCTCTGCCTTTCCCCCATTGCCTGCGATGTATATGGCGGTGATTGAGGCAAGTTTCCTGACTTTTTAATTCACAGATCTTCACATGGAGAGGAATCATTCGAGGAGTTAAAGAGTCTCCCCTGCTCTAGGATCTTACAAATTCCGGGCCCTAGCTTGTGCTTGATGCTATTATGGAATGAGAAATTTGAATGGCTCTGGAGGAGGGGGTAATGCGTATCTTACATGTGGTAAGAATGTAAAACCTTTGTGGCCAGCGAGTGGATTTTGACTCTTCTCATCAATCTGATTCTGTGAATGCTTAACTAATAGAATACAAGTATAGAATAAAGATTCTTTGCCAGTTTCTGATCCTATGCCTTAAGAACTTGCAGTGTCCACTTTCTGTCTTTTGATATGCCTGCCTGTGGTACTCAGCTACAATGCTGTGAGGAAAGGTCATGTGTAGGCATTCAACAGCCCAGCTGAGGTCCCAGTAGACAGCAAGCATCCAGCAATAGTCTTGTGAGTGCCGGAGTCTTTGATACATCTCTAGTCACAGCCTCATGACTGCACCTACATGGGAGGCCTGAGTGACAATCTCCAGGCTAAGCCCAATGAAACCATAAAACCATGAGACAAAACAATGGTGTGCCTGTATTACCCGGGGTGATTTGTTCCACAGCAAATTAGAGCCAGAAGAGCTGTGTGTTCTAATGGTTTATATATTTAAATGTTGAGAAACCAATTATTTTTGTTTATGCAATCAAGTTTTATTATTTAAGTTTATTCACGTATTTACCACCTTATTCTTCATTCCTTATTGCAATCCTAGGAATTCGTGTCATATTCCTTCTTTTTGAAGAACATCCTTTATACTTGCCTTAATCTATGTCTGCTCATATTTTCTTCATCTGGAAACACATTTATCTTTAATCCTTTTTTGTTGCAGTGATCGTATCAAAATCAGGGTCTCATAATATATGTTAGGCAAGCATTCTATCATCAAGCTACAACTCCCAGCCCTTCATCTTTAACTTTACATATATATATATATATATATATATATATATATACATATATATGTATATATATGTGTGTGTGTGTGTGTGTGTGTATTTTTTTTTTAAGTTGTAGGTGGACACAATACCTTTTTTTTTTTTTTTTTTTTGGTTT
>NW_026000241.1:19403481-19406942 GCF_001458135.2 Marmota marmota marmota
TTTTTGGTTTATTTTTATATGGTGCTGGGGATTGAACCCAGTGCCTCACGCATGCTAGTCAAGCACTCTACCACTGAGCCACAAACCCAGTCCTGAATTTATTTATTTATATTTTTTATTGTATGCGGTACTGGGGATTGAACCCAGGGCCCTGTGCATGCTAGGCAAGTGCTCCATCACTGAGCCACATCCCTACCTCTTTATCTTTAATTTTAAAAGATATTTATCTTTTGGTGGAAATTTCTAAGTTTTCTGTTATTCTTTCTGCACCTTGAAAGTATCTTTCCACTATATGCTAGCTTCTTTAAAATTTTTTTTTAGTTGTTGATATATCTTTATTTTACTTATTTATATGTGGTGCTGAGAATCAAATTCAGTGCCTCACACATACTAGGCAAGTGTGCTACCACTGAGCCCCCGCCCAAGCCCTATGCTAGTTTCTGAGATTCATATTGAAGAGTCAGCTGTAGTCTACATATTTGAAGGTTAAATTATCTATTTTTAATCATTGCTTTTAAGATTTTATCTCTTAGACTTTGTTTGCAGATTTGCTATAATGTGTGTAGGTCTAACTTTCTCTACTTCCCAGTTGGGTTTCACAAATCAGTGGATTGATCTTTTGCTTTAGTTCTGGGAAGTTCTCTTCAAATAATACTGCCATGTTCTTGTTCTTTTCTCCTTCTGAGGCTCTAATAAAAGTACTTTAATATCTCTTACTTATCTGTCTTTTCCATTTCTTTGTCTCTCCATGTTTCTTTCTTTCTTTTTTTAATGTGGCACTGGGGTTTAAACCCAGAACTTAACTTGTGTTAGGCAAGTGCTCTACCACTGAGCTACACCCCCTGCTCCATCTCCATGGCTTATTTTGGATATTTCCTTCTAACAGAGCTTCTGATTTTTCTTATTATGTTTTCAATAGTGTCAAATATGTACCAGTTTTATCGTTAAATTTAGTTGTTATTAAAAGGAAATCGAGAAACTGGGAGACCGGCGAGCAAGAAATGAAAGATGGAGACCAGGTAGAAATACTCACAAGAGTTTATTTGTCAAAGCTGACAAATAAAGGCCATCTCTCTATTCAAGAGAGAGGCAAAAGGGACTTGAGTTCTGGGACTTTTATGGGGGACGGGGCTCAGGAATCAGAGCCTGGTGGGTCCTAATTCAGGCAGTTAGGTGTTGGGTTGGTATGAGGGAGTGGTAGGGGTTACCAGGGATTGAACTCAGGGGCACTCAGCCACTGAGCCACATCTCCAGCCCTATTTTGTATTTTACTTAGAGACAGGGTCTCACTGAGTTGCTTAGCGCCTCACTTTTGCTGAGGCTGGCCTTGAATTTATGGTCCTCCTGCCTTAGCCTCTGGAGTTGCTGGGATTACAGGCGTGAGCCACCATACCCAGCTAAGATCTAACCACTTTTTTTTCTTCCTTTTCTTTTTCTTTTTTGGTACTGGGGATTGAACCTAGGGGCACTTAACCACTGAGCCACATCCTCAGCCCAGAAATCCAACGACTTTTTTTTTTTTTTTTTAATTTTTAGTTGTAGACGGATACAATACCTTTATTTATTTATTTTTATGTGGTGCTGAGGATCCAACCCAGAGCCTCAGGCCTGCTAGGCAAGTGCTCTACTACTGAGGTACAACCCCAGCCCCCAACAACTTTTGATCACTTCAGGAGTCTTTTATATTTTGTTTCCCATTAGCTTCTCATAGCTATCAATTTCTTTCTTTTTTTTTCCCTCAGCCACTTCAGAGATAGTTCTGAAGTTGGAATCAATAGTCTGTGTTATTTTTCCAACCTCTTGAATAGAGATTATTGGTACTTTCTTAGATTTATGAGGCCCTACTTCTAAATGTGTGCTTGGGTACTTTCATAGGGTACAGGCTGGTTTTAAAAATTGATTGTAGTTTACACTATTATACTCATCACAAGAATCAGAGTACGAACATTCCCCATCCTACTTCTCCATAGTTTCTAACAATTAATAATAATAGATCTGGCAATCTTGTTATGAAGTAGGTTATGGGAGTGAGGCAAGATCATTGAATTTGTTCATGTAATGTAGTCATAATTGAGACCCTGATTAGACAGTCCAACAGTGTTTCCACTGACTGCCTGATTGGTTGTGCGAATTTATAATCGGTAAACGGAATTTTCTGAAATCATGGCCTATGATTTGGCCTGGAATCCAGAAATCTGGATTAGTTAAAAAGTCTGGCCTGTGCAACCTTGGGCAGATCATTTCATTTGTTTGCACCTGAGTTTCCTCATCTGTTAAGACATTAACTTGTATCTACTTCAGAAGTTGTAGCAAAATGGCTTAGAAAAATGTTTTGTAAAAAGAAAAAACATTTCTGCAAGAATTTTTTTTTTTCTGGCCGAAAGCAAGTTTTATTAGGCTGAAATTTAGTTAAACTGTTTTTGCCCTTGAACTGGCGAATTGGGGCAGTGGGCTAACTCTGGCATCTGGAGAAAATGGGCGCGATCCAGGCCTTGTGCTTTTGGGTAGGTATTGAGCTCTCATCTGCATGCAATTTTTGTACAACCAGCCTCTGCCTATTCCCTCTTTCGTCCCTTGGGAAAGAAATTTCCGTGCTTCAGTCCGCGTGGCGAATGCCCAGGTTGAGCACAGAGGGAGATCTTCAGGGACTTCTGAGGAGCGGAGAGGTTACGGTGGCGCTTCCAATTGCTCCGGTGCTGTAGGGTCAACACATAATGCCTGCGGTTACTAAGGCCAAAACCCTAGTGTAACTAAGGCTCTCTTCCTGCTTGCAGCAATATAGCTGGTGGAGAAGACTTCCCCAAGCATTCTCGGGAGGGTTGTTTGGCTCAGTCTAATGCGATTCAAGATTTTCTGCACACCAAGTCTCCCATTCTCCATGTGACTTTAATCGTTCTCTCCTACGGTAAAGAGAGTAAAAGCAGAGACTACCGGGAAATATTCCAAGAGGAGCTGAGAAGTTCCGGAAGTAGCGCCTCGAAAAGCTTCCTCCAGTGCGGTCCAATGAACTCTTTATTTAGCAGAAAATTTAGTCCTCTAGTCCGCCGAGGCGGAAAAACATTTTGATTGGTTATTCAGCTCGGCGCAGAGACTTATGGGAGCGTTGTTCAGGCACTTGTTAATGCCCAGTTCGCCTATCAATCATCTCGCTTTCTGGATGGGGCGGGAACGGGAACCTTTTTCTGGTACCGCCTCTTCCTGGGCTGCTGCACCCGGAGGGGTCTAGGTTGTAGTAACCGCGACCCAGCCGCGTGGGCGGGGTCCCGCTGCTAGGCCCAGGCCGTTCCTCAGCCGCGAGGCGCGGGGAGTGGCCCGAAGCGCGTGGCCGTGCGGGGCGGGCCTGGGCTGGGAGCGAACGCGGGGGCGGGGTTAGGGCGGGGCCGGAGGAGGCGGAAGCGGCGAGTGAGCCCGAGCCGGATTCCTACCGAAGCCAGCGTCCGGGCCGGCGGAGCGGCGTCGGC
>NW_026000241.1:19407841-19482354 GCF_001458135.2 Marmota marmota marmota
TTTTTTTTTTTTTTTTTTTTTTTTTTTTTTTTTTTTTTTTTTTTGGTATGGGGGGATTGAACCCAGGGGCACTTAACCACTAAACCACATTGCCAGACCTTTTTATTTTTTATTTTGAGGCAGGATCTCACTAAGTTGCTTAGGGCCTCACTAAGTTGCTGAGGCTGGCTTTGAACTTGTAATCCTCCTGCCTCAGCCTCCCAGTTTGCTGTGATAATAGGTATGGACCTCCATACTGGGGGCTCCAACCCTTGTTCTTTTTTTATTTTTATTTTTTTAGGTGTAGATGGACACAACACAATGCCTTTATTTTTACGAGGATCGAACCTGGGTCCTGCCGAGGCTAGGGGAGTGCTCTACCACTGAGCCACAATCCTAGCCCCCAACCCTTGTTCTTAATACAGGTTCTAATAATGTACTTTGATTGCTTCGGGAAAGAATTTGCTAAGTATTGAAATCTTAGTATATTCAAGAATTTATCTTTATGTAGACTAGGAACTGTTTTGGCTAAATTACATACATTCCATTGTTTGTCCATAAATCTTTTTTTTTTTTTTCTTTTTGGTACTGGGGAATTGAACTCAGGGACGCTGAACCACTGTGCCACATCCCCAGCCCTATTTTGTATTTTATTTAGAGACAGGGTCTCACTGAGTTGCTTAGGGCCTCACTAAGTTGCTGAGGCTGGCTTTGAACTCAGATCCTCCTGCCTCAGCCTCCTGAGCCGCTGAGATAATAGGTGCGCCATCTTGCCCAGCTGTCCATAGATCTTTATTGTATTAAATTTTTACAATTAAGGTGTCATCCCGACTCCAAAGATTGAGTATAGTTTATAACCTTCTACTGGGTCTGCTTGAAACTTGGCAGTTTATTGATAGGATCTCATGAACTTTATGTTTCATCACATGGCAGTTGTCAGTTTGTCAGGACACACCTGTAAGCCTTTGCCGCTGATGCTTCATCTATCTTTTTCTTTCTTTTGCTGTAGGTTCTGTAATTTAATTTAAAAAGAAGCTCCGCAGTATTTACTTTGCTTGCTTTGGGACAGATGTAGTAAATGGATATGAAACTATTTAACTTCAGCAATGTCTTTTTCTTTTAAAAATTTTAACTTACTGGATATTTTGAGATTATGAAAATGTTGCCTTGACACAAACTATAATGAAACTAGTTTTTTTTTTCACTTATGTATTGATAGTTGAACTTCTTAAGTTAAAAAATAGTTTTTATTTTGAAATAATTTTTACAAGTTATAGAAATAGAATATTCACACATATACCCTTTACCCAGCTTATCATACTTACATACCTGGTGTACAGTTTTCAAAATTAGGAAATTGGTCTTGCTGCAGTACTGTTACCTGGAGTATAAAATTTTTTCTTTCCTTTTTCTAATTGATTTTCCAGTCTAGGATCCCATATTGTATTCAGATTTTGTCTCCTGAATAGTTTCTTCATTTTTTTGTGTGTGATGGAGGAGGTACTGGGTAATGAACCCAGGGTGCTTAACCACTGAGCTACATCACCACTCCTTTTTATTTTTAATTTTGAGATAGGGTCTTGCTAAGTTTCTTAGGGCCTCACTAAGTTCCTGAGGCCTGCCTTGAATTTGCAATCTTCCTGCCTCACGCTCCCAAATTGCTACGATTACAGGCATATGCCACTGCATCCTGCCATTTTTTACCTTATATGATTTTGACACTACATAGTGGTCAAAACTATTGTTTTTAAGTATGCAGGATTGGAGGTGTAACTTAGTGGTAGAGCATTTGCCTAGCATGCCTATGGCCCAGGGTTTGATCCCCAGGACTACAGAAATGAACCAAAACATTTTTTTTTTCCTTTAAAGCAAAGGTAAAATATGCTTGTTGTTGAGCTCTCAAAGGATCTCTATGATTTTAGCAGTGATTTGCAGTGATTTGTGTGTGTGTGTGTGTGTGTGTTGTGGATGAAAGATGCATCATTCATGCTGAGTACTCTACCATTAAGCACAGTCCCTTAGCAATGGTTTTGAGTAGAGTGCACTATTCATGTCAAGTTTACAGGTTACTTTGTCTCAGTTCATCTGAATGGAATGTTGTTTTGGTTGACATACATGAAGAAAATCAACCTTACATAGATGAGTGATTGGAAAAACGAAGTTTATATTAATAGCCCTTTCAGATATTTGTGGATATTCTTCTTAGATGCTATCCCAGTACTGAATAAGTAAGTGGTAGTTTCTTAAAATTTAGCTGCATTGTGGAATCTGAAACTGTATCAGTGTATTTCTTGTACTTTGTTACAGTCAGGACTTGTTCTGCCATTTGAGGTGTTTTACCCTGCATAATTTTGAAATATGCACATGTTGGTCATTTGGAAAATAATTTCCTGAGTTATGCAAATCTTCCAGATTTTGATAGTTTTTATCATACATTATCAAAAAATTGTATTCCTTTATATTACCACTGGAGAAAGTACATAGGGGAAGGCTTAGATTGTATCTTTGGCAACAATGATTAATTTATTTTCCTTGAAATAATAGGCTCACTTTGTTTGTTTTAAGGAAATTTTTGTCAGACACCCAGGTTTGACTAATTAGCTCCTTCAAATGAAAATGATGTTCCACGAAAAAGCTGCTAGGTCAGCTAACGGATCACACACTTTGCACATGAGTTTTTCCTTAAGACAACCTAATTATTAGAGCTCAGAGACATTAAGTAGCCTGTAAAATGTTGCTCAACAAATGGCAGAGCCGGGATTTGAGGCTCTAGAACTGGGGCTTGCCTTCCAGTCTTTCCCACTGCACTCTTAGGCATCCTACCACTGTCGTCCCCCCCCCCTTTTTTCTGTCATTGTTCGATCTTCCTTTTTTTTTCCCCCCTCTTTGCAGGATCTTGCTGAACTTCTTGGTTCTCATGATTTAAATTTTTTTTTAGTTGTTGATGGACCTTTGCTCTATCTATCTATCTATCTATCTATCTATCTATCTATCTATCTATCTATGGTGCTGAGAATTGAACCCAGGGCCTCACACATGCTAGACAAGCGTTCGCCACTGAGCTACCACTCAGCCCATGTTCTCATGATTTTTAAGACCGAGATTTTCTATATAATTAGTATGTTTAAATAAGGATAGATTTGTTTCTTGCTGTGTAATTCTTCAATTTAATTTTCTTGTCTTTGTGAGCTGTCAAGGATTTCAGTGCAGTGTTATTTAGAGGCACTAAGAACTTGAATCTTAGTTTGCCTTATAGATTTTATAGAGAATGCTTCCAAAATTTCAGAAATTGGTTATCACTACTCTTAGTCAAGATTGGTAATGGTTTTCTTATACTTTTTGTTTTGTTTTATATTACTGGGGATTGATCTCAGGTGCACTTTACCATTGAGGAACATCCCAACTCTCTTAAAATTTTTATTTTGAGATAAGGTGTCACTAAATTGCTTAAGGCCTTGCTGAGTTGCTGAGGCCGGCCTAAAACTTGTGATCCTCATGCCTCAGTTTGTGGGATAACAGGCATGCTCCATTATGGTGGATTATACTCACTTTTTTTTTTTTTTTTTTGCATTGATCCTAGGGCCTGTACATATAAGTGCTCTACCACTTAGTTTCACTCCTCCCCCACAGCGTTTCCCCCATAATTGGGGATTGACCCCAGGGGTGCTTTACCACTGAGCTATGTCTCCATCCCTTTTTATTTACTTATTTTTCCATGTTTTTTTTTTTTTAAAATGGGTGCATTATAGTTGTACATACAGTGGGATTTGTTGTTGAATATTCATACATGCATTCAATATAGCAGTATTATTTGGTTGATATCATTCATTTTTATTTTGCCTCTAAGTGGCAGAGGCTGACTTGTACTTGTGATTCTCCTAACTCAGTCTCCTTAGTAGCTGGGATTACATGTATGCACCACTGTACCCTACAGTCTTTTGCAGTTTTTCTTTTGAGACAGAGTCTTGCTAAGTTGACCATGTTGGTCTGGGACTTGAGATGCTCCTACTTCAGCCTGCTGAGTAGCCTTTCCTTTTTTAAAAAAATTAATCTAATCTAAGTTGTATTAGTTTTAAGTGTGTTGGAGTTTTGTTTTGCATGTGAAGGGACTATATGCTAGTTTTTGTAAAGCTTACCTGGAATACAGTCTGGATTTAATTATTTTAATTCCTTTTTAAAAATATATTTTATTCACGGTTGGGATTGTGGCTCAGCGGTAGAGCGCTTGCCTAACACGTGTGAGGCCCTGGGTTTGATCCTCAGCACCCCATAAAAGTAAATAAATAAAAGTATTGTGTCCAACTATAACTATTTTTTAAAAATAAATATTTTTAAAATATTTTTTAAAATTGATGTTTCTTAAAATTATTTCGTTCTATTATATATTTTATTATATATGGCAGTAGAATGCATTTTGACACATTGTACAAATAAGGAGTATAACTTCTCATTTGTCTGTACAAGATGTAGAATTATACAGGTCATGTAATCGCATATGCACATAGGGTCATAATGTCTGATTCATTCCACTATGAAGGTTTTAATTATTTTTTAAATGAGTAGATGTTTGACTACTCATGTATGTTATTTAGTAAACATGAGAATATTGAGATTATCTTAATTGAAATTAACGTTGGCTGACTGTTATGTCCCTCATGCTGCTCAGTAGTTACAACATACCGTCCTCTTTCCTTCTTTTCCTTCTTCTCCTAGAGGACTTGATCGTGGCTATTTGGACTCTACTCCTCCTCCCTGTGCTCAGTTTCAGCTGATTCCCTTGCAATTTTATTGAGATGAGGATTTCTTTTCAGTTCTGCCTCAGTCTGGCTGGGCACAAATAACCGAGCCGCCACGAAGCAGTTGTAGGTTCAAAACAGCAACTCTTTATTGCCGAACTCCACCAGCACTCCACACAAGCTCCCCGCTCCCTGGAACACTCTCACCCTCCACCGGGGTCCACCTGTACTCTCTCTGGGAACCAGGGAGAACTCCATGGGAACTCCAATGGCTCGCTTTTTGTCACCTCTCAACCACTCCCTTCTGACAATATGCCGTGGGTCATCCTGATTCAGCTGTGGTCCTCAATACAGTTCTAGTTTGGTCATTGGGTTTCATGAATCAGTAAATTGATACATGTTTCATCAGTTCTGAAATTTGTTCATTCTTTATCTCTTTTTAAATATTGCCTCTGCTTCATTTTTTTCCTCTACTAGTATGGCAATTTAATGTAAAACCTTCTCATTTTTCCTTTTTAACTTCTTGTCTGCATTTTCCATTATTTCCCTTTTTGTGCTATTGTCTGAGTAACTTCTTTTATCTAATCAATTTTCCAAATTTAGTCTTCAGTTTTATTTGAGCAGCTGTTAGAAATCTGAGTTCTTAATTTTGGCAATTTTTATTTTCCATTGTAGAAGTTGTATTTGTTCCTTTTCAGTTTTGCTGTCTTTAGTTCCCTGTTTACTAGATCTTTTTAGGCTTGTCTTTATTTCTTCAAATAGGGTAAACAGTTTTATAGTTGGGTCTGATAATTCTGACATCTGAAGTCTTTGGTGGTCTATATTATTCAATTAGGAAAAAAGAAATCACTTCAGTTGTTTCTAGCAGAGTTTTGATGAATTCTTTGATAGCAAAGGTGCTGGAAAGTTGGGGGAGGAAGAACATGTTACCTGGTTGCTCCTGGAGGCATAACTGTGACTCCCCTGAAATCTCTCTCAGCTAGAATGTGTGCCATATCCTGCCTTTGCAGCTGACTTTCCCTTTCCTACTCTTTTAATATCCCAGCAGTACTTCTCTTTGGAGCAACCTGACAAGATTGCAGTTAGCAAGAAGCCTGTATGTGGTTTTCAGGTCTCTAATCCTCTGCAACAGTGGCAGAAAAGAGCTGTATACCAGCAGACAGAATCTGGAACGGGTATATACCATCTGTTGTTTTTGCTGTTAGTTCTTATTCCTAGAGTCTTGTTTGTCCTTTTATGCCTGGTTATTTTTGATATTGGCATTGCAGAATTACTTGGAATAATTTGATGCCCATGGCTTTTCATTTGCTTGTCCCACCCTTGAGAATCCTACCTTTCTGGGACCACCTTTGTACAAATTTAATGGTTTCCTGGACTACCCTGGAAAAGCTAACTGTGCTGGAAATTTTTGCTAAAGCTTGCAGCTTTTTCTGCACCCATACACTGGGAGTCTAACTCTTTCCAGTCCAGTACAGTGGATACATGGATATCTTAGATTCATAAGGCCACCGAAACCACAACACAGATTGTGGTTCTGTCCTCAGGTTGGGATGGAGTCTTTAGGGAAGAGCTGTTTTGAGTTCCCAGGCTTGTTCTGAGTTTTTATGCTTTTTTGGCTTTCATTCCATTTCCTTACTTTCGTTAACACAGTATTTGTTAGTATATTTCAGAATTTTTTTTTTAAAGAGAGAGAGAGAGAATGATAATTTTTTAATATTTATTTTTCAGTTTTTGGTGGACACAACATCTTTATTTTATTTTTATGTGGTGCTGAGGATCAAACCCAGTGCCCCGTGCATGCCAGGCGAGCGCGTTACTGCTTGAGCTACATCCCCAGCCCCTATATTTCAGAATTTATATGTGACATTGCAGCTTTGATTTTTATTTTCTTGCTCTGAGGGGGCGGGGTGGAATGGGGTAGAGGTTGATCTAAATTATTTAGTACCTGCCATTACTAAACATTTATTCAGTTCTCTATGTTGTTGTTCACATCTTGGTTCTTTTTTTAGAATTATCATTTAACTTCCTAATGTTTTAGTTATCTTTTCATTAAAAAAATCAAATTTTAACTGTTTTTGAAAACTAATACATACCATTACATTCAAAAGCTGTGAAAGGGGGTGTGCTAGCACACACCTGCAATCTCAGTGATTTAGGAGGCTGAGGTAGGTGGATCACAAGTTCAAGGCCATCCTCAACAACTTAGTAAGACCCTCAGCAATTTAGCAAGACTGCCTCAAAATCAAAAAATATAAAAAGGACTGGGAGTGTAGCTCAGTGGTAAAGCACTGGGGATTCAATCCCCAGTACCACTCCACCAAAAAAGAATCTGTGAAAGGGTATACAGGGACATTTCCCTGTCACATTGTTGTCTCCCAGCATTAGTTGTCCCCGCACCCCAGCTTATATTGCCAATTTTAGGTGTCGTCATAGTTGGCTGTATATCCATGTAATTAAGCCTGTTGTGATTTTCATGTCTCTGTGTCATCTCATTTTGGGTGCTAACCTGAGTTGAAATTTGCCGTCATGTAGATCTTTCAGTTTACCTTATGAATGAATTGTTTGATATGGTGGTGGTGGTTGTTTGTTTGGTATTGGGCATTAAACCCAGTGGTACTTAACCACTGAACCACATCCCCAGCCCTTTTTGTTTTTTTATTTTGAGACAGGGTCTTGCTAAGTTGCTTAGGCCCTCATTAACTTGCTGAGGCTGTCCTCAAACTTGTGATCCTCCTGTCTCAGCCTCCTGAGTTGCTGGGATTACAGATGTATACCACCACACCTGGCTTGGCTTTATGTATTCTTGTGGTATTTTAGGGTCAAGCCTGTTGAAGCTTCCTGATAATTTTTTATTCAGAAATGTTCTACTTATTTGAAACACATGATATACATAATGTATAATTTTTGTTTCAATTAGAAGAAAGTCCTAATTATTTAGTTCATTTCAAGAATCTGTCTTTAATACTTTCCATTTATAGGATTACAAAAAAACATTTGACTGTTAGGACTTTCATATGACTCAATAATGAAATATTATATTTTCTGGAGACAGTATAACATGCAATCTTAAACTGTTTGGAGACCTAGTTTTCCATTTTAGTAAGAATTGGTTCTTAATGCTGTAGTCATTTCATTGACTTAATAAATATTTGAGCTTCTTTGTGCTAGATGCCAGTGAAGAAGCAAATTTGGGGGGTGGTGATACACTTAGAGGTATACAAACTTTAACAGATAATTTGTATTGTTGGAAAGTGATAAGAGCAGGGTAAGGGAAATTGAGAGTGTTTATGGGAGAAGTACTGTAATACATCCTTACTGAAAAGGTGACACTTGAATGAAATTAGCCTTTTGGGTATTCTGTAGGAGAGTAAGGTCAGTGCAAAGGCCCTGAAAAAGGCCTGTGAGGAGGCTGATGGAGCTGGAGCTGGGGGATGGGAATATGTAATTGGGTTGGACTTTGTATGATTTTGTAAGAGCCCTAGTTGAAAGTAAGCTAATGGAGGGTACAGAGGAATAAAATTACTGATTTCTGTTTGAAAAAGATCACTGGTTGTTGGGTTGATTGGAATACATTTTCTTTTTAATTAAGCAGCAAAAATAAATAAAAACAAATAAATAAATAAATGTAGGGTTTTTTTTGGGGGGGGGTACTGGGGTACTTAACCACTGAACCACATCCCCAGCCCTTTTTTATATTTTATTTTGAGACAGGGTCTTGCTAAGTTGCTTAGGACCTCACTAAGTTGCTGAGGCTGACTTTGAACCTGTGATCCTCCTGCCTCAGCCTCCCAAGCTGCTAGGATTACAGGTGTGCGCCACTGTGCCTGCTGGAATTTTAATAGCAAATGATCTTTATGTATTTTTATGTTAAGTTTGTTCAAGAATCAGTTAACACCTACCATGAGCATTTCCTCTGTGGCTCATCAAGGTTATAGACAAGTGAATAAAAATGTGGTTTTCTTCTAGGGTCTGAAGTATAGAAAATTTGATTTCCCATATGTAAATTTATTTGTAAATAGCCATTCTTTTTTTTATTATTTTTTAAGTGTAGTTGGACACAATGCCTTTATTTTATTTACTTATTTTTATGTGGTGTTGAGGATCGAACCCAGGGCCTCACATGTGCTAGGCGAGTGCTCTACCTCTGAGCTACAACCCCAGCCCCTATAAATAGCCATTCTTATAGTCTTTTTATTTTGATCATTAACTTAGCAGTTAGCATTGAAATCTTAAAATTGTTGTCCATGTCATTTTTCATTAATTTTCTGTCATACCTTTCATTCTTTTTCTTTTTCAGTGAGATTTTTTAAAATACTTATATATATAAGAGTACACTGGGGGTGTTGGGGTTGTGGCTCAGTGGTAGAGTGCTTGCCTAGCATGCAGGAGGCATTGGGTTCTATCCCTGCCACCATGTACAAAATAAACAAAATAAAGGTATTGTGTCCATCTATAACGAAAAAAAAAAAAAATTAGAAAAGGAATATACTGGGGATATAGCTCAGTTGTTAGAGTGTTTGCCTTGCAAGCACAAGGCCCTGGATTCAATCCCCAGCAACACACACACACACCAAAAAAAAAAAAGAATACACTGTATGTTTTCGTCTATCCTAGAGCCATTTTGGCTATTAGGATATTTTGGGGGTTTGGGGGGTGCTGGATAGTGAACTCGGGGACATCCAACTACTGAGCCACATCCCCAGCTCTATTTTTTTGTTTTATTTAGAGACAAGGTCTTACTGAGTTGCTTAGTGCCTCGAAGTTGCTGAGGCTGAGGCTGGCTTTGAACCTCCTCCTTCAGCCTCCTGAGCCACTGGGATTACAGGCATGCTCTACCACACCTGGCTATTAGGATTTTTATAAAGAGAGCTGCTCTGATTTAAAAACTACTATTTGAAGTCTTCTGAAAATTTTTTTTATATCTACCCCCAAGGTAGGAAGTTAGGTGGACTAAAACTCTTAAGGTCACAGCAATGAGGAGAACCCTGTGGGCAGGTTGGGGGCCATGGGAGAGTTAAGGATTATTGCTGAGTGTGTGGGTCTTCTGTCTTTAGGAGTATTTTGATGCTTGCCTGGGTATAATAAAAGGAGGAGGTAAATTAATAGATAATTTCGTATCTTTAAAAAAAAATCTGTGCAGAGCTTTAACAGAAATGTATATGAGGTGGGGGAATGCAAGTAAAAATGTTTGTTCCTAGAGTTTCTCTTTTAGTTCATTTGTTTCCACATTTTGTTTTTGAATTAAATTTAATTGAAATGAGCTACCCAAGTATCTGAGTTGAAAAAGAACCATTCAGACAAGTTGTTGCTGTTAGAGTTGACATGGTATATTTATTCATTTGAATATTTTGGTTTTACTGATTTTATTATTTTACTTCTCACTGAAGAATGTACCTGGAAAAGTTAGCAGCATATAAGTGTACCTCAGGGAATTATATTAAAAGCAGTCACCCTCCATGCATTTATTGTGGGAATATAAAGTAGCACAGCTGCTTTGGAAAATAATTTGGCTAGTAACTCTTCTAATAGGTTTGTACCCAAGAGAATTGAAATCATGTCTACACAAAAACATCAAAGTATATTTATGGCATATTTGTGATAGCTAGAAAATGGAAACAACCCAAATGTTCATACACAGTGAACAGATAACAAAATATGGTATGTCTATACAATGAAATGAACCAATAAAAGGAGTGAAGTATTGATATATACTATTACGTAGATGGACCTTGAAAACCTGCTAAGTGAAACAAGCCAATCACAAAAGATTATAATTATGATTCCATTTGCATTAAATGTCCAGAATAGGCAAATCAATAGAAACAAAATAGATCTAGTTGTCAGGGGTTGGGTTAGGCGGCTAGGGATGGTGAGGGACTGCTGTTGGATATTTATTTTTTTCTTTCTTCTTAAAAAAAATTTATTTTTTTAGTTATCAATGGATCTTATCTATTATTTATGGTGCTGGGGATTGAACCCAGGCCTCATGAATGCCAGGCGAGTGCTCTACCACTGAGCCACAGCTCCCATGAGATTTCTTTTTGATGTGAGAAAATGTTCTGGAATTAGATACTGGTAATGGTCACACAATTCTATGAGTATAGTAAAACCACTGAATTATACTTTAAAAATATGCCCTTTATGGCAAATTAGTCGTATCTCAGTAAAACTGTTAAAACAACCACAATAGCAAAGCAAACTCATGCTTACGTGTTTAACCATTAGGTTCAGAACTAATAAGCCCCAGGAGACCCCTGAATACCCTTCCTAGTCAATTCTGAAAAGTATTCCTGGGAGAAAAAATAGTAGCTGTTTTACTGCTAGTGTTTACTTCCCAGAAGAATCCATTGTGTTGGACTAGACATGAAGCTTTATTCTGAGCATCAGCCAGGCCTAGCAAGCAACTTTTATAAAGTACCATTTTAATCAAATGCTTCTTTGTAATTCCATGGTGCTACTGTGACCTACCTTTGGCAACAATAATAGTCCTTTTAAAAGTAATAGGCCTTTTAAAACAGGTTGTGATGTATTCTTAACTTGTGTTCTCCCCTCCCCCCATAGAAGTAATCTGAAGTTTACCATTTTAAAATAATTTTAAAGCTTTAAAAAAAAAATTTATTTTTCAGTGTCTTACTGGCATGGAATCCAGGGTCCTGTGCATGCTAGCTAAGTAAGCATTCTGCCACTGAGCTCCAGTAGTTGCCCCTGCACCAGCTACTACTTTTTTACTTCTCCTAATCTTGCCTCCCTCATTAGAGGAGGGTTATTTAATAATGTCCTTATGGTGAATCAGATTAGCATTTACAGTTATTTTATTCTGTGTATCGCTTCTGATCTCAAAATTTAAAAGAATCAATCCCTAAATGTTTATGTGCTTCTAAATATTCTAACTCAAAGTAAGGTCAGTTTTGATTTTTTGCTTTTCAGTGATGTGTTGGCATTGCCCATTTTCAAGCAGGAAGATCCTAGCCTTCCATTGGATGGTGAAACGAAACATCCACCCTTTCAGTATGTGATGTGTGCTGCCACATCACCGGCAGTAAAACTACATGATGAAACACTCACTTACTTGAACCAAGGTTGGTATGGGTATACCATATTTTGAAATGTAAGAATTTACAAAAATCCAAAATAAATGTTTTGGCATCGTAGCCTAGATTTCTGGCAATAATTTTTTCTTGAATTTGACAATATTAGTTAAAATTTTATTTTTAATTTTTTTTTTTAATTTTTATTATTGGTTGTTCAAAACATTACATAGTTTTTGACATATCATATTTCATACATTTGATTCAAGTGGGTTATGAACTTTACTGTAAGCCAACAGACTAATACTTTGTAGAAACTAATTTGCATTAAAGAGAGTTTGTGGAGTAAGATTTATCACAGGATTTTCAGAAACCGTCCAAAGGAGAGGCAAATAGGAAAGGATGTCAGTTATTTTTAGGGACATTGGTTTCATTATGGAACTTGAATGAATCAGAAGTCCAGTCAGCCACCTGGGTCTTGGACATGGCACAGGTTTGTGCTGGAAATAGACTTAAGCTACACCATGAAGTCTGTGGTTAAATAAATGATATAAAGATAAACTCATGTAGAGTTTACCATTAGAAAGCATAATTGATTTTTTTTTTTTTTTTTTTCTTTTCTTTTTGGAGGTGCTCCTTGCAGTTTGGACACTAGCTAATGTGACTTAACCACTGTAAAAAGTACTTTTGTTATTCAGGAAAAGCTGAAAATTAAGTGTTTGGCCTATTTACTTTTATGTTTATACATTTCTTTAGCAAAATTGGAATTATATATCTCTTTGCTTATTGTAATTATTTTACTGCCATTAAATAGAATCTTTAATTCCTTGTGCTTTGGAAAGATTTGGTAGATTCTAGACTATTGTGATTAATATTCTGAAATGTGAAAGAATAACTTAATTTCTAACTTTGTTTGATATATAAGTTTAGAATCTGAGTGTGGGAATCTTTATCTTCAAATAATTCTGTCTGTATTGTGACAAAATCTTCATTTGTTTTTAACATTTAGTATTTGGGAGTCGGTTATTTTCAATTTGAGTTTTACATTTGGAAAAACATTAAGGATTTATTTGGTAGTCTGTTTTAGAATAAAAATATCAGAAGAAACAAATATCAGAAGAAACAATGTTAGACAAGGATATTTACTGTAACTCAATTTTTTAAGATTTTATTTTATTTTTTTGCAGTGCTGGGAATAAAACCCAGGGCCTCAGACATGCTAGACAAGCACTTTGCCACTGAAGTACATCCCAGGCCCATTGTTAAATTATTTCTAAAGACAAAAAAGGATATAACCCGAATTTCTCTTCTTTGGGGAATAGTTGAGGGCCTTATCAAAACTAGTTCTTAAAATGGTCATGTAATGAACCCTGAATCCTTCTGTGCCTACTCTATATATACATATATAATGAATATATGTGAACATAAATGTATTTTGTGGAGTCTATTTATGGTAACGGAGTCAGAGTTATTTCAGACTGTGGGAAGATTTACAGTTTGGTTAAACAAAGTGGATATTTAATGAATTTCAAGTACTTGTAAGGGATCAATACAATTTACTTTAAACAGCTTTGGATTGATTTTTGTCTTTCATTTTAATGTAGACAATGAGATAATTTGAACTAAAAAGGACTTTTGAAATTTAATGGCTTATAACATCATGAAACCTGTTCAAATGGTGCAAATATATAATTAGCATTTCAGTTTAGTCCATTTTCCTCTTTTGTTTGGCATTTGGGGGAAACACGTCATAATGTATCTTATAGCATTTACTCATTTACGGAGAAAAGATGGCCAATTCTTACTGTTTTACTAAGAATAGTTTGTTTTTCTGTTGTTTTTGCTGTGCTGGGGGTGGAACTGAGGGCCTTGCATATGCTAGGCAAATGCTCTACCACTTGAGCTACACCTCCAATTCCACTAAAAGCAAAAAAAAAAAAAAAATTTTCCCTTTGTGTTACAGTATTGGCGATTGAACCCATTGTTGCTCTACCACTGAACTACTTCCTTGCCCACCCCCACCCCCCCTTTTTTTTTTTTTACTTTGAGATAGTGTCTCACTAAGTTGCCCAGGCTGGCCATGAACTTATCTCAGCCTTCTGAGTTACTGTGATTACAGGCATGTGCCCCTGTGCCATCTAGAGCTTTTTGAGTATGATGATGTTCCCAGGGGAAGGTCCTTGAATGCTTTGTGTTGGAAAAAATATTGATTGACTGGATATTTATAGCTTTACATGGAGCAGTGGTTTTCCAACTATAGCATCCATTAGATTCACCTGAAGGGCTTGTCAAAAACATGAGTGCTGTGCCTCAGAGTTTTTAAAATTTGTTTTAATTAGTTACACATGACAGTACAATGACCTTGACATATCATACATTTGAATCAGATGGGATATAATTTCTCATTTTTCTGAGTGTACAGGTTGCAGAATCATATTGCAATGCAGTCACATATATACACACAGTAATAATAATATGTGTTTCATTCTACTATCCTTCCTATTCCCCCATTCCCTCCCCTCCCCTCCCATCACTTCTCTCTACCTAATCTAAAGTAACGCTATTCTTTTTTTTTTCTTCCTCACATTGATTTAGTAAATCTGGTGTGGAACCCAGGAATCTGCATTTCTTTCTCTTTTTTTGTTTTTAGGAGTCTGCATTTCTGATAAGTTTCCAGTTCATCCTGCTGGGTATAATTTCTGGGGCTCACACTTGAGTTTTATTTTATTATTTGAATATTTGGGCAAGTAGTTGGGCTTCTCCTCAACCATTCTTTTTTTTTTTTTTTTTTGGTACTGGGGATTGAACCTAGAGGTGCTTAACTAAGTTACTTAAGGCCTTGCTAAGTTGCTGAGGCTGGCTTTGAACTTGGGACCCTCCTGCTTCAGCCTTCCAAGTTTCTGGGATTACAGGTGTGCACTGTGAGGCCTGGCTCAACCATAACCTTTTTTAAAGATGGATTTCCTCATAGGAGAGTTGGCCCTGAGTCAGGGACTGAATGCTGGTTTTTTTTTTTTTTTGTTTTGTGGTGCTGGGGATTAAACCCAGGGCCTTATGCATGGGAGGCAAGTACTCTACAACTAAACTGTATACCCAGCCCTTGAATACTATTCTTTGACTGTGACTTGCTCACTGTTTGTAGCCTGTCCTTAGGCACACTGCCCACCTTCTGCTTCTTATACAGCTATTGATGGAGGATATTTGTCATTGTGTAACAATGTAAAGAAAATTAAAGAAGCTGGGCTCAGTGGTGCATGCCTGTAATCCCTGGGGCTCAGGAGACTGAGGTAGGAGGCTTGGGAGTTCAAAGCCAGCCTCAGCAAAAGCAAGGCACTAAGCAATTCAGTGAGACCTTGTCTCTAAATAAGGTACAAAATAGGGCTGGGAATGTGACTCAGTGGCTGAGTGCCCCTGAGTTCAATCCCTGTACACCCCCCCAAACAAAAACAAAAAACAAACAAAAAAAATTGAAGGAGAAATTCTGTATAGTAGTTTTGTCAAGTAGAAATTGGAACAAGTTTTGAAGCTATAATGATGATTGATGTCTTAGTTTGTCATTTTCTTCCTTTTTTGGGGGGGGTGTGTGTGTTTTCGAAACAGAGTTTAAAAACTGTGTCTTTGTTTATACTGGAGTATCCATCCATAATAAGATATAAGACACTGACTTTGTGGAGCAAAACTGTAGTCCCAATATTGAATATCTAGCTCTCCCTTTGAGCAAGTTTCTGGCTACAGTAAATTGCTCCTTGTGTTATATCTGGGGGCTGATTCTTTGATACCCCACATTTCATGATGTGAATGAAACTTCTGATCTTACCTCCTTGCTGAATTCCAAATTGGCTCATTGATGCTGCTGGATCAGCACCTAAATCTTCAAGTGAAAAGAACCTTTCTCCTAGTTTCTCCCCAAATGCCTGTTCATTTGGAGGCCAAATTCTACTTGGAGAATACTCTGCTAGGAATGTTAATTAACCAATATTACTACTTTGCAAACAGATCTTAGACCTTAAGAAATAACATTTTTATTGGCTTAATTTTCTGTTAAATATTATTATAAACTTCGGGAAAAATAAGATTTTTAACTAGTTTCATTTTATTCTGTAGTAGATTTTCTTCTGAATAGTTTTGGTTATCGTTACCTCATTAAATTTCTATGTCAGGATCTTAGAAGTTTCTTGGGTTCCATGTTGCACTGGAGTCCATGTGAGGAAGCTAGACTTAACTGTATACTCAAAGGTTGGTGGGGACATGAACTCAAAACAGTTATATTTTTCAACTCTGGCAGTACTTTTCTTTTCTAAGCCCATAGGGAGCAAAATATTAAAACATGAAAGATAAATTCAAAAGATAAAGCTAAAAACAGGACCAGTGTTTCATAGAGTATTACACGGATATTAACATCATGCTTTATTAATCATGGAGCAGCCTTTATATTTTAGTTAGAACCATGGCTAATGTTTCAGGAAGTCATGTAATTAAAAAAGAATTATGGATAGGAGACAAATAAAAGGAAGCAGTTTAAAAAAAAGTATGATTGTTCATTCATTGTATATTACTATTACCAATGAAGAATATGTAGTTTCCACAGGGAAAGCCGTTTGAATCATAACAGATGTTACATATAGACTTTTTTTTTAAGCCTCATTTGATTTTATAAAAATAAATACTTAGAGTGGTTTAATAGAAGGGCAGTAAGTCTTGAGATCAGTTTGTGGAAGCAGATTGAACTTTGTATTGAGTACAGAAGTTTCTCCTTAGATTCACCAGGAAGAAAAACACAAAAGAAGATAGGAGCATTGGGATTTCTTCCTTTATTTCATTATTCTCAAACCCGAGAACTTCACATTTCTGAGGATCACACAATAATCCCAGTGAGATTGTTTTCTCTCCCTCTCCAGCAACTGAATGAAAGAGCTTCCAGGACACTGTGTACTTGGTCCACCTCCCACTGGCTGTTTTTCTTTGGGTTACTCTCTTCATGCCAGCAAGTGGTTTAGCCCTATACTCCTTAGGTGTTTCTGTCTTTAAATGGCCTTACATAAAACTGTATGCTGAAAAGTCCCCTCTTAATAGCTTTAATCTCTTCCTCAAAGGTCCAGGTTTGTAAATCAGTTTACTAACTTGGATGTCCAATAGGTATCTCAGACTTCATATATTCAGTTGATTTCTTTTTTTTTTTTTTTTAATTTCAATATTTATTTTTCAGTTTTCGGCGGACACAACATCTTTGTTTGTATGTGGTGCTAAGGATCGAACCCGGGACGCACGCATGCCAGGCGAGCGCGCTACCGCTTGAGCCACATCCCCAGCCCCTTCAGTTGATTTCTTAATTTTGCCAAGTTTTTTCCCTGTTGTCTTCACCACGTCAGGAAATGGCAATTGTACTTTAGTTCCTTGATCAAAGATCTGGAGTAATCCTCATCTCTTTTTTTTGTCTTAACACTCTGTCTAATTCAGTAGAAAGGGAAAGCTCTCCTTAGGCTCTACCTTCAGAGTATCTCCAGAGAGTGGCCTCTTATAGTCCCATCCCTATATCAGTATATGTGAGTGACTTCCGTTTATCCTTGCCAGCCTAAACTGAGGATGTAGACTCCTTAGATAGGTGAAAAAGTGATTTCAGTGTAGTTTTAATTTGCATTCTCTCATGGAGGTTGAATATCTTTTAATATGATTAACTTGGTGTTTTGTTTTTCTGTGAACCCACATGTTCATTTCATTTGCTTTTTTTTTACTTTAGAGAACATTGAGCATTTGTTAGCAATTTTGTGAGCGCTCTTTACGTATTAGGGAGATCAGTCCTTTCTGTGTGCTGAGTTTCAGATATCCTCTCTTTCATTTTTTTTGTCTTCACTAGTCAGACATGCTGAGAGGTGCAGACTTCATTAGTTTACATTCTCCATATTATATGACTTTTATTTCTCTTCTGTCTTTGTGCACTTGACTTTTCAAAATTTATTTTTTGTTCTTTTAGATGTTGATGGACCTTTATTTTATTCATTTATTTATATGTGGTGTTGAGAATCAAACCCAGGGCCTCACACATGCTAGGCAACTGCTCTACAACTAGCCATAACTCCAGCCCCTACACATACATGGACATAATATCTTTATTTTTGTTTATTTATTTTTATGTGGTGCTGAGGATAGAACCCAGTGCCTCACATGTGCAAGACAAGAGCTCTACCACTGAGCCACAATCTCAGCCCTGCACTTGATTTTTAAAAAATTTTTTTTTATAGTTTTATTTGTTTATTTTATGTGGTGCTGAGGCTCGAACCCAGGGCCCACATGTGCTAGGCAAGCACTCTACCACTGAGCCGCAACACCAGCCCTAATTAAGCATTTTTAAAAATTTTAATTTCTTTTTCCAATCTGTATCGTAGCTTAACTTTTAGAAATTTCTCTTGCTATAAAGATGTTTTTAGTGTTAATCACTCAATCCATTGAATGAATTTAAGGAGGAGTATTTCTTACTAATATACTACATGTAGTTTTCCTTCACCAGTTTTGAAGTGATTTAGTTGTTTGGTAACGCTTTGTTGAATTTTTACATATAATTTAGAAACTTTGTATATTTTTCTGGGAGTGTGGACAAGATATTACTACTTATAGAATCTGATCTTCACGTGTTGCTAGAAGCATTCATAATTTTTACTAATTTTTCTGCATGCCAAATTATACAGGGATTTTTATTGCATAATAATAAATAATCCAGAAACCATTTTTGTGGGTTTGGAGTACACAATTAATTTTTAGCAGTTTATCTTCTTAATTATCTAGTTTGGTATATGACTATCTTTGTGTTTTTAATAGACATTAATTGAGCAGTGAACACTTGTGATGTGGCTTCATTAGACACAGGAAAAGACTCCAGCATTAAAAATTGGCCTTCGTGGGCTGGGATGTAGCTCATTCTTAGAGCATTTTGTGATCATGTCTGAGATCTTGGGTTTGATCCCCTGCACCAGAAAAAATATTGTCCTTGGTCCATAAAAAAACAAAACAAAAACCTGTGCACACTAATGTTTATAGTACCACTCATTGTAGCCTCAAAGTAAAAAGAACCCAAGTGTCCATTAGATGATGAAGGGATACACAAAATTTGGTATATTCATGCAATAGAATAATATTTGGCAATAAAAAGGAATGCAGTTATGCTAAGTAAAAGAAGCCAGTCACAAGGAAAGCCACATATTTAAATGAAGTGTCCAAAGTAGGCAGGTCTCTATAGACAGAAAAATAGATGAATGGTTACAAGGAGGGTGCAGGGAGATGGGTGAGAGTATATGAGGTAACTACTAATGGGTTTAGATTTCCTTTTAGGGTGATGAAGATATTCTAAAATTGTTAGTGGTGATGGATGTACAACTCAGAATATACCAAAAAGCAGTGAATTATTTATGGTATTTAAATTTTATCTCAAAAGAGTTTTGTTATAGGTCTGGGGTTGTGGCTCAGTGGTAGTAGAGTACTTGCCTAGCATGTGCAAGGCCCTGGATTCGATCCTCAGCACCACATAAAAATAAATTTAAAAAAAAGATATTGTGTCCAACTACAACTAAAAAAAATATTTAAAAAAAAGTTTTATAGAAAATTTATTGTGGAGTAGCAGATTAAAGTAAATCAACAAAGATACTCTTCAGTCTTTTGTAATCATGTAAGAAGGAAAGGATGGTGTGATTTTTAGGAAAGAGAATGATCAACCTGAATTTGTTTCTCTACAAATTAGAAAATTAACGTTGGATGGTTTTAAATTCTAAGAGACGGGTATGTTGAACAAGGTGATGTTCTTTATTTACATGGACTGTGTTTGATACATAATTTCTTTAAATAGGTCAGTCTTACGAAATTCGAATGTTGGATAATCGGAAAATGGGAGATATGCCTGAGATCAGTGGAAAGTTGGTAAAGGTAAGATAACTTTTTTTTATATGAACTGGTGCTGGGGAATAAATCCAGGGCCTCATGCATGCTAGGCAATTGCTTTACCACTGAGCTATGAGCTACATCCCCTGCCCAGGACAGTCTATTGTAATCTGAAATGATATTTCAGTGATTGAATAAAGTGACATTTTTCTATAAGAGTTATTTAAAATTTTACTTCAAGAAGTAATGACTATATTTAAACTTTAACTTTTTGAGCTATTTTTTTTTTAACTCACCAATAAAATGGCAGTTGACAGTTATTAAGAACCAAGAAACAGTAGAAAACTTAGTTGCAGTTGAGGAGGAAAAAACCCAATACTTCAACAGAAAACTGTTTACTTCTCTTTAAAAGTAAATGTGAATGTTAATATAGGACTTTAAAAATCCTTATATCTGACTTTAAAAAAATTCATAAAATTAAATAAAATTTCATTAAATAAAATAAAATCTCTATTTACCCTACTGATATATCTGAATGAAGAAGTTAGTCATCCCAGATAAAGGAGGTGTAGCCATTGTTTAGTCAACCTGTTAGGATATTTATTCAGAATCATCCTGGCCCCTTGTGGTGTTATGCAGCGTGGGTCATTCCAGCCTCTACTTGTCATGCATCAAGGCTTATTATAAATTTCACAGTGTTAGAGGGCAAGGCCTATCGAAGATCATGATTTGGGGAAAGGCAAAACTTCCAGCGTTAGCAAGAGGCCAGCAGGTATGAGTTCTGATCCTTCCATCTTCCCACAGAATGGCATGTCATGGCCTAGGTGCTGCTGGGCCCTCAGTATGGAGAGGCATTCCATTGGAAAGACCCTCCCCTCTGTGGATCTGTCATTTTAGAGGGTGAGCATGGGAAAGGCAGCCTTGTGGAGGGAATGGATGCTTGGGCTGCTTGGTGATATGCACTCTAAATTTGGTGTGCTAACTGGGAAAACCAGTTGCCCAGCACCTCCAGGTCTGTGCTGAGAGCCTTTGGGATATTTTAGTACTCATTTCACTCCTAGGGGCAGGAAGTTTCACTCTTTTAGAAAGTTAAGCTTTGATCCTTCTCCTTATGAGAGAAATATTAGGGGATTTGGTCTCTGCTGAATTATCTTGCTAGCTCATAGTGAGCTCCAAGATCTTTCTTTTTGACTCTTGGGGCTTCTGATATAATTGGAACAGAAGGAGGTTATTTGTCCATTCCCACAGTTACTATCTGCACCTTAGGTCCATCTTTTCTTTGTCTAATCAGTGGTTATTCTCATTGAGCATGAGTCAGATTATCTTCCTCTTGGCATTCTGGCCTGAGGCAAACACCCTTTAGATCCACTGTTTTTAAAAAGTCATCAGCTTTGTTCATAATGAGCAGGCTCTACTTGAATTGGCTCTACTGTGTTTGACTGTAATGACAAACTGTTCACAGTTTGATCAAGGAGCCAAACTAATACTTTTAGGTTCCATTGTCTAGAAAGCTTAGAAATGTATCTTGTGGTCCTAGTTGGCTTGTTGCTTTCAAGGTCACTTTTGGGCTAATTTGCCATTTGTACCCTACCTGGTTTAAATTCAACTAAGGTTTTTTTGTTTTTATGGTATTGGAGATTGAACCCAGGACCTTGAACATGCTAGCAAGTGCTCTTTCACTGAACTGTACCCCACCTCAGTGATACTTTTATTTAAAGGGGAAATGTGGGTATATTTTTCTGTCACAGTAAGTTAAATTTGATGACTGTAACATGCTGGTTTAAAAAAAAAAAAGTAGCAGTGTAATAGGGTCGAAAAATTGTTTTAATTGTAGATCTGCAATAGGACTTGATGTATCCTGTCTTTAAACTAGATCCAATTGTTAGAACAATTGTTTTGTCCTCTGATTATGATAAAATTTGAACATACCCAGAAGTAGAGAGAATGGTACAATGAATCTGCATATGTCTTTCATGAAGTAGTATGTGAGAAATAGATCTGAATCTGTCATGAGTTCTAGTGATATGTTCTACCAACTTAGTTATCAACAATTTGCTGATCTTGTTTCATCTGTTCCCCCTTGGGTTTTGTTTGTTTTTAGTGGGTGTGTGCAATACACATAGTAAATTTATGGATTTACTGTTTTGTAATTTTGACTCAGTTCATCGTTCTTGACTATTTGGTGTTCTGTGGAGAATATAACAAACATTGATATCCAGACCAAATGCCCCAATTGTTTTTAGCAAAGCACAAAGAAAGGCAGTTCTCAAGTAGTTATCATTGTTTATTGTCAGTGAAAACAAATTGGCTTTCTAGGGCAGTTCTTTCAGTATGTGATAAGATTTAGAAATAATTAGTCTGATAGATGAGACTTAGTGTTTAAAATACTTTTGGCAAGCTAGTTAAAATACCTCTCAGATTAACTTGTAATGTCAGGGTTAATTAATTAAGTTGTTCATCTTTCTTGGATTTACTTCCAAAATAAAACATGTAAAAAGCAACTCATGCTCAAAACCAATGCAGGCAAAGAAATAAAGGGAAAAAAAGGCAACAGTGACACTTCATCATGAGATAATAAACTCTTAAAACCAGTCAGCTATAAATTTAGTGAATGTTCTACTAACTTCATCGTAGCATATATACTACTTATACACTGACTGAAAGGGATTAATTTTAAAAGGTTTTACTTTCAGCTCATCTTCAATTTGATAAGCCACCTGTCTGATTTTTGTTGGATGTGCCAGAATATATTCACTTATGCCCTGGGAGCTTGCCTGGGATTCAGAGCTACAGAAATCAATCCCACTTTCCTTTGAGTTTCCTCTTATATCTTGCTTTTTCTTTATTATGGTCCTCTTTGTCTTCCTTACTGTACTACTTTAGTGTGACTTTCTGGAATGAGGCTTACTGCAATCTCATAAGTCTAATATCTTAATGCCATGTGCAGTACTGTGTAGTACCATGTAATACCATACTATTTTCTTCTTAATTTGTGGATTTAGTCTGGTTATTACTGAACATGGAAGAATCAAAGTCATGACATTTTATGTATTATGCTCTCTTCTGAGGGAAACTAGCTAACAAATTTGAACCACTGGCATTGGTTCCGAACACAGGGCCTACCACCAGCCATGCACCATTGCTGTAAGAGCTTTGCTGCAGGCTGGAGATGGTGTAAAGAGGGTGCATCTCAAAGAAACAACTTATTACTATTAAGTGGTTTCCTTCAGAATATCAGCCATGTTTGGATAGTATTTAAGGAGTCGGGAAAGCAGGGGTACCAAAGTAGTATTTATATGTATTGCCAACGAATGATTTCCTGTTCAAATCAACAGTATTTTATTATCTTCTCAGAATGTCACTCATAATTAATGTCAGAAACATTAATTAGTTCAAATTTGTTGCCTGAGTGCATTTTGATCATTTGTCATCTTTTTCCGGAAATGAAATAGTTGGTATCATGAAGAGCAGAGGATTGGCCTAGAGTTTGTGGAGGAGAATTAAAACTTCTAGGAATTTGAGTGTTCAGATAAAATTTGACATCCCCCCTCCCCACACCTTAACCTCAGATAATCTCAGGTTAAATAGTTGAGAATGAATTTTGCAATTGGGGTTTCTTTTACCATTGTGCCTGATATTCTCTTATCTCTGTTTATAATACCTTTTCATTGTCATAGTGCCTATATGCTTCTGCCATTTTCTTCAAATAAATATAATTCTTGCTCGCTAATTTTAAATCACTAATTCTACTGATTTTGAATAGTAACATCAAATTATTTTATAAAATTTATATCTCAGTTTTCTTTTTATTTATGCTTCTTATTTTGAGTTATAAGTCTTTTCACCAAATAAATATATATAAAGTGTACCAGAATAGAAAAGCTCACGTATGGAATGTTTAAGCAGAATCGGATTTTATATGCTCTTCTACCATAGGTTACTACATAAGAAGCGAAAATGCTGTTACATTTTAGCTGGAGTGGTTTAAAAGTACTCATTTTCCCCACTTATTCCATAGAGCATCATAAGGGTTGTATTCCATGACAGACGGCTACAATATACAGAACATCAGCAACTTGAAGGTTGGAAGTGGAATCGCCCAGGAGACAGACTTCTTGATTTAGGTACACGTGGTGGTCAAAAGACCATGTCGATGAAGGTGTTGTAATTTAGCCATGTCTATTAATGTGTTAGCATCATGTGTAATTAATTATGTAGAGAAAGTTTTGGTATTAGTAAATCCTGTGCCTTGAAGATTTAAAATGTGAAGTTGGTTTTTTGGCACTGAACTGAACAGGGATTTTATGATTTTGAAACTATATAATTCTCACTTGGCCACATCCATTGTATTATTAAAATGAAATAAAAGCCATGGTAGGCGAATATATCATTCTTACTAGGTGTATTTTGATATTGAAGACAGGGTTGACCACAGAGAACATTGAGGGAAAAAGTTCAACATGGATATAATTATTTTCTTAGGACATAATGTAGTAAGTTTAAGTTTTTTGTTTATTGTTTCTTGAGATGAGGTCTTACTATGTTGCCCAAGGTGGCCTTGAACTCCTGGGTTTAAGTGATCCTACTGCCTTCTGAGTAACCAGGACTACAGGCCCATCACCACACCCAGCTCAAGTTGTAAGTTTTTTAATTATTTAAAATGGATGCATTTTCATGTAACTTCTTTTTAAAATGCAGATATTCCAATGTCTGTGGGCATAATCGATACAAGGACAAATCCAAGTCAGTTAAATGCAGTTGAGTTTCTGTGGGACCCTGCAAAACGTACATCTGCTTTTATTCAGGTATGGATTTTTACATTAGAAACATACTGACCCAGTTATTTAGGTCATGGTGAAATTGAATTTTTGATACATGATATTATTTTTTTTAAATGTTATTTGTAAACTGTCTTATAATAGCCGCCCCCCCACCCTTTGGTACTGGGGATTGAACCTAGAGGCACTCAATCACTAAGCCATGTCATCAGTCCTTTTTGTTTTTTATTTTGAGACAGAGTGTAAATTGTAAGTTGCTAAGGCTGGTGTTGAGCTTGGGATTCTCCTACTGTAACCTCCCAAGTTGCTGGAATTATAGGCATGCACCACTGTGCCTGGCGTTTTTTTTTTTTTTTTAATATACACAATTAAAATGGGTTTGCAGGGGCTGTGGCTCAGTGGCAGAGCACTTGCCTAGCATGTGTGAGGTTCTGTGTTCGATTCTCAGCACTGCACATAAATAAATAAATAAAATAAAATGGGTTTAAGCTACTCAATTCATCATATTATAGAAAAAGACTTTCTGTGATATCTAAAGATTATTCAAGTTCTATTTTTACCATTAGTAATCGACAATAAAGATTTTCATCATTTTTAATGAACAAAAACTGCTATTTAAAAAAATGATTGAAAAAAGTTTTAAAATTCTTGGTGGCATTGTTAAAACTTTTAATACTGAAATTTTCAAACCTTCACAAACAGAACACTGGTTCTCCATGTACCCACCTGGCTTCACCAGTTATTAGTTTTTTCTCATTTAGAATTATTATTGGCATACTTTAAAACAAATTCCAGACATATTTCATCCATCAAGAACATGTATATTGAAAAGTTGAATTTTTTAAAAGTAACATTATAATATCATTATTACATATTTATTAAAAAGTAGTAATTCTAATGGTATGTTCAGATTTATAATATTTATGGAGGAATTTAAACTTGTGAGTAGGCAATCTTTATATTGAAAAGAGAAAACATTTAATTCTTGGGTGATCTAAGTAGGCTATGGATCATATCAACTGTAAAGAATCATTAGTATTTTGCTGCTGGGAGCAGTGGCACACACCTGTAATCTCTGATTGGAGGGGCAGAGGCAAGAGGATTGCAAGTTTGGGGCCATCTTCAGCAAATTATCAAGGCCCTAAGCAAGTTAGTGAGATCCTGTGCCAAAACACTGTGGCTCAGTGCTAAAGCACCCTTGGGTTCAACCATCACCAAAAATAAGTAAATAAATCATTAGTATTTTGCATTATGGTGGTCTACCAAATGTTCCTCATCTGTTAATCTTTGCGGCATGGTTGATACTAATTGAATATTTTTCTCATGCTATTGATGTTTGTCTGTAGGATAACCACTTATGTAGTGAATGGTAACACCACCTCAGGTTGTTAATAATAAAATCTTGGGTTGTGCAGTCATAAGTCATTGCAGAAATCTGCTTTCACATTGCAAGTAATTTGAAGATGGTACATGTATGTAGCAAGCAAAAATGACCATAGTGCTGTACTCTAAAGCTGTTTTCTCAAGCTGGCATTTAGGCAAGAGTGGAAGATGAATATTGCTTCGGAGTCCAAAATAGATTTTTAAGGGTTCTGGAGAATTTAGAAGGATATGAGTCCTTCGTTTTCTGGGCTGTGGAAATTCCCCAGGCGTGTATCACAGATTGGTATGTCTGTGTAAGAGCCTTAGTAAGATGATTGGCTGTCTGAAATAGGGGTAATGGCAGTAAAGGATAAACCACTGACAGCTCAGAATGATGAAGTAAGGATTGCTGTGGATGAAGTAAGGAGTAGGGCTTAGGACCCTGGGTCTAAGAGTAGCATATTGTTCAGTGTGGAGGTAGGTGACATATATAGGAAGCCATTGTACTTTCAAGTCCTGCATTAGAGGAGGGAGAATGTAATAGGGAAAGAGGTTGTTCTGAGCAAATCCAGAACTACTCATTGGATTTCTAAAAGAAATCATTGGATTACTAATACACAGGATGTATTAAAAGCTAGGGAAATTCACAAGAGAATTTTGCTGATATGTGAGAGTTTTTAAGGTTCTTGAATGTGTGCTGGTGGCATGCTATCTAACTGGGAACTAAATAGGCAATCCATGGGAGGTGCTTTGAAGCCACTTCATCTTGCATTGATTTTTAGGTACACTGCATCAGCACAGAATTTACTCCTCGGAAACATGGAGGTGAAAAGGGAGTACCTTTCAGGATCCAGGTTGACACCTTTAAGCAGAATGAAAATGGAGAATACACAGATCATCTTCACTCCGCTAGTTGCCAAATTAAAGTTTTTAAGGTAAGAAATAGAAACCAGGCTGTCAGTAATTAGGATTCAGTTTTGCTTTTAAAGCTGTTTACAGTATGATGAAGGAAATAATCTTTGTTTTTAAGCCTAAAGGTGCAGACAGAAAACAAAAAACTGACCGAGAAAAGATGGAAAAAAGAACAGCTCATGAAAAAGAAAAGTATCAGCCGTCCTATGATACCACAATCCTCACAGAGGTAATGTAATGTGGCATTTGGTTTTGGAAGAGAAGCAGAGGTTGTGTATTATTAGCACTACCTCTCAGACGAGTTTCACAACAAAGGGGTTGGGAAAGATTGGGTGGTAGAACAACATGATATTCTTTGAGAAATTTGTAGGGAAATATTTAAATTTGGGAATTTTTATGGATTAGTTTTGTGGGTGGGATCTTGAATGAAGATGCTGAAATCCCAATCAGGTCTCAGAAACAGACCTTAAAACCTTGAAGTTGGCAAGAGATTATTAAATCGGGGCCTAGAATGTCCAATTTTTGTCACTGCTGGGGTTTTGCATTTTCTTTAACTTTGAATCCTGTTAGTCATACATTTGTTTAATTGGACTGCAGAGACATGAAACAGGGTATTAGATCTTTCTTTGTATAATGAAAAGACATTGATCCCAATCTTTGGTGTTTGTCCAGATGAGGCTTGAGCCTATAATTGAAGATGCAGTTGAACATGAGCAGAAAAAGTCCAGCAAGCGGACTTTGCCAGCAGACTACGGTGATTCTCTGGCAAAGCGAGGCAGTGTAAGGGACTTCTGCTTCTCTTTTCATTGTGCAAGAAACCTTGTACAGTGTTAGATATAGGACCAACTTCCACTGAAAAGTAAAGCCAAAATTGTTTTTGATGTCCATGTCTTGATTTAATTTGCTTTTGTTTAGACTTCCTGCTTTCTGTTTGTTCCTCACTGAGGAAAATTTCCTAAATCTAACACTTTAAAACAAAGCAAAAACAATGTTGACCATATTGGGTGGTTTTGGAGGGAAAAAAGAATACACCCAGAGATTTGTGTTCCCTCCTTGTCTCCTTCCCTCTTCCCTCCCTCCCTCTTTCTCCTTCACACACACACCTCCTCCAAGAGCACTGAAATTAATTGAAAATTATTTCTCTATTTAAATAGTTATTTTTAAAATAGTTGTCATTTTTGTGTAATTAAAATTTTTTTTTTGCTTTCTCTTGTGTAGACCTGATAAGAAAATTTTGTGGATATTTAAACAATGGCAGCAAGCTTGACATTAATATGTGCAATATTCTATGTCACATTTCCTTGCATGCAGTGTAAGAATCTGTGTCTGTCTGTGCTTTTAAAAGCCTATTTGGCAGCACTGGTAGAAAAAAACATCTTTGACTGCATTAGTGATTCCTCTTGGCACCCACCTGCATTGTGACTTAATGCTTCAGATTAAAGCAGTGCACCTCACTACACTTAGACCTGGGTCTCCTCAATTTGCAGTCCAGGAGGCTTTTGGTTGTGTATTAGCCTTTTCAGGTTAAGTAGAGCAGATCTTTATTTCATGACACAGCTCTTCATCTAACAGTCCACAAAAGACTATTTTATTATGCAAACTCAGATTAGTTATATACTAGTAGCATTAAAGAATAAAAAACAAATTGGTATCATATATATTAATGAGTACTCTATTCATTGTTGCGTGTTCACACTATTAAGGTGCCAAAAACGGATTTTTCGCTCTCCTACATACACTTGTGATTAATTATAGATCTTGAAACAGGCACCATCAAAGGAACCTTGATTCCAGTTTAAAGCATTGAATAAAAATGTTTTAAATTTTTCTTCATGCAATCATACTGAAAATGTACACATCCTAGTGCCACAGGGAGCACACATGTTGCATCTTCTTTAACTGGGCTTTTAAATTTTAAATCAATGATTTTTGGAACCACTAAATATTCTTTCCCAAAATGCTTGTCTCTCCAGTTTTATCTTCTGATTCCCCAGATGAAGACCCATAATGTTCTTAGTAGATTTCTTTAGGGAAATCCTGGTAACTCAACTCACTTTCCCACTCCGTTTATAAACCATTTAGCTAACTTAAATGGTAATTCATAAATAAAAGAAATCTGTTACAGCCCTGAGCTAATCTGAAGATGAGAAAGTTGTTGGGAAATCTTTAATGATTCTTAACTCAAGTCTAAAGTATGCAAAACGTCAGCAGTTCACTGGCCTGGGATTTCACATCTTCCTAGTGTGTTGCTTGCTGCCCTGGCTGCATTTGGTTTGGGTAAGATGCTTCTAGATGTGGTTTGAGCTCATCGTAGAAACCTATTTTAAAAAGCAGGTTACTGATAAGAAAGAAGGTCTGCAGCAATTCTTTATCATATACTTCTTCAAATGTCTACAAAGGAAGGCCAATATTGCTTATAGTTTTTTGGATAGTTATATTTGGCTTTCAGTAAAAAGGGATGTCCAGTGTATTGTTAAAATCTAAAAGGCTGATGAAATGGTCCCACACTGAATCATTACTACCACTGGTACCCAGGTGCTACACAACAAAACTCTTAGCATGTCTACTAATCTTTGATTGGCTCACATCAGGCCTGCCAGTTTTTACAGCCTTAAGTGGGTCATCATTCTTTAATCTACTTGAGGAGATACTCATTCACAGTGTACTGAAACTAGAATTATATGATCAATTAGTCCTAGTGTCTATGCATTACAGTGTTTGGGAACATAGGAACATTGCCTAATTTTAACAAGTGTTATTGGGCTGGCAATTCAGCTTAATGGTGAAAAGCTTGTCTAACTTGTATGAGGCCTGCGTTTGATTCCATGACCACAAAAACAAAACAAAGCAGCACTCCTCTTGTACTGTTAAAAAAATCTAAATGTGTAAAAGTGAAAGCTTTGTGTAGGGAGTGTGAATAAATTTGGCCTATTTACTTTGTCAAACTAACTTGAAGCTTAGTTCATTTCCTCAAAAAGCTGACAGTAATCATTAAAGCAAATATGGGAGACAGTGTTTTTAATAAAAAAATTTCATTTTTTAGATGTGTGCTATGCTGTGTTGTTTTGTATTGAGCAAGGAGGATGGTGTTGCAGCAAAAACTTCCAGGTAGTGGAGGTGACAGTGAATGTTGACACCTGTGATTTTGATTAGATATGCTAAGGAGCTCATAGAATCTTATAAACTGAGGAGGTGATAATTTGTAAGATGGAAAGAAAAACAAAGACCTTAGTTTTTAAAAAAGTGGGCATTGTGGTATAAAATGTCACTTAAAGTGAAATTGGTATGCCATGCCAGAGGTTTAGTAAAGCTATGTGGTGGTAATAATTGCAGTTTTTCCCATTTTTAAAGAGGTACATAACAGGATAGTTGTTAAGAAGATTAGGGAATTTCTCTGTGTGTGTGTGTGTGTATCCATGCTTTTGATTCGTGTCAGGTATGGATTTTTAGTCCCTGTACCATTGGCAAGCTTTACTTTGTACTGCAGAAGGCCTCACGCTTTCTTAACTCCTTCGCACTAGTGGTCTAGATGCTTTGCTATTCAGAAGAATTTTGGAAAAAGATATATTCCTTGTACATTTTCAAGTTGTCATCTGAAAGTTTTCATCATAAATTTAAACTGCTGAAAAAGGAGACAATTTTCTGGCATGGTGAATATATTTATAATTTAAGATAAAACTATGACATTTACTCTTTGAAGTTCATCCTGTATACCATAGAAAAATAAAATTTCATCTTTTTTTTTTAAAGAGAGAGAATTTTTTAATATTTTTTTTTCAGTTTTCTGTGGACACAACATCTTTATTTTATCTTATGTGGTGCTGAGGATTGAACCCAGAGCCCCGCCTAGGCGAGTGCGTTACCGCTTGAGCCACATCCTGAGCCCCAATTTCATCATCTTTAGTTAAATCCAGAATCTTAGATTAACTAAAAGGGCAGAATTAAGGCCAGGATTATTCTCCCCTTCCTTCTTGCTTAATGTTCTGAGCCTGAAGGTCTTTTTTTAATGCTCATCCTAATTATTTCTTTACAGCAATTTTTTATAAATGAAATTTGAGTTTTAAATTTTCTTTTGACCATTGACCCTTAACTTAGTCAAGAAATTTACATTTTTGGGCTGGGGCTGTAACTCAGTTGTAGAGTACTCGCCTAGTATGTGTGAGGCACTGGGTTTGATTCTCAGCATCACATAAAAATAAATAAATAAAATAAAGGTATCGTGTCCATCTATGACAAAAAAATTAGAAAAAGAAATTTGAATTTTAAAAATAGAAGTATCAGTTTGTAATAACAAGTTATATAAATTGTGATGAAAAACTACCAAATTAAAAAATAAACATTAATTGGAACTATATCTTGAATGATGAGACAGGATAGAATATGGCTTTTAGATTTTTCAATAGACAGGAGAAACTGTTTTTGATAAATTTTTCTTTCAGCAGTGTCATTAAAGTGTCGGCACTCCAATTTGTAAAAATTCCAGTAATATACCTTTCTGTATTATCTAGATTATTTTAGTATATGCCAGTTGATAATAGGTCCTCCTGGATTATTTTGAAAATAAAAAATTGAAAACCACCTAATAGTCTTTTGCTTGGCTTTGGTGTCTTAACCCAGGGCTGTGGTTGGATGTGATGCTTCTCTTGTGTAAAATGGGAGAAGGATGATTGTGAAAAGAGTTTCTTGAGATTGACAAACATCCCCAATAGATCAGCTGTAGAAAGAGTACCTGTGGGGTAAAATAGATTACTTCCTTCCTTGGGTTTTAGACTTCTATTTGAGGCTGTCCTAGCCTGCTTAGTGTGCTTTTACTTTGGCTTTTTCAGCTCTCTTAATTTAACAGTGTGTTTTTGTATCTTTGCTCTATCTCTGGTCAGAATTTTACCTAGGGTTGAGGAATATTTAAGCCCACTATATCCTTTAAGAAAATATAAATAAATATATACAGATGGATAGGTAGAGGTAGAGGCAGTGCTATACACAGTTGGTATACTTTGGTGGGCCTATCTAATCTTATTTGGGAATTATTAATCTTAAGAGAGATCAAGGAAGCAAATGGGTACTGGTAAGGCTGCTCCTTAGGGAATAGGGCAAAAAGAGACCTAGTAAGACACAGCCACTGTCCAAGTCACCGTGTGATGTCAGATGTTGCTTATGAATCCTTTTTCGTTTCTGCTATTTTTTAAAAACCTTGATAGGTGCCTTTCGGGGAACTGACAAAGCTCTTGAAAACAAATTATACCTAAGTATATATTTTAAATGCTTTTATGAATTTTTGCTGTTGTCATCACTTCAGGTCTTCTCTAAGATTAATCAGTGTCTAGACGCACACAGCAGGTAAAATTTTTCTTTGCCACACAGGCTAAAATTGACATGTGTCTTTGAGGGTACTTGGTATGCATCAGGTGTCTTTCATTTTAGAATCTTGCATTTGGTCAGACTAGAGAGTAAATCACAAAAGTATTTCTTCTACATATTTAAAAGGCATATCATTAATTTATTTCTGTTTCTGTCCTTAGTGTTCTCCGTGGCCTGATACCCCCACAACCTATGCGAATAACAGCCCTTCACCAGCGCCCACTTTCACCTCTTCCCAGCAGAGCACTTGCAGTGTCCCAGACAGGTATCTGGTTTCTGTAGTTCTGTGCCTGCACCTCATGATCCTGCAAGTCCCTTCCTCTTCATTAAAGTAGCCTGCCTTTCTCTCTCTCTCTCTTTTTTTTTTTTTTTGGTGGTGCTGGGGATTGAACCTAAGTCCTTGTACATGTGAGGCAAGCACTCTACCAACTGAGCTGTGTCTCCAGCCCTTAAAGTAGCCTCTTAATAACTGTGCAGAGTAGTTATATTTTTTTCACCTGCAAGCCTTTTGCAGTAGCCTCGTGTGCCTCATACTTTCACAACTATGATAATTGTAGAAGAGGGACCATTTTCAAGATGAAGACAAGGAAACAGTCTTGAGATTGAAGACAGTATTAATGAGGTTCCCAGGCAAGGTCATGGTGAGTTGTTGAGGTGAAACTATGACTTCAATATGTTAAAATTACATTTATTAGCAAGAACACTCATCTTCAGTGCTTGCCATATCAGACAGCTTATTTCCTGATCTATTTTCCCTCCCAATAGAAAGTTTGTTTCTGTTTTTTGAGTATTTAAGGAAGGGCTTTCAGTTTCTTTCTTTTTTGGACCAGGGATTTAACCCAGGGGCACTTAACCACTGAGCCATCCCCAGCCCTATTTTGTATTTTATTTAGAGACAGGGTCTCACTGAGTTGTTAGTGCCTTGCTTTTACTGAGGCTGGCTTTGAATTCGAGATCCTTCTGCCTCAGCCACCTGAACTGCTGGGATTACAGGTGTGTCCCACTGTGACTGGCCAGGGCTTTCGGTTTCTAATGAGTCACTGTGGTTTCGGAAATGGGAATATTTTAAGTTTTTTCTTTTTTGGTGGTACTGGAGATTGAATCCAAGGGCTTGCACACGCTAGGCAATTGCTCTGCCACTGAGCTGCACCCTTTTTTAAAATTTTATAGTCACCTAGGCTGGCCTGGCCACCACCACCCTTCCCCCCTCCTCCCCAACCCCCCATTTTTGGTCCCAATAATTGAACCCAGGGGCACTTAACCACTGAGCTACATCCCTAGCCTTTTTTTTTTTTAAGTTTTTTTTTTTTTTTCAGAGAGAGTGAGAGAATTTTTTAATGTTTATTTTTTAGTTTTTGGCGGACACAACATCTTTGCTTGTATGTGGTGCTGAGGATCGAACCCGGGCCGCGCGCATGCCAGGCGAGTGCCCTACCGCTTGAGCCACATCCCCAGCCCTTTTTAAGTAATTTTTAATATTTATTTTTTAGTTGTAGTTGGAAATAATACCTTTATTTTATTTACTTATTTTTACGTGGTGCTGAGGATTGAACCCAGGGCCTCGCACGATGTGCTAGGTGAGTGTTCTACTGCTGAGCCACAACCTCAGCACCCCCAGTCTTTTTTTTTTTTTTTTTTAANTTTTCTTCTCTAGGTTCTACATGAGAGAAAACATATGACTCTTAATCTTCTGAGTTTGACTTATTTTACCCATCCATTTTCCTGCTAATGTCATAATTTCATTTTTCTTTATTCAGTATTTAGCAGCAGAGTCAATTGGTAGAACCATGGAGTGGCTCATTTTGGGGGCAGAAAATAGCTAGCTCCCACATTTGTTATTGGTGCATTATAGTTGTACATATTGATGGGATTTGTTATTACATATTTGTACATGCACACAATATAACAACATAATTTGGTCAATATCACTCCCCAGCACCTCAACCCCTTGGTCCTTTTACTCTACTGATCTCCCTTTGAGTTTTAGGAGATCCATCCCCACTTGTATTATCCTTATCCTTTTTCTTCTCTAGGTTCTACATGAGAGAAAACATATGACTCTTAATCTTCTGAGTTTGACTTATTTTACCCATCCATTTTCCTGCTAATGTCATAATTTCATTTTTCTTTATTCATCTGAAACTTTTTTTGGGGGGTGGGGCTTGGAACTTTTGATCCTCCTGCCTCAGCCTTTCAAGTAGCTGGGATTATAGGTGTGGGCCACCCATTACTGTGCTTATTATCTGGCTTTGACTAACAACTGAGACTCTTGGGAATTACAGGTGGGAGCAGGAGACAGGGTCTGAGGCATCCTGAAGATGCAGTGGTACCCTCTGGGGCTTTCCATTTCTGGCTGCTTTGTTGGAGAACTAATGCAGAGTATTTCTGATCAGACCCCACCACCACCCTTTTTTTTAGGGCACTTCTTACTTCAGAGAAAATTATTAAAGCTATGACCACAAGGGAAAGGTTCTGTTGTTTTATACTCTGATCATATTGCCCAGGTCTGATAAGAAAACAAACAAAATGACACTTTTGCCCTGTGGAAATATATGAGCTGATGATACTGCTTGTTTTCATGTAGGTTTAAAAGTAGAAGAATACTCATAGACTTGAAGGGGGGACTGGAGAGCCATCATGTTACCACATTAAAAGATCTCTTCTAGCTTTTTTTTTTTTTTTAGGGCAGTCCAGCCTTAATAATCTTACAAAATTACTATGACCTTAGAGATGAGTTGTGAATTCAAGTTGACTAGTTGGCTGGATATTTCCTGAGAGTCCACTGTTCCAGGACTATTCTAGGTGCTGTGATATATAAGTGACCAGACAGATCTCAATTTGAAGGAGCTTAAATTTAGTGAGTGGAAATGGATATAAATATAGTAAATATATCAATATAGTAAACCTAAGTAATTGAGGAGCAGGCACTAAGAAAGGGGCCTGTAGCTCAGTGGGAGAACACTTCCCTGGGTTCTATCCCCAACATTGCACCTCAAAATAAAGGAGCGTATGTGCAGGAGTCAGAAAGTTGTTTACTGTTTTCATTCTGCCTTAGAAACACAAGGATAGTGGTTTGAGTTTGTTTCTCTTGTTCACTCTCTGTAATCATGGATATGTATCATGGATTAATTAAAGGAAGATAGTATTTTATATTTTTACTTAGGATCATTATACTTTTTCTTGTAGCTCATTGTTTTCTTAAAGTAGATCGTTTTTGCAGCTCTATATCTTATTGGTTTCTCTTTTTTCTAATTAAAATCATTTAGTATTCTTCATTTTCTTGGCATCCCTATGGATAAGTGGGATTTCATAAAACTTGAATTTCTCACTAGAACATATGGACAAAATGGCATGAGTGAAGAGAGGGTCTTCTGCGTCTTCATCTTATCATAGTTACCCCCACCCTGCTGTGTCTCCCCTCTATTTGCAAACTTACAGCTTTCTCATAATGATGCCTTATTTAAAGTTACCTAGTTTAATAGGCTTTTTTTTTTTTTTAATTATAAAAACCATTCTCTTCTTCCTTTTCCTTTCTCTTTAGCAATTCTTCTTCCCCAAATCATCAGGGAGATGGAGTTTCACAGGCATCTGGTGAAGTAAGTATCTTTTTCCTAAAACTATTTTATGCTTTCAAGGTCTTACATTTTTTAAGTTTCTGACAGTATTTGAGTCCTTATTCAGGTTTCTAAGTAGTCAGGTTCATGTTCTTCTTAGGTTTTCTTTTTTTAATACTGAAACTTGGAGGCTCCTTTGTTTTGTTTAAATACTGTTTACATGCTAGTGACTTGGTGGTCTGGTCTGGTTTGGTTTGGTTTTGTAAGTTTGACTGGTTTCATCTCTTTTGTGTTCATTTTCTCTGTTAATAGCAAATTCAGCCTTCAGCTACAACCCAGGAAACACAACAGTGGCTGCTCAAAAACAGATTCTCTTCCTATACAAGACTGTTTTCTAATTTTTCAGGTATGTCTCTGTGTGTGTGAGACATACATGGGAGTGTTTTGTTTACTTGTTTGTGTCTGTGGTTTTATTAAAGAGTTTAAATTTTTTTTAAAGAAGTAAATATATATACACACACATACATACATACATAAAAAGTTGCAGAAAGCAGTGATAATATACAGGGAAGTCCTGTGTTTCCATCACCCACTTCCCACAGTAGTAATATCTTACATGCTTGTCATATACTATAAAAACCAGGAAATTACCATTGATAAAATCTGTAGTTTCACCAGACTTACGGGTAGTCACTTGTATGTATGTATATAGTTTATGCAATAGTTTTTCATTTTACCTTCATTTTGAAATAGTTTTTGCTTTATACCAAGTTCCAAAAGATAATGTGCAATTGGTCCAGTATGCCTTCATTCAGTTTTTCATATAATTGTAGTACAATAACAAAACCAGGAAATTGACATTGGTATAATATATAGTCAAGTCATTTTTATCACATGTGCAGATTTGTGTAACTACCATTGTGGTTAAGCTACAGAATTAGGCCATTACCACAGTGATCCCTGCTGCTATACTCGTTTTTATCTCCCACACTAGACTCTTTTCTGTCTCTATTATTTTTTTCACTTGGAGAGTTATGGAAATGGAATCACAGGATATATAGTTTCCTGGTATTTTTTCTTTTACAAACCTTATGATATTGGCTCTTTTATAACTCAGCATCATAATCTGAAGATTCGCCCAAGTTGTTGTATGTATCTATAGTTTAACTCTTTTTTTTTTTTTTAAGAGAGTGAGAGAGAGAATTTTTTAATATTTATTTTTTAGTTATCGGCGGACACGACATCTTTTTTTTGTATGTAGTGCTGAGGATTGAACCCGGGCCGCACGCATGCCAGGCGAGCGCGCTACCACTTGAGCCACATCCCAAGCCCATAGTTTAACTCTTTTTATTGCAGAATAGTATCTCATGGACCCAGGTCTTATGTACTTAAGGGTCTTATATGCTGAAGTGTCAGTTCTATTCTTAGTAAGATAAGGAAATACTTGGATGGGATGTTAGAAGGCATCAAGTAGTGCTGCCTCAGGTGGTGTGGAAGGAGGTCCATGTAACAAATAGTAGTGGATACACCAGGTGGGGCAGGGCCATTATCTTCCAGATACATTTGGCACTGGGACCTTTTTCCCACGGAACAACAACATGTCCTGGATAAACATATTCTGAGAAATTGTGAGTCACAGTAAAGTGGCACCTTTGCTTTAGCTTGTGGTAGTATAGAGCCATTGAAACTCAGCTTGATTGCTTTAAGAGGATGGAACGTGTGTGCACATATCGAGCTTCAAGGAAATCTTAGTTTCACAAAGAATATGGTTTCCTATTATGCTATTTATTGCATTGTTTTTGCAATGAATAGTCATTCCTCATGTAGCTTTTTGTCTCTTCAAAGTACCAGACGGAAGTCACTTGCTAGCTGGGACTGCCTGCCCACCTTTTTTTTTTTTTTTTAAAGTTGTAGATGGACACACTACCTTTATTTTATTTGTTTGTATGTGGTGGGGAGGATCGAACCCAGTGCCTCACACATATGAGCAAGCACTCAACCACTGAGCTACAGCCCTAGCCCTGGGATCCATATTTTTTATATGATTAAGGAAAAGCCTCTTAAGTGTGGAAAACTAGAAATTGTACAATTTGGGGTGGAGGTGGTCATCTTGAGCTCTTGCAGAAGAAGCAGAATTAAAAGCATAGCACATAGAAAAACTTCCAATAAATATGGAAGGCCCTTGTTACTCCTGTTTGGTCAGTCCATGTTTTTGTCTTGGGAGTTTTAAGCTCTTTTCATTGAGTGGTAATTACATGGTTTAGCCTCCTGCCTTTTCCTTAACCCATGGGCTTCCTCTGGAGGCTGGGCAGGGAGCTAGCCATTGTGCCCCTTTGGTGCATCAACTGAGTCAAAGAACTACAAAAGGTCAGTGAGGAGATGAGGCCTCTTGCTCTGAGCCTTTTGGGCATTCACATTTCAGGAAGGTTTATCCACTTCTCTGCATGGGTTAAAGTTAAGGGTACATATGTGTGTGGGCACATCTCTGGTCATACCTACGAGCCCTGCTTCAGAGGTGTTTTTTTGTAGGCTCCAGTAGAGAGATGAGAGTGCTTGTTTCTCTGACTACAGAATGACTCTCTTAATGTTCATGTCTTGTGGAAGTTATACTTCTCTGATCTTTTTTTCTTTTATAAATTAGAAATTTATTAGGTTCTCATATTCAAGCTCTTAGAGAACTCCATTATCGTATTACATATTGGTAGGAGATACTTATATGGAAGTTATGCCTATATCCCAGAGACTGTTAGTAGAGGGCTAAACATAAAAGATTGTGAATGTATTCAAACATTAATAAGCAGAGAGGAGAATGTGATGAACTCCCATGTAGCCACCCCAAGCTTGGTCAATCTTGGTTTCACTACTTCCTCTCCCACCTTTCTGCTGTATTTTAAGGTCTGTTGTATCCTTGATCTCTTGTTATTCACACTTGGCAAGTATTTATGGGGGGAAATATGAAGGAATCATCTGATTCTTTGCCATGCTTTCCTATTAAAATTGGCTGCTATGACAGTTATGTTACAGAATGTTTGATGTGACATTAAGTGGCCTAGTCTTGATGTGACATTAAGAGGCCTAGTCCTTGTTCCACTATCAGCTAGTTGTGTCACTCTGGACATGTTTCTGAAACTCTGGACTTCCATTTTCTCTTTTGTAAAAATAAAACTGAGTAATCTGGGTGGTCTCAAGATTTATCTACCTGAGGTCAGAATCAAGTAAAGCCACAGCAGAGCCACTAGGTGAAGCAGGCAGTGAGATCTGGTATTGGGGATAGTCAGTTGTATGGGATCTGCACACTGATTAGATTTACCAGCTTCTGGACTTCTGAACTCCCTCTTGATACAATACAGGCTATTGAAAAACCAGCATTGTCTTTGGCTCTAAAGGACAGGGGATGTGTGTGTGTACATTCAGAATGCCTGATGTTGTTTAGAAGGACATCTAACCATGTAAAAAGAGATGGATGCTTGTGAAGCAGCCAGTGGCATGTTCTTTTTCATTTGAGAAGAGTCTCTTTGTTGTCCTCCAGGTGCCGACTTATTAAAACTGACAAAGGAAGATTTAGTTCAAATTTGTGGTGCAGCCGATGGAATTCGGCTCTATAATTCACTGAAGTCAAGGTAAAATACTGTGGACTGTTTTGCGTGAAATAAGGACATACCTTTCTTCGTGTGGGGGGTTTGGGCAGAATGTGTTTCCACGATAGGTTGGCGTGTGCCTGTGTGCACCGTCGAGCATCGGCAGCATCGTGCTCACGAGAAGACTGTTTTGTGTACACCTTCAGGGCAGGCCCAGATATGATGCAGGCACTGATGAGGGCAGAGGTAGACTGTAAGACTGGTAGCAATGCACATGGGCAGTACTGATTTCTTGAAGACGACTGGGTTTGTTGCCAAGAAAACAAAACTTCTAATTTAGGTGAGCTATACAGAATCTACGGTTTTCAAGGTCATGACTATTATTAAACAGTTATTAAATATGTAAACTTCTAATTGTGAATTAAAATAATAGAACTGTAAACTATGCTGGCTTTTACGATCCATTTACTATCATTGTTATTTCTAGACTTGGGGTGTGAGAATTCCATTAAAATTGAATCACTGATTTTAAATTGCTTACTTAATCTTGAAACTTAAATTTACCAGCATCTGACAGACCATCTCAATGGTTTAGAGTCTGGATCATCATATTAGACCACCTGTGATAGTTGTTGTGAGGTGTGTGGTTTTTACATTTTTATTAGTAAATTATTTTGCATAATGAAATAACATTGTAAAATTTTCATAAGGAAATAGAACTTAGATTCCTATAGTTGTCATGTGTACGTGTGTTCAGGCAGCTTCTCTCCTAGGCTCATCTTGGCATCTTCTGATTGCAGGTCGGTTAGGCCCCGCTTAACCATCTATGTCTGCCAGGAGCAGCCGAGTAGTGCCACCCTGCAAGCGCAGCAGCAAGCTGCAGGCAGTGGAGGCGAGAATGGCAGTGGGACGCCATACGGTGGGTATTCAGGGTATCTCAACCCTGTCACTTCCTTTCTGCCCAGTTACTAGTGCAGGAGTCTTGATAGTAGTAGGCACCAACTGTAGGGCCATGTCCTTGGGAAAAGAGGAAACTAGCAGTCTTTCTCAAGTTCTCTTTTATATGGCCCCTTGTGCCAGAAATATCTAAACAAGCAAAAGACTAGCTTGAATGCTTTGAGATTTTTATCTGACTTTTTGCCCCCTTAAATCTCACATTTACTGAAATGGCAAATGTACACTGGTGGCTTGATAACCCCCCTGACCCCCCCCCCCAAAAGGAGGAGCACCACTCCTCTCCATTTTACTGACTAGCAAGATGGGGGGACTGCTTAAAATAAAACATGTGCAAAGATGCATCTGTATATCAGTCCTAAGTGTGGACTGGGTGGCACAGTGATCTGTTCATGAGGTGATAGGTCCTTATCAGTGGTAGTAGGCTCTGTGTCATTTTCCATCTGTATGTTAGGAGGCATCTCATCCTGAGGGTTTTTCTTATTTATACAGTATAGCACTGGATTAGAGCAGATCTTGAAAGGCTGGTCCCTTTTCTCCTCTGAATATAGCCTTAAAATAAGTAAGCATTTTTATTTTAAATCATATACTTTCTACTATTTTCCTCTTCTTATGTTTTGAAACAGAAGGCAACATGCTCAGAACTTTAAAGAGAAAGATACATTACAAAATTCAGAGGCAGTTATTTGCCCTGATAAATAATTTATGGTTGGAATTTTACTGAAAAAACAAAAGGGCAGCAGTCACAATTACAGAATTTTCCATTTGGTGTTAATTTTACTCCAGAAGCCATGAATTTAAGATTCAAGGTACAAGTTCTTAATCTAAAAGGATAAAAATTTTTAAGAATCTCACCACGTATCTCCAAGGTCTTACACATCATTTACATATCATTAAGACTGTAATATTTTAGAGGTTACATCCCCAAACATAGGTAACACATTTAAACTCCACCACTGGAGTGCCACAGAATAGCCATAGAATGTATGTTAATGATAGGTATGGCTGTGTTCCAGTAAAATTTATTTAGGAAAAAATAAGTGGAGAGAGCTGGGATTGTGCCTCAGTGGCATTGTGCTTATCTGGCACATGTGAGGCACTAGATTCGATCCTCAGCATCACATTAAAAAAATAAAGGTATTGTGTCTGTAACAAAGGTTTCTGTACTCATAAATCCACACACACAACAAAGAACACACCCTTATTTACGGAAACAAAGTTCTCAGCAGTGGTATTTTTGATCCATGTCTAGCTTGACTCTGTCATTAAGCAAGACCCGCATGAGTCAGACACTGCATATGCACACTCTGCAGGTGATGTCTGCTGGTGACTTATATGTGCCAGGAATGCAGAATGCTGGATGGACTCTGGCTAGGGTATTCTGTAAAGAAGTATCAACCTTCATTGTCTGTCTGTAGCCTTTCATGTGGTATCTTCTACATTATTTTAAATTTGTGTGTGTGTGTGTGAATATTGGGGGTGGGTACCAAGAGCTTTCATTCCTTAGAAATTCCCAATAGTAGGATTATTGGATCAAAAATAATGACCCCTTTAGGGCTCTTTTTGTATATTACCAGAAATATAAACATTTTAAAAACAACTTTCTTCAAGTATGATTTGTATACCATAAAAATTCTTTTACTGTAATATGCAGTTCAATGGTACTTCAGTTAATTTACAGTTTATAGCCATTGTTGCAGTCTAGCTTGAGTCCCATTACCCCAGAAAGACCCCTGTACCTGTTTGTAGCCCATCCTAACCCCTACCCCATTTTTTGGTACCTGGGATTGAACCCAGGGTCGTTTAATCATTAAGCCACATCCCCAGCCTATTTTTATTTACTTATTTTTTGGGGGACAGGGTCTTAATAAGTTGCTCAGGGCCTCACTACACTAAGTTACTGAGGCTGGCCTTGAAGTTGTGATCCTCCTACCTTGACCTCCTGAGGGTTGGAAGCACAGGGATGCACCACCATGTCCAGCTTCCCTGTTCATATTTAACTTTTGAATGCAAGAGACTTCAGTGCAGAAAAATATAAATAAAAATTTAAACCTTAAATCATTTTGTTAATGTTAAGTTATACATGCAAACATAAATAATGTATTATATTTCTGATGGGTAGTTTGATATTTTAAGGTAGTAAGGGGGAAAAGAAATGTTAATTTGGTCCCATTATAAATTTTAAATTTTATTTTGATACTTTGAAAGATGTATTTCTATGGATCAAGTAGGAAGCAGATCAAAGATTATGGGTAATATGCTGTTTTTTTGTTTTTCTTTCTTAAATTTCAGTTTACCATGCAATCTACTTGGAAGAAATGGTTGCCTCAGAAGTTGCGCGAAAACTTGCATTGGTGTTTAATATTCCTCTCCACCAAATTAACCAGGTTTACAGACAGGGTCCCACTGGCATCCACATTCTTGTTAGTGATCAGGTAAATTGGATAATCATCCTCATTCATTTTTCCCTTTCATACTGATATTTACTTTTGTACATATTCTTGAACTATAGAAAATAATTCTGTGTTTATCTCTTTCCAAATACTCATGAGAATCATTTCCAAAGAGTTAGTGATCAAATTTGTAAGAATTTATAATCAAGAATTTTAGTGATAATAAGGAACACAAGTCAAAGAAAACTGGCTTATCCTCCCCACAACCCTTTGCATTCAGATACTCATTTCAGGACTTTGAAGGTTAGAAGCAGGCTCTGTCCCTTTTTATGAGGTGGACATTGGTTATTTTCTCATTTTGGCCATTATGGCCACCTTAAAAAAAGCCATGAAAGTTTAGAAGTACAACCCACCTCCCAACTCCATGTTCAGAGCAAGTAATCATAGAATAATAACATGTACTTTGTTTTAGTCAACATTAACAGAACTATAAGGAAGTGCTCCCCATAGATCACAGAATGACTGACCAGATCCTCAGGGACAGTGATGGCAGGGATGGTCAGAATAAGGTCTTGCGAGTGCAGCAGACACACATTTTCACTACCTCACACTGGCTTCAGGAAGTATTTTGGTAATTTGAATTCTGTACTTGTGCAAGAATAATATATAGACTATAATATTTTCCTTTAACTGATTTTAAATCATTTCTATTCATTTAAAAAGGGACAGTAATATCTTAATTGTACTTATACGTGTGCTTTACTCTTCTAGATGGTTCAGAACTTTCAAGATGAGAGTTGTTTTTTATTCTCTACAGTAAAAGGTACTTTGTACATGTGTGTCTTTATACTCAAATTATGAACAATATTGTGTGCCTCTGATTAGTTCCCCTTTTTTGTGCTTACTCTTGAAAATGCTCTCTCTACTAATTTTTAAGAATTAGAGAAATGAATCAACAATGTTTTTAAGGACTATAATGGAAGTTAACTAGCAAATGAGGAAAAGGTGTCAGTCTTTCTAGATAACTGGGAAAAACTTAGTTCATTCAGTTAACATTTTACTGAGCACTGTTTCAGAAATTTAATGCTTAGTGAATGTTGAACAAAACAAAGAGTCCGTGTAACTCCCACTCTAGTGGGGAAAACAAACCAAAATTGGCCAAACTTACCAACATTTTAAGTGCCAAGAAGGAATTGGAAAGTCTGTGGGGTGTTTATGGATAAGGGGAATCTGGAATGGAGGACATGGAACAGTTAAAGAAGGCTTCTATGAAGAGGTGTCTTGAAGGATGAGGAGCTGGCCATAGGAACAGTGTCCTAGGGCAAATGATTCTATCAAGGCCTGGAAGAGGGTTGTGTAGCTGCCATGTAGTGTGTGAGGGTGAGTAGAGCAAGGTGGGGGGTAGGGTTTTGCATTCAGGACTGAGGTGATGGTAGTTTGGATTTTAGTTGAAATGCATTGGAAAATCAGTGAAGTTTAAACAAAGTAGTAATGTGATTAGATTTTCCTTCTACTTTCAAAATGGGGGGCATGAGAAGACCACAAAACTGGAGGCAGGAGATGGCCATCCAGGCAAGAGGTAATGATTTATAGACTGAGCTCCACATTTGAAGGAGTAGTAGTTGTAATTGCCAGTTTCTTGTTGAGAGTTACCATTTGGGGTATGTCAGGTAGACACTTAATGGTGCCATTCTGGGTCTGAATAAAGAGGTCTGGGTTTAAAATATAAATTTAGAAACCTTTGGCTTTTCAGAAGTTATAAAATTGAGGTCATTGGAGGAGACAGTATGGAAAGAGGGCTCAGGTGAACTCCAACATTAAAAGATTAGGTAGAGTGTTTTTAAAGGCCAAAGAATTTGAAGCGATCTATGTTCATAGATTGTTTTAAAGGGCAAGTGGGTTAAGATCCCAAACCAGGCTTAGCACAACTTTCCCTAGAAGAGGAAAATGTCATGCATTACTTACTCTTTCCTGGTGGTCACTCTTTTTTTACTTTGTGCCTGATGTGTCACATATGACATCAAGTTACCTGCACTTTTGAAGTGATGTCTTATGTGGACTGAACTACATTCAGTGACCTGCAGGGCTGAATTGTAACCAGGACCGGTTCACCTGTACTTTTCTGCTCAACTTTTACTCTGTAAAACTCATTGCGTAAAAAAAAAAAAAAGGAAACTCATACTGTAATTGTGTAGTTGTGAATTCAGTAGACATTTCAAACTTAGGATTTCCCTTAAAATCTGTTTTTCAGACTTGTGTACATTAAAAAAAATCATTTATCTAAAATACCTTTAATGCTTCTCATCATTTATGGAGGCCATCAGGCAAAAGTTGGATATATTTTTAAATGTTTCAAATCTGCCTCCAAGGAGTTAAAAAATTTTTTCTAGGAATGATAGATGTTTGCACCCTCAGGTTGTGTATTTTCTGTAGGGTTGACTTGGCCCTTGCAGTGTTTTCACCTGTTCAGCTTCCAACTTGTGCTCTCTCTGGCTTACAGATAAGTTCCACATCACACTGCAGAACTGGCAAGCAGTATGGGAGCAGTGTACTGAGAAGGGCACAGCCAGTCTTTAGAAAGCAGAATGGCTAAAAGGGAAATGTGGACATGATGCCGCCTAAGAGAAAAAGCTAGAACAAATGAATGTTTTTCTCTAGAATTAGTTGAAAGTAACCTCTGAGGTGGGGGTTGCAGAGTTTTTTTATTTTAGTGTTCTTGCTTTCCTAAGCTAAGTTAAAAAATTTTTTAACTTTTATCCTTTTTCTGCAGCTGAAAATAATGATGGTATCCACATAATTTTGAAGTGATGTCCTATGTAGACTGAACTATATCCAGTACCAAATAAAGTCACGCTAAAAGTGTGTGAAGACTGAATCCAAGAAGTCTTGGGATTGGATTTTACTATATGAAATGTTTCATATTGAAAACACAGATGACCTTTCTAATGAGTTGTATGAGAGGCAAATCTCACTGTCACTGCCATAGCCAAGCATCCTCGTGAGAGTGAGCACGTCGGGACAGCGTGCATCCAGCTCTGGAGGCCGTGGGGCAGGCGTGGCTACCTGCTTCTCTGGCAGAGGCCAGTAGATACAGTTCCCAGAAGCAGCCCTTGGGCTTTTTACACTGTATGCGGTTTGGAAATGAATGTAAAACTTAACCATGGGCATTTACCTATCTGTGCCAGTTTGGTTTCTATTACCTGAACCTTATGCTGACCTGGGGAGGAGATGGGGGACAGTGCTATTGTGGAGCCAGAAAGGATTCCTTCAGCAGAGAGATGGACTGTGCTGATGTGGTGATGGTCAGGTAAGAGGCTCGGCACCTTCTCAGAAGAAATCATGTCTAAGGGTATAGGTTTGAAATGATCATGCCAGACTGGAGAGGATCCAAGCCAGGAAGATGGGCTTGAAGCAAACTGCATTATCAGGAGTACCTTGGTGAGAGGATCAGTGTAAATCCTAATAGGTACAAAGACTTGTGTTTTTGCTTTGTCACAGATTTATTGAATAACTTTTTTGCTTCTGCTTCCAATTTTAGCATTTTAGTTTCTGGTTTTCATTTTTTGGAAGCCTCCTTGCCTTTTAGACTCGTGGTTTTCTTTCTTGTTTCCTTCTTATTTCTCCACCCCCTTACTCCTGAGCATTTTTAAAGACCTACCCCAGACATTGGAAATAGGTGACATAGGTAGGAGGCACAAAGTTTTATTGTTGGTAGCTTCTGAGTTGGTGTTATGGGATCTTTGTTATGAACAAGATGAGATTTTTCATGGAAACACTAGATATCATAAATCTAACACTAAAATGTACAAAAAAAAAAAAATCCCTTGGTCTCTTCTTAAGATACTGAGCTTCAGTACAATCATGAATAAACATTCGGATTGAGAGGTTTTTAATAACCACACAATGGCTTTTTCTTAAAGTATGCATCTTTCATAAAAAGTGTGCTAGCAACTTCCCCCCCAGCCCACCAAAGGGAATCCACTGGTTTCTTCTTTTGCTCCTCCCTTCACTCAGAGCCTTTCCAGAATTCATTGAGCATTTTTTGAGGCCTATGGTGTATCAGACTGAATTTTTAAACTTTTTAATTACAGCATCTCTGTTTACTAAGCTCTTTTGGCTTTGAATGTACCATTTGAGCCTCGTCTTTGTTCAGGTGGAAATAGGAATGATTAATAGTAAGTTTGAAATCTCTCCCAGAACACAAATGACTTCACTAGGTGAAAGCTTTGACATTTTGGTTTATTCATAAAGGGGTTAATTATTTGCTACAAAGAAGCACTGTCTGAATATTTTCATCTTAGTTCAGAAATATCTGTTACTCCTATAGACCATGTAGGAGGAGAGTTTTCCTTTCTGTCCTTCTCCCCTTTGCTTTTGTGTGACCACATGTTTTCTGTACCAGTCACTTGGTTCTTGAAAGAAGTAAGCTTCTCAGTTGTTTTAGAGTTTTGCTTGTCTATTTAGCATTCCTTTGGGTCTCATGATTTATGGAACAATAAATGTCATTTAATGCTGTGTGCTATTTTGAATTCATCAGGTTTTAGAAAAGTGGGATAAAATACAAGCTCATCAAACTTGAAATTAATACTGAGTGGCATTGACCGTTAGTCTGTCCCAGTAAAACAGGTTAAATAAATTATGGCACCAGCAAATTTGCTACTTTGTTTTTTTAATAGTAGGATGTACACATTTTCAGTACAATAAATGTTTTCCGATTGTTTTGCAAACGTGTCTCATTTACAATGTCAGTTCTTGCTAGTTTCACTTCAAGTTGACTTTCACCTTGCTAGTTTCATCTCAAGTAGAGTCATAGAACCAAGAGAGCCACTGTCCTGAGCATACCTCAGAACAAATATTGTAAGAGGCTAAGCTCTTGTAGGTTTTTTCCCTCAAAACTAAGGACAGGTTATTCTACAAACTGTTCTTTACAGAGGAAACAAACCTGGTTTTCTCACTTGAGGTAACCCTCTATTTTTATAAATGAGGTCATGGATCGTTTAGCATCAAGTCCAATAGCAGTGAGAGGTTGTATCCTAACTCAAGAGAGAATGTATGGCAGTCTCTGGTCATTAGAAAAAAAAATCTTCTCCAGTGCTGGGGATTAAATCCAGGGCCTCACACATGGCCAGGTAAAGTACTCTACCAATGAATTATAATCCCAGCTTTAAATTTAATACAAACTAATCATTTTAACAAGTTTGTTACATGCTCATTTGTTCACTTAAGTGGCTTCATCAGTTATGTCCTCCATCCCTAACAGTGGCGCAGATTATATATATAATATAAAAATAACTGCTATGGCATTCATATAACCAGGAAATACTGGAGTTTATCAAAAAGCAATAAAATACTAAGTACTTTAATGCTTACTCAATCTTGCTAAGTCAATTTATGGGGGGTATATATTTATCTGCCATCTTTGAATGCAGCTGAGGCATCTGTCCCCTTAAAAATGCTTTTATCATTGTCTATAAAAACATAGAAAGCATTTTTGTTTTTATTTCTCATGAGTTCTAAGAAGTGGTTGCAAGGACCAGCTGCCATTAACACTTGAGTTCACAGTGAAGGTGGTAATGGGTTCCTAATCTTCAATAAAGATCACAAATGTGGACAGTGCAGAGCAGGACTCAACATATAGCATCATATCTTATTTCAGGTAACATTAGGAGGTCTGAATTTGGAAAACGGTTTTACTCAGATTTATGTGCCAGAAAATAGCAATAAAACCCTCTGAATTAAGTATTGCAATGGTTTATTCATTTTTATATTGTGAGTCCAAAAGGTGCCAACACTTTTCTGAGTTTTAAGTGTGTAAAATTTTTGAATAGTTTTGGTGTAACCTGATTTTTAAAATTTAAAAATAAAAAAAAAAAATCACATCCATTCTACATGCATCCATTCATTGTTTTTAATTGTATACTAGAGATAACTTAAGCCTTAATTCCTGTTTCTTTAGATCCCCCATATTTGGTGAGAAGTATGGAACAATTAGCTTTATTCCCTATAATAAAAATGCATTATGTGCTGTAGCATATGCCAGAGCTTGTAATTTCCAATCAGGCAACACAAACTGAGTTGCTTTTGTTTTGTTTTGGTCCCTGGAGGTGGATATGACAGGCTGATAACAAAGGTGAAGACCCTGCTTCACCCAGTTTAGAGTCCTTATTTCTTTGGTGTCTCATGGAAACCTATTATCATGCCTTCCACATAAGTTTCTACATATAAAACTATTTGGGTATTATGAATTTGCATTACAGTCACTTTGATAAAATTGCTATTTAATCTTCAAAGTGAAAAGTCCAGCTAATCAAAATGTAATTACTGTGGATTAAAGTAGGCCACTGGCTTAAGGATCAGGTAGAAAATCAACAGGTTATATTTTTCTGCTCAATTTGTGCTAACACTGATGGTCTGATTGAGGAATGCTGATAAAGCCAAGGGTAGGACTTTTGTACCGAGATAGGTACCCACCTCATAAGGGATCCAGGTTTCTTGTGTGATCTTGGCTGCATCAAGACCACTCTTGCCATATGTTAATGGACACAAAGTTTTGATTGCATCACAGCAAAATAAAGGTGAAACACTATCACCAGAGTTACTCCAATCCATACTGAAGGCTTTTACCTGTAAATGCCTTTCCCAGTGGAGAAGCAAGAGATTTGGGTAATGATGGAGTAATCATGAAGACTGGTCTTCTCTACAAGAAGAGACACCTCATCACCCCTTGGGCCTGAGCAGTGGGCTGTCAGAGAATAACACAGCACCTACACAGTCGCTGTCCACTTCCTGCCACTGCTGTTGGTGGGGTGACAGGAGCAAAGTAGGCATGGACTTTGACATGAGGGAGCTGAGCCTGGAAGTAGAAAAAGTGGAGTAGTCTTTACCCTGGTATTTTGGGATTATAACTACTTTTCCCTTAATATTATTAGAGAAATTATTACTTCTGCTCAATGGCAGTAACTGGCCCTATGGGCAAACTTGAGTGAAGGACCCTGGATAAGGCTGCTTTGCGGCGAAAAACGATATGTGTGAATTATATGAAGACTATGTCCTGCCTCTTACTGATAATCATCTAAGCTGTTTTCCTTGGAAGGAGAGCCTCTTTTTATTACTGGTGATTGAACCCAGTGTGCTTTTACCACTGAACTACACCCCCAGTCCTTTTTTGAGATAGGGTCTTATCAAGTTGCCCAGGCTGTCCTCAAGCTTGGGATCTTTCCCAGCCTCCTGAGTTGCTAGGATTACAGGTTATGTGTCACCATGCCTGGCCGATGGAGGTGCTATGAGGGTGCTGATCAGACTACATGGAACATCTCCCCCAGACCCACTCAAATTGAACTTCAGAGTGGGATCTAAACAATGGGATTTTGAAGCAGTCTAAGATGACTGACAAATGAGTAAACCAGATAAGTTTGCATAACTATTGGCTTAGGATAGAATGGAGAAAGTGAATGTTGATTTGGGGAGGGAAACCGGAGCTTAAACTCAGGGGCACTCGACCACTGAGTCACATCCCCAGCCCTACTTTGTATTTTATTGAGAGACAGGGTCTCACTGAGTTGCTTAGCGCCTCGCCATTGCTGAAGCTGGTTTTGAACTTGCAATCCTGTCTCAGCCTCATCAGCTGCTGGGATTACAGGCCAGTGCCACTGTGCCCAGCTGGATATTGATTTTTTAAAAAATGATGTTCAGTTTATTAATTGCTGAGATTCATCTCATCGCTACATCTCATTACAGACTATGATAGGTGGAGGGTGGGGCTGGAAACCGAACCCAGGGCCTTGTGCATGCTTGGTAAGCACTCTATCACTGAGCTACCTCCCCAGCTCTGGATATTGATTTTAATGTTTGATTCTGTTGCTCAGAAACGATGTCAGGTTGAGCCCACTCCCCAGCCCCAAGCCTACCCGCATCCGCTTGATGCCTGCTCGAGTGACCTGCTGGCAGTCATACAGCTCAAGGCGCTCCAGGCCACGGCAGTTCTCTAGATGTTCCAGAGCCACATCAGTGATGAGAAGACAGTTGTCCAACTCTAATACCCGCAGCCTCTCATGGCCACTGGTGCTGTTGCTCAGGTGCAGGATCCCATCATCTGTGATGAGCTCACAGTGAGAAAGGCTCTGGAACAGGAAGAAAAAATGTTCATAAGACCCTCTTATTTCAAGACTCAAGGCCTACGTAAAATCAGGGAAAGTTGCTCATGAAATGTCCCAGAATAACTGCTAATGTGGCTTGATTATGTCCCCTAAAAAGCATGTGCTAGAAACTCTATCCCCAATGAAACTGTTGCAAGTAGAGCCTAATCAGAGGGGAGCTATTTAGGCCATGGCGGCTCCACCTCTACTGAGTGAATTGACAAAAAAGATTTAGAAAGGGCTCAGGGCTGCAAAGTCTCTCTTCCTGCCCCACTTTTGTCCCCTGCTACAAGATGACACAACAAAAAGGCTCTACCAGATTCTAGAACTATGGGGAATAAATTTCAATTCATTCTAAGTACCCAGTCCATGATACTGTATAACAGCAGCACAATGCTTTATGAGGCATATGAGGCAGGGTCAAAGGAAATGCTGAGGCCCTTCGTTACGGGGCTTCAGGGTAAAATTTCAAAGTTTACTTCCCTGAGAGCAGTTTATCCAATTCTCCATTTGAGTGGAGGCAGTGGAATAAATGATTCTAATGTTCTTGTTCACTAGAAAATTGTGCAAACAACCATGACTCAGATGGGCATCTTTGAAGGTTGTGAACAAATGGAGCTTGAACAATGTGATCTGGCTTTACTAGCCCCTTGGGCCACAGCTCAAGGTTGCAGAAGGTTACTCAGATTCATTTATATAGCTTAAAGTATCATTTCTGCAATTCTACAAGGGTCTCCTTACTGAGTTTCAGGGACCTGACAGTGTCCCCATGCTTATCAAATTTAATATTTAATTCAACATAAAAATTCTTCAGAAGAAAACAAAAAGTACTGCATTGTTTCCTATTGTTCATTTGTTCCTTCAAATACATGAGTTCCAACTGTGCCAGGCTGTGTGTATGCATTGTTGAAGCCCAGATTGGACAGTTGAAATGAAATCCACATTTAATATTAAATAGAAGCTGAGGTAAGTGCTGGGAGTATATGACTGTGGGATTTGATCTAAGAGACCAGTGAGTTGCTATCTGAAATGCTCAAAAAGATGTCCAGTATCACTACATGCCTACTAGAAGGGCTAAAATAAAAATATTAAAAAAATAAGTGTTGGCAAGGATGTGGAAGAACTGAAGTTCCTGTGTTCAATGGCAATTTGTATATTCTTAACTGAAATGCATGTTAAACAAAATCTGATAATATAGCAATACTGGTTATAATAGCCCCAAACTAGAAACCACTCAAATATTCAACAATAGAAAGGATAAGTAAATCACAATAGGCTCATTCTAGAAAGCAATGAGGATGAATAGCAGGGCACCGTGGCATCTTGACTTGGAAGACTGAGAGGAGAATCAAGTTCAAAGCCATCTCAGCAACTTAGTGTGGCCCTAAACAACTTAGCCAGACCCTGTCTCAAAAAAAGGGTTGGGGATATGGCTCAGTGGTCAAGCACCTCTGGGTTCAATACCCAGTACAAACACACACACACACACACACACACAAGGTACAATGAGTGAACTTCACAAATGTAATATTGAGTAATGAAACCAGACAAAAGTACACATGACTCCACTATGTAATTTCATTAGTAAAATACAAAAACAGGAAAAACCAATACATGCTGTTGGAAGTCACCACCTTTGCGAGATTAGTAACTGGAAGGGAGCAGAATGTGGCTTTCTTGGATCATGGTAATGCTGATCTTTAGTCTGGGTGTGTCCGGTTTATGGAATTGCATTAATCTACACATCAATGATAAGTATACTTTTCTGTATATTTTACTTCAATAAAAGTTAAAATTGAAAAAAATTAGCCACTCTGCCAAATTGTGTGGAAAGGTGGATACAATAGAGAGCAAGTGGGAGGCTATTACATTCTTGGAGGTAAGGAAATGCCCTGTAGTTTGGACCTGAATGAGTTGTGGTGGCAGGGTGGGAAGTTCTGCAAAATGGAAAGAGAACCAAGACATTGACACTGAATATAAGAAACAGGCAGGTGAGTCTAACCTAGAGGGAAGGGAAGCTAGGGGAGAAATTCTGTCAGACAGCGAACCTTGAACCTTGATTCCTTTGTGTGCTCTGTCTTAACCCTATGGGGTATGTTTCCTTTCTCAAGAATCCAATCACACTACACAATTCTATACAAACCAATATCTTGTAATGAATATCTATGCAATCATTGGTTTTTGTCTTTTAGAACTGACTTCTGGATAAAGCCAGAAGACTTCGCTAAAGTTTTTCAGGAGGCCACTTAAGATAGTCAAAATCCTTATTTTTTTATTTACCTACTTATAATAAATTGCAACTAGAAAAAACGTGTGTGTATATATATATTTTTTAGTTTGGAGAAAGAAGACAACTGAGGTAATGTATGGATACTAATCTCTTCATCGCTTTAATACAGAGAAGCTGAAGAACTAAGAAGTTAACATTAGCGTCTAGGACCATGGAGATACTCCTACATTAATTGAAAGACTAATGTACTGGTATATGCAAATATTCATATAAATTTAAAAAACTTGTTTAAGAAAAAAATCAAAGAAGCCCTTAACCTGTTCTCTGAGTCCAAAGGAAAATATGCTGCCAACATTGTTCACAGAGCAAATACACTGCTTATTTTACACAAACTAAGCAACCAATAGTCAAAACTATCTACTTTTGGGCCCCCACTGTGTACGTATTATCTCAATTTATTCTTCGGGCTAACTGTGCAAAGTGTTATTCCCATTTTACAGATAAAGACTTTGCAGCTCAAAGAAGTTGAGACTTGCCAATTACAGCCAGTCAGGGTGGTCTTAAATTTTATCCCTGCCCTGCTGTCTCATCCCTGGCAGATGACAGAGGGGTTAGGCTGTTTTTATTAAGGGCAAACGGAATTATCTATTATTGCACAGAGTTTCTTTAGAACATAAGTTGACCACAGAGGTTATCCCTGTGGAAGGAACATAGTAACTCGAGTTTTTAAATAGGAGTGAGATTTTTCTCTTATATTCTTGGCATTTTAAAAAAATTTTTTTCTTTCGAATTTTGTGATTCTTTTTCTGCATTAGATTCTTTCTCTGTATTATATGAGCATGTAATTTTTGTTCTTTAGCCTGTTAACATGGTGGATTATATGGATTAGTTTTCAAATATTAAACTAGACTTGTATCCTTGAAATATTTCAACTCTGTTGGTCATGTGTATAATTATTTTTAATCTATTGATGAGTTCTATTTACTAATATTTTGTGAGTTCTATTTGCTAATATTTTATTAAGATCATTTGCTCCTATATTTATGAAGAATACCAGTCTGTAGTTTTGGCTTTTGGTGCTGTTTTTGTTTGGTTTTAGTATCAGGGTATTACTGACCTTATGAGTTATGAAATGTTTTCTCATCCGTTTTATAGAAGAGATTGTATGGAATTGGTTTTAATTCCTTATGTTTGGAAGAATTCTCCACTTAAACAATCTGGGATGAACATTTCCTTTTTTTTAATATTTATTTTTTAGTTGTAGTTGGACACAATACCTTTATTTATTTATTTATTTATTTATTTTTATGTGGTGCTGAGGATCCAACTCAGGGCCCCACACATGCTAGGCAAGCACTCTACTGCTGAGCCACAACCACAGCCCTGAACATTTACTTTTTGAGGGTTTTTAAATCAAATTTTATGTCTTCAGCAGTTACAGGGCTATTAAGATTATTTATATATATATCCCAGCCTTCTATTTTATATTGACTTTGTTTTGAATGTCTATTTCACCTACATTGTCAAATTTATACAGTTGTTTCTAGTACAGTTTGAGCATCCCTAACCTGAAATCGGAAATGCTCCAAAATCTGAAACATTTTGAGCATCAGCATGAGGCAATAAATGGAAAATTCCATATTTGACCTCACGTGAGACAGGTCACAGTAAAAAATGCAGGTTCACTAAAAATTTTACCAGGTATATATTAAACAAAATGAATTTTCTATTTAGATTTGAGACCTACCCCCAAAATATTTATTTACTTACATATACACAGACATTCCAAAATTGGAAGAAATGTGAAATCCAAAACACTTTTGGTCCCAAGCATCTCAGATACTGGCTACTTTACCTGCATTCCCTTAATTTTCATTGGATGTCTGCCTTTGGATGTCTGGAGATTTTGTGTGTGTGTGTGTGTGTGTGTGTGGTGTGTGTATATATATTGTGTATGAATATAGACACAATAATATGTAGATGGACACAATGCCTTTATTAATTTTTTATGTGGCACTGAGGATCAGAACCCAATGCCTCATACATGCTAAGCAAGCACTCTACCACTGAGCTACAGTCCCAGCCCCCAAATTTCATTTTGATGTTAGCCATTGTGTCTTCTCTTTATCAGTCTTGCTAGAGGCTGTTTTCCTTTCCAAAGAGTTTTCTGTTTCATGGGTTTCGCTCTGTAGTTTTTTTTTTCAACCTCACTGAATCCTACTATCATTTTTATTATATCCTTCATGTTTTGGTGGTGATTTTTTTTCTTTCTTGATGGGGAAATTTAAAATTACTGATTTTATTTTTTAATTCAATTTTTAATTTTTTCCTTTATACATAATATTGAGGTTCATTTTGATAAAATTATATAAGCATGGAATGTAATTTGCTCCAATATCCTCTTTTTAAATGTAAGCATTTAGTGCCATAAATCTCCCTCTTAGTACTGCTTTAGTTATACCACAATTTTTTTTTTTTAATTTTAATTTGTGTGTGTATGGTGCTGGGGATTGAACCCAGGGCCTTGTGCATGAGAGACAAGCACTCTACCAACTGAGCTATATCTACCAACTGAGCTATATCCCCAGGCCCACAAATTTTAATGTGTTATATTTTCATGTTCATTCAGTTAAACTTATTTTTAAAAATTTTTCCTTGAGACCTCCTCTTTGACCTAGGATTATTTAGAAAATGTTTTGTTTAGTTTCCAAATGTTCAGAAATCTTCCTGTTATCTGTTTTGATTACCATCTTTAGCATTTTCAAGGGTACAGTTCAGCTTTGTTCAGTATATTCAGATGATTGTGCAGTGGATCTCAGAACCTTTTCATCTTGCAAAACTGAAACTCTGTACCCATTAAACAAATCTTCATTTTCCTTCCACCCAGCTCCTGGCAACCACAATTTTACTTAGTTTCTGAGTTTGACTAGATAACTCATGTAATTGAAAGCATATAAGTGAAAAAAGACACTTGTCCTTCTGTGATTGGCTTATTTCACTTAGTGTATGGCCTGGTACATGTTGAAGCATGTATCAGAATTTTGTTTCCTTAAGTCTGAATATTTCATGTATGCATATGTATATACCACATTTTGCTTATCAAATGATGAACACTGGAGCTGCTTCCACCTCTTGGTGGAATAATGCTGCTATGAATATGGGAGTAAGATATCTCTTTAAGGGGGATTTTTAAAATTATTATTTTTAAATTTTAGAAATTTATTTTTAAATTTTTAAAATTTGAGGGGGAAATTTAAAATTACTGAGATTTTATTTTTTAATTCAATTTTTAACTTTTTCCTTTATTCTTTAGAGTTACACATAATATTGGGGTTCATTTTGATTAAATTATATAAGCATGGAATATAATTTGCTCTAATATCCTCTTTTTTAATGTAAGCATTTAGTGCCATAAATCTCCCTCTTAACACTGCTTTAGCTATACCACAATTTAAAAAAAAATTTAATTTGTGTGTGTGTGTGTGTGTATGTGTGTGTGCGCGCGCATGCATGTGGTGCCGGGGATTGAACCCAGGGCCTTGTGCTTGCCTTGCAATTACTTTTAAATCTTCAGCTTATATACCCAGAAGATTGCTGGATCATATAATTCTATTTTTGACCCTTTTGAGGACACACCATACTGGTTTTGATAGTGGCTACTCCCAAGTTATATTCCCATCAGCAGAGGACAAAGGCTACAAATTCTCCACATCCTTCCTTTCTTTTTAAAGAGCTTCCTTTAGCCATTATATCAGGGTAGATCTGGTAACAAAGCTTAGTTTTCCTTCATCTGAGAAATTTTGATTTCCCCTTTTCTGAAGGATATTTCCACTGGAGATAGGATTGGGGTTGAATTCTTTTCTTCCTGCACTTAAAAATGTGGTGCCACTTCTTTGTATATGGTATTTCTCTCTCACTGTTCAAGGTGTTCCTCAGGCTGGGAGTGGAGCTTGGTCATAAAACATTTGTCTGCAATGTACAAGGCCCTTTGTTGAATCCCCAAAACCACCAAAAAAGGTTTTAGTTTTCTGAAGATTGATTATGATGTCTCAATTTGATTTTCTCTGGGCTTTTCCCATTTGGTGTTTGACCAGTTTCTTGAATCTGCAGATATGTGTCTTGCCCGATTTGGCAATTTGCAGCCGTGATTTCATCTCCACATTTTCTTCCTCTTTCTAGAATTGTGATATGAATGCTGTATCTTTGTTACATGACAGCTCTATCATTCCCAGAGGCGTCTACTCCTTCTTTTCCTTGGTCTATTTCTATTGCTCAGGTTGAGTAATTTTCTATTGTTTTATCTTCAAGTTCATGGATTATTTCCTTTGTCTTCTCCATTTTGCTTGAGGGCCATCCATTCAGTTTCATTGTTGTATGTTTCAGTTTTAAAATAGTCATCTACTTCTCTCTTCTATTTTCTATTTTTTTGCTGACACTTTTTTCATTTCTTTCAAATGTGTTCATTTGCTAGATAAAGCATTTTTATGATGGTTGTTTTAAAATTCTTTTTTTACGATTCTGATATTTGCATCATCTTGGTGTTGGTCCCTATTGTCTTTTCTCAGACAAGTTTAGATTTTTTTCATTTTTGGTATGATGAGTGTTTTTTCTTGTATCCAGCATCTTGATTATTATGAGACCAATTGCTGTAGTGCTGGGGATTGAATAAGGCCTCGAGGGCATGGTAGACCCATGCTCTACCTCTGAGCTAGACCCCTATCCTAAATCTCTCTGAACAAGCCACTTGTGATACGGTACCAGTGGTGGAAGGGGCAGTGCTCTCTTGCTGCTGTCAGTAGGACAGCCTCTCCTGATGCCTTATGTGGAAAGTGCTTTGTTACTGATGGGTGGAGGTAGGGGTCATACTCACCTCCAGAAAACTCTCACTCTCTTGGAATGGGAGAGGTGGCTCTCTGACACTAGGCTCCCTATCTGGTCCCCACTAACACCGCTGGTGGGGAGTAGGCAGCTCAAAACCACAGGGCAAAGATGAAAGATTCTGAGCTCCCCAACTTGCCCTCTGCTGGCAGGGTGGGGATGCTGCTCGTTTTTTTCTGTGTCTTTTTTGTTAGTATTTGAAAGTTTTTTGTCTTGGTAGGCTGCCCCTTCCTTGATCCTTTGAGTGGAGGGTTCTTTGTATTTTCTTCCCCCTTCTTTTCTTTTCTGTATCTCTTGGCACTTCTGGGTTGTCAGCCTCTTTAGCATCCAGCCTGAGACATGACAAAAGGAAAACTCAGGGAACTCGCCACCATGCTGCTGCTTAGGAAAGCAGCATCAGCAGATGTCCCCAGCTGGTCTTGCCACCTTCTTTTGATCTTGTAGTCTTTTTGTCTGTGTTATATAGAACGTTCAGGGATAGTACGGCAGCGGAAATAGGAAAAGTCCACCTACCTCATTTTCCCAGAATTAAAAACTTGCATTTATTTTTCCAGCAAGAAACAAAGTACTGCTCCTTTCACAGATCATACTGATGACATTTGAAGAAACTGAGGTTCTGGGCTTAAGTATTAAATAAGCCAGTGGTAGGTAAAGCACAGGGAGCTGGGAACTGTGGTACATTTGAGAGGCTGAGGCGGGAAGATCACTTGAGCTTATGAGTTAGAGACCAGCCTGGGTAAAACAGTGAGACCCCATCTCAAAAAATAGGAGAAAACACTGGGAACATTTTTAAGTGAAGGAGGTTCACTTACAGCAAAAAAAGCTCAGTGATGCGGTTCTCAAGCTTGTTTTCTAACGCCTCCTTCCACTTCCACTAGGCTGCTAGGGGCCTGGTAGGATCAGGAGTGTGCATGGGTGTGAACCTCACCATGGGCAGTGCTTCCTAAGAGAGACCTGGGACAGGGAGGAGTTGAGATCAAATGTAAAAGAGAAATTCAAGCATATTGCTTGTTGGAGCTGCAGCAGGCTGAGGCCTAAGCAATCCAGACATTCTCCTCCCCGGGGGCTCTGAATCTTCCCCTGACACCTTCCAAAGAGAATCATTTCCTCCACCTGTCTCCGAGAGTCTGGTGGCCTACCAGTGATGTTGCAGGCCTGCCTGCCTTGACAAAATTGCCTGAGACTTTGAGTGAGTAAAGGAACTTGGGCTGGGGGTGTGCCAGTCTGAGCAGAGGAATCTCTGACCTTCCCTCTCCTCCAAAGAAGCAGACTTTTTGGTGGAGATATGGCAAGGCTGGGGTAGCTGGCATCCTCTTAAGAAGGACTGTGATTTTTGGAACCTAAGCCCCACAACTCTAGGGGTGACCCTCATCACTCACATACCAGTTACTGTGCTGAGCTCTTGAGACTCGGATTGGTTCGTTTATATCCACTTTGTTCCAAAAGAACATCTGAAGTGGCTTTTCCTCACCAGGCGCTGTGCAAGGTGCTGGTGCTGGGACAGGAGCCTAATCACAATCCCAGGCTTTCCCTGAATCCCTACTGAGGAAAGCTGCCTTTGATTTATAGAAAGAACTTTCAAGATCTAATGCTGAAACTGCAACCATTCAAAAATCAATGCACAGAGCTATGGCCAAAATGCCAATGGATAAAACAATTTCTAAAAATGTTCAGTTAATCCAAGAAGAAAACTGGAAAGGAAGAACTGAGGAATAGAAAACAGAACAACAAACAGTGAAATGAAGAGCTGGGTTTGTGGCTCAGCGGTAGAGCGCTCACCTCGCACGTGCGAGACCCTGGGTTCGATCCTCAGCACCACATACAAAAATAAACAAGTGAAATAAAGGTGTTGTGTCCAACTACAACTAAAAAATAAATATTAAAAAAAAACAGTGAAATGAAGAACACAAATCCAACTCTCTCAATATTATGTTATACATAAATGACTAAACTATTTAAAAAGGTAGAGATCACCAGACTAGACAAAAGCAGGACCCAATGATACAGTGTCTCTTAAGATATTAAAACACATAAAATCCAAAAGAACAGAATTTTAGTCCTTTTTAAAAAGAATTTACACTTAAAAACAGAATTTAAAAAATCCGAAAGAAAAATATACTTTGCAAGTGGAAAGCACAAAAAGGCTGATATATTAATATTACATTAAGCAGACTTTAAGACAGAGTGACAGAGGAATATTTCACAGTGATAAAAAGTCAATTCAACAGAAAGACATATGATCATGGATCTATATGCATCCAAATCTAATCAGGATAAACTAAAGGTCTTAGCCACGGGAGGTACCTGTGTACAGGAGCTGAGGTTTGGCCCCAGCAGCTGGGATAGCACTCACTGGTCTCCACAGATATGTGTGGGAGTAACTGCTATGGAGCTCCGGGAGTGGCCTGATGGTCTTGGGAACTTCAGTATTCCGAGATAGCTATAAGTTCTGAATAAGCCACAGGCTTCAAATTGGGAGCAAAACATGGGCTGGGTCACCTTCACTGTTCTACCACAGAAAAATGGCTCTCCGGATAATTATCAGCCATTCCAAACTCCAAGGATACAATCCAGAGAAGCAGGTCTGACCCCTGCCTCTCGTTCAGCCTTGTCTCCTCTCTAAAGCCCAGCCAGGGCTCTTGTTGGTCCAACAAAGGACACATACTAGTTCCTCTGCGTAAAAGCCTTTAAGCCCTCTTCACCTTACTCTTGCTCATGCTTCAAGGACTGCTCAACAACTGAGAGTAGGATTTAAACAGGATGACAGCTTTGCTAAGAGGGAAGGTGAATCTTGAGGATTAAGGGAGAGATTAAATAATTGACCACAGAATTTAGGCTGAGTCGGGGAGAGGGGACTTCGAATGGGTGAGTGACAATGAAAAGATGAGTCCCATTTAAGTGAAATTATTGCTGCAGTTGGGTTACAGAAGGGGCGACTGGAAAGGAGGAAGACACTGGTCAGGCAGTGGGGCATGAGATAAGAATTCATTCTAGGACTGGGGCTGTAGCATGATGGTACAATGATTGCCTAGTGTGCACAAGGCCCTGGGTTTGATCCCCAGTATCATAAAAACAAAACAAAATACGCATCTGTCTTATAGTGGTATTTTCAAAGTTGTTAAATGTATCCACTTTAAATTGGAGAAAACAGCCATCTAAATGTTAACAAGTCTCACGTTGCTATTGTTTCTTTTAGAGCAGTAAGTAGTGGCTTGATAACAAGATTCTCAAACATGGCCGAGAGCAGGCTGACCACTGGGTAATCTATATGCTTGTCATCCGAAAGGGAGAGTGACTGATATGACTTCTAATGGTTTTGTTTTCTATATAATATCATGGTGTCTTGTTAAATCAGGATGAAATAAAATCTCATAATGAAGAAAGTAATGCATTTCCTTTTTTGGCTGCATTTCTTTTTCTTTAGAATAGTTTCTAGGACCAATGACTTACACAATAAAATGATTTTTGAAAATACTCAAACTAGCTCTGAAAAGGAAACCAGCTCCTCCATAATCAACAGAAACTCCCCGCCACAAACACATATCCTACAACTTTAAAAAAACCAAGAAACAAAGAGGGTCCTTAATTGCCTACAGACAAATTCATGCTTTCTCTAATCTTCTGGGTACTGCTCCCTCATATTCTTTTGAATCTGGGACTCCCCTTGTTTGCAAATGCATATTTGATTTACTGTCAAACACAATCAGGTTTTTGAATATTGTTCCGAATTTTGTGTTAGTGTGAGCATAGGCTCTTCCTCTAGTGAAGATCACAGAGTCACTCCTGGAAGCCCATGGTATATGTACCCACTCGCCTCTCTTGCACATAAAGGAGAACCTGGGAAACCTGAGTGTTGGGAACTGTGCTGAAGTAGTCACCTGGCTTCATTCACACTGGTGGTCACTTTCCTTATTTCTTCCCGCTTGCAGATCTTTAGTAAAAGATAAAAGACACATTTCAAAATTCAAAATGGTGTTTCCCCCAACAGTATTTCCTCTACTGATCTCTGGAGGCTGGGGTGGAACCCGCTGTGGGCCCCTGGCAGCCTGTGCCTGGGTCTGTCATGGTCAGCACTCACTCTCCCTCAGATCCGTGAGTTTCCTTTTGAGTGGAGATTGGGCTGCTCCAGTGGGACCTCCTGTCCCTACACGAGGCCTGCAGAGAAGAGAACTTATTTCACGTTGCACTCAGTCCAAAGGCCCTGCTAGAAGCCGTGCCCGATCCTTCGCATGGTGCCACTACGCCAGGGCAGACTGAGCTGGCTGCATATGCACACTGTGCAACCTGCTGCAGTAGAAACGCACTTCACACAACACATGTGCTCTAACTTGTGCTCAGCTTTGCTTGGGGGTCAACAGAGGAGATCTTAGTACTGTCCTTTACCAAAGTGGGTAGTGCTCCTCAAGTGTCCCTCAAATGTGGATCCTCTGACATTGCAGGTGGTCTCTCCTCATGAGTCATCTTCTTGGTCTCTAACCACTAGAGGAGTGCTTGGCATGGTGGTCCTCAAGAAATGTTTGTAGAGTGAACTGGATGAATAACAGACACCTTTTTCCTTTATCTGTCTTGGCTATTAAAATCTCAAGGCTATGTTAAGATTTCAACTGCAACTGTTTCCTGTTTTTTTGCTAATAATTCTTTATGTTCAAATTTTTTTGATTTTTTATTTGGAGCTTCTGGTTTTATAGTTTTTTTGTTTTGTTTTGTTTTGTTTTTAACCTCTGTTCTGTTTTTGGAAATAGCTTGTATAAAAATAGTGGACAAGATAGAGAAGGTTTTCCATCACCAGAAACCTCCCTGCAGGGGAGAACACCAACTATTTGGAGGACATCCCCTGACAGCGTGGAACCTGCAAACTGCTCCCACAGGTATCTGAAGCCTCCTTGCACTTGTGCCTGAGGGGAAGTGTCCAGAGGGAAAGTAGAAATAAGGAAAGTTGGTGGGAGAGTGACTTAAGGCCAAATGGAGCTTTAATGATGACACAGAATTCAAGCCCTTGAGGAGAGGGCAACTTTCAAAGATGACAGAGGGAAAGCTGGCTTAAGAAAAACTGGATGTGTGCACCTGTGGGCCTCGTAAACACCAGACTGGGGAAAGGCCAAGAGATCTGGGGACTTGGAGCAGCTGTGTAACTGTGGGGCAAGTCCCTTCACCACTCTGAGTCTCAGTTTCTTCACTTATAAAATGGGGCTCTGAATGGTGCCTGCATCATATGGCTGACATTTTGTGGGCACGGTAGACTTCCACTTGGTGGCTTGCTCAGCAATGACTCCTCCCCTTCTCCAGGCTCAGATGGACAGAAGTGAAATGTGAGTGAGATGTCTGCATGGCTAAGAGTGGCAGGTGTTGAGAGCCACAGCCAAAGGGGCCCCAGCAAACTTCCAGCTGCCAGCAAACTTCCAGCTGCCGGCTGATGATTGACTCACAGCGGGCCCAGCAACATCTAGCTGATTGGCTCCTCGGCCCCAGCAACATCTAGCTGATTGGCTCCTCTGCCGTGATGCTCATTGGGCTGTTTCCCTGCCCTTTCAGACCACGGAGCTGCTCATTGGGGGACTTTTTTGGCTCCGCCCATGTGACCCAGCCAATCGGCCTCAAGAGCAGGAGGATTGTGGGAGGTGGAGAGAAGCTTGTGTGGGAGAGAGAGGCTTGTGGAAAGCCGGTGGTGGCAGTTGAGGCTCTGAGGATTTTTCCTGAGAGGCTGTTTTGTTTGGCGCGTGTGGTTCTAAAAATAAAGTTAGTTTCTTTTGACAAGTGGCTTCTGATTGTGCCCAGCCAGACTGTGGCAGGCAGGCACTCATTTTGCATCTTTCAAAAAGTGTAAATACATATCCAAGAAAATGGTCTCATTCCTTTTCCCCCCCAGATGAACAGATGTGAACTACAACAGAAGGATGGTCCCAAACTTGTTGAGGAATGTGACATTTCATCACGCTAACTTTCACCCTGTCTGCCAGATAAACACAAACTTGAGTGAAGTGACCAGGACACGGGTCCCTGCTGGGGTAAAGCAGTAATATCCAGATACCCCGCTTCCCAAGTTAGCCCAGCTGGTAGAGCTTAGAAACTCTAAGCTCTGGAACCATGATGGACAGAGAACCCACAGTGATTTTTGCTGTGATGGGAGGATCCTTTCATTCCCAAGAGGTGAATAATGTCACAAAAACTCAAAAGACTCACCAGGGCTTGTAGCTTAGGACAGTGAATGGAGAGCTGGATGAGCGTGCTGTCGGTTATCTGGAGAGAAACACGCTGTGTCAGTGTAGCTTCTACACCAGAACTTAATACCTAATCCTGGCTTCTCCTGAACATGGAAATCAAAAGGTGCAAAAGAGAATTAAAAACTCATCCAGGCATACTCCGGCTGGAAGCTCCTGTCTTTACCAGCAACCTCCAATCTGCCCACTCCTGGAGATGCACAACTGTAACAGTTTGGTCTCTCTATGGTGTCCTAAAAGGGGCTTAGGGGAAAAAAACAAACAGGGAATGGGCAAGAAGTATTCTCTCTAGAGTCTCCCCATCGCTGGATATATCAGTTTATTTCTCCCTTAAGTTCTGTGAAAAATAAGAGGAGACCTTGTTTTTTTATGTCTGGCAAAAGATGAAGCCATCTTGAATTTCTTTGCTATAACTCTGCCTGATGACTGCAAGTAGCCAAAAGTTTACATATCCCACTGCCATGGCCCTAATGAGTACCCAAGTCCCACTGCCTATACTGGGCAAGAAGGGTTGGGACAACAGGCAGTCTATGTCCCTAGCTGTGTGATGTTACTAGCAGTAACTGAGGAGCAGTCCTCAGGGCTCTTAGGGTTCCACTCACCAGGATGCATTCTTCCAGATCCATCTTCTCCAGGTCATGGCAATTCTGAAAGAGTACACAAGACATGCCCTGCTGTGTAGGAAACACCTGCAACTTACCTGTCCCCCTGAGTATGAATCAAGGTCCTTGTTCTTTTCCATTAAGGGGTATGGTCTGTTCTTAGAGCTACTCAGTGAACCAGCATCTCTGAGCTTGTGCCCTTTGAGTCATAGTCACTTTGAAAATGGAAATAGGGCTGCTCTGGCAGCATTTTCTTCTCTCAACCTGAAAGAGCACTTTCCCAGTGGTTCAGACATTAGCAGGAAAATTTTAATCATAGGCCAGGCTCTGGGAGGACAGGGAATGAGGAGCTCAGTCACACTGGGGAGGTGGGTGGGGTTGATTGTAGGGTAGGAAGAAGAATATATCAGCATCCCCTGAAGGACACTGGCTCCTTGCAACAAGCCCAGAAAGGGCCTCATAGTGACCTTGGTGGTCACTGTGGCAGACAATGTAGAAAATGGAGCAAGCCCAGCCTAGTTAGGGGATGCTGTAGAGAGGCCAACTGGGGTCTGTGTAGGAATGGCATCTCTTACAGGAGAAGAAGCTCCTCTCAGGGCGGCCCCACCTGTTCAAGTGAGAAGGAGGCTTGGGCCCTTTCCAGAATTCTCTCCAGTGTCTTCCTAGATTTCTGGCTAGCTGAAAAAAAATGTAAAACTTACCCCAAGGATTCTACTTGGCTTTGTGCTCGTCTTTTCTGAAGCTAATTTTTGCACACCACACAACCACCCCAGGTCACTTTGAATTACAGTTGTTGTTTAAAAATCTATGCCTTACCCGAGCTAAAAGTGTAAAGCCTGCATCAGTCAAATGGGAGCATCGGGCAGCCTCCAAAATTCTAGGAAGGGGACATGCAGGGGAGAAAAAAAGTACCAAGAGATTAACAATAGAAACATTATGCTCCGCTGCACACTCTTGATGTTGTTCTGTTCTTTGACACTTTGCCTCTGTCAATCATTCTAAGGGTTGTAAAACTCAAAGACTGTCCCAACTGAACAGATGAGGGCCTGCTTGAGGGTTAGGGAGGACCTGTCCAAGGCCCTAAAGTCTCATCCCAAACTCCCGTAGTAAATCCAAGAATCTTCCCCACCACCACATTGTTGGTTTTGAAATAATACTCTAATATTTAGTGACTTATTTTAAAAGTCACTAAATAAAAGACTGGGGTTGTAGCTCAGTGGTACAGCGCTTGCCTAGCATGCATGAGGCACTGGGTCTGATACTCAGCACCACATATAAATAAATAAATAAAATAAAGGTCCATTGACAACTAAAAATATATTTTAAAAATATTGCATTTCATTTAAAAAATAAATAAAATACAATTAAAACGAACTTGTATGTAATAAAATCATATTACAATATATTCATTGAAATTCCAAGTTACAAGAAATTTAAAACAATTATAGGCAATGAAAAACTGAGTTGATTTTTGGTGAGAGACACAGTGGCACATTCCTGTCATCCCAGAGACTTGGGAGGCTGAGGCAGGGGCTGGGGATATAGCTCAGTGGTACAGCACCCCTGGGTTCAATGCCCAGTACCACACACACCTACATACACATAATTCTCAATTACTCATGCTTAATAGGAATGAATGCATGAATAACATTTCTAAGTTAACAATAATTTTAACCTGTTCTCTGACCAGAGTTGTTTTTGGTCTTTTGTTGTTTCTGTGCTGGGGATTGGACCGAGGCCCTAATGCATTTTAAGCGCGTGCTCTGCCACTGAGCTTCATCCTCAGCCCTCTGACTAGTTCTGACCACCCAAATTCCTTCTATGAAGCAGAAATATCAAAATTATCTAGAATCTTTCTTAAAAAAATTTCAGACAAATACAAAATAAATGATTCTTAAAAGTTACATAACTGACATGAGAAATGGATCAGTTTCACTGGCATATAAAACGTTAAAATAATTTTTCTGCCTCTTGTATGCAGGTTAGGGTTGCTAGTTTGAAAGTCAAACCCTAAGTCCAAATTCTATCTTTACTTCTTAATCATCATGTGACCCAGGACAAATTATATGATTTTCCTCTGTATCTGTTTCTCCTCTGCAGAACAAATGAGAATAGTGGTAACTACTCAGAGATGTGTTGAGAATAAGATATCACTCATAAAGACACCTGGCACTGAGTCAGGAACATAACATGAGTGCAAGATTAGCCCTAAGTAGTTTTCATATGCATAGCTGGTAGCAATAATGTGTTGCCTTGAGAATCAGAAAATAAATTATTATTTATTGAAACAGTTGGGTGTGGTGGTGCACACCTGTAATTCCAGCAACTTGGGAGGCTATGACAGGAGAATTACAGATTTGAGACTAGCCTCAGTAATTTAGTGAAACCTTGTCTCAAAAAATAAAAAGGGTAGGGAATGTAGCTCAATGGTAAAGCATTCCTGGGTTCAATCCCCAATGCCAAAACAAAACAAAAATCTCCCATTCTTCCTGCTGGGGAAAATGAAAAATAAGAAGCAATTATGATCTTTTCCCCTCACTGTGTCTACTTAGCAGCAGGTTTAAAGGAGACACTGGGAACATCTGGACCAAGGCTACCACTTTGCTCGCCATCAGATTACTCTGGTGTTTGAAGAGATTAACAGGATGAAGCAAATTGGTGGTGGTGGTTGGAATGCGTGAATTCATCAAGAAACACAATTCAGATTCACTGGTGCTAGCCACTTCACACTCTGCTGGTGCAACCCTCAATGAACTAGGTTACACGCTGCCCCACCTCCGTCCACCCAGCAAAAACACAACTCCTGCCTCCCCTACCACCTGTTCCTCTTGCTCCACGCCTTCCCCTCCTCTTGGTCAGCCCAGGCAATCTCTGAGCTGCAAAGCAGAAAGCATGGCATACTCACTGCAGTCTCGGGCAGTTCAGACCCAGGGCCGTAAGAGATGCGTCGGTGAGGTTGCTGCAACCCGAAAGGCAGAGGGCCTGCAGCCGGTGGCAGCCCCTGCATATCTGCACCACGCCTTCATCCGTGATGCGCTGCAGAAAAGCAGTGCAGGAAGAAGTCAGAGGACATCAGAACTAGACAGGAGCAACTGTTATTTGGTTGTCGGTTACTAGCACTTCCTAACAACTTAAAAAAGGGCAGATATGTATTTGTATTAAAATGTTCTAGCATTACTGATGGAGGGTAAAAACTTTAAATTATATTTCTACCCCCAGGATTCATCAAAATAGATATAGATTAGACTCCCCCCACCCAGGAAAAATTCTTGATTGTAAAACATAAAACTTGCCTAAGTGACATTAATATTTGGTTGAACATCTACAAATTAATGCTTTAGACATTTGCCATATAAATCACATATATACAAACAATATTTCCTCAAATGTTTTAAAGATAACAAATCAGTTATTGAAAAATGCCTTAGAATTTTGTTAGTTTAGCCATAAAGATTCCATATAACATAAATGCTCTAATTCATATAGAAATAAATTGCACATCTATATTGTATCTTGAGCCACGTGCAATTCTACATGCAGGTCAAAGTCTTATTTTGAATAGTCCAGGCCCACAAAGTCAAGACTGGTCCAGAAGATGGTTTGTTTTCTGTCCCACCATCAGGGACTCTAAAGATTTAGTATTCATTCATTAAAGATCAAATGCAAGGGCTTTTGAGAGAGAGAACTCTCTCAGGGCTACATGCCCCTTGAGGAACCCTGTAGCCTGCTGAAAGCACACACTGTACTTCTCAGCATTTATAGTGGCAGTGAAGAAGGGCCAGCAGGTTTGCACAGGCTATGCCCTGATGAAGATGAAATGCTACCTTGCTCTTGCATACGTCATTTATTTTTCTAGGCATTTTCACATCTGCTATTTCATTTTATCTCCTGAAATATTACAGTTGCCATTACCCCCAATTTATAAGTTGAAAAAAAAGACACTGAGTTCTTATGATGAACTATTCAGGTCTAACAACTAGTTAGTGACTAGTTCACAGTATTTCTTTTTCTCTTTTTCTGTACTGGGGATTAACTGAGCCACATCCCCAGCCCTTTTGAGACAGGGTCTTGTTAAGTTGCTTGGAGTTGATAAATTGCTGAGGCTGGCCTCATATTTGCAATTCCCCTGCCTCAGCCTTCCAAACTGCTAGGATTATAAACATTCACCACTGTGCCTGGTTAGTTCATGGCAACTCTGATACTTTACTCAATACTCTATTATTTTTTTTAATCAAGGCTTGATTTATAGTACTTCTAGGGGAGATGTTGGTGGCTCAGTATTGAGGGTGATGCCTTGTTCTTTTATCTCATGGCAAAGTGACAGATCCTACAAAGACACAGGATGAGAAGCCAGAGTGCAGGTCTGGCAATGTGACTATTTGCCAGTCATCTCAGCTGCAAGGGATGCTGTGCAGTGAGGCCTACAACAGATTTCTGGGGGAAAGAACGGAGCAGGGCAGTGTTCGGGAAAGGCATGCTACTTACTGAGCAGGACTGTAAGTTGAGGCTCACAAGCTCATGGCAATAATTCTGAATGTGCTTCAGAGCTTCATCTTCTAACTAAGTGGACACAAAAAACAGAAGAGGGATGAAGTCTTGGTGAGGGAACAAGTGGGACACCAGGGAAAATGCAACAGCAAATTAGTTCCCGATGTGTGAGAAAATCAGCTGCATGAACATTTTTGGTACCTGTGTGCAGCCCCTCAGGAGCAGGGCTTTTAGGCCTTGACAACCCCGTACCAGCGCTTCAATGCCATCCTTTGTGATCTGATCACACCAAGAGAGGTTCAGGTACTCCAGATTTCGGCAGCCCTCACTGAGAGAACAAGAAACAAAAACACCCCTGTGTACTCCTGTAGACAGTTATTACCGACTTTGAATTTAATACATCATCAGCAATTCAGTGAGTGAGACAGCCCCCATAACCTGTCTGAGCCGTCATCTCTTCCCTGCTCTAGTGGGACCATTAGGAAGGCTTCATCAGGAAGATACACCGGAATGTTCACTGTTTGGGTATTTTCTTTTTTAATTTTTTATTGTTTGGGTATTTTCTAGACCACAAACAAAGGGTGTTCTTACCTGATGCCCTTTAAGGAGCTGTTTGTAATAGACACGCAGGAGGTCAGGTCCAGGTGTTTCAGCTTGGAACAGAATCTGCTAAGGCTGTAACACGTGCTGGAAAAGAGCAGATGCACTAAAGATATTTTCAACCATGTTTCTCTCCCTTCATTCACCTGGCAGCCACTTTATCCCTAAACTAATCCTCATTACTTACCTGTCAGTGATTTTTGTGCACCCATTGAGGTTTAAATGTTCAATGTTTCGGCAGTTCTGTGCAAAGGTCCTAAAATGAGAAAATATTGTAAAACTTCCTGCAAGTTGCTGGCCAGCCACTAGAGGGCACAGGTACCATTTCCTTAAAACAGTGCTTCTCAAATTTCAATGCATATGAAACAGCTAAGCCTTTCATCACAGTGCAGATTCTGATGGTAGATGTGGCTCTGTAGTACCAAGAAACTCCCAGTGATGCCACTGCTGCTAGTCTGGGACCATGTAAGAAGCAAACCTCTAGACTGACTTTCTATCCACCAACTTGTCCTTCAACCTTGGTGAGTCATCTGAGAACGGAGGCTTGCTTCTTACTCCTTCTCTTCTATAGAAAAATCAATTTGCAAAAAAGGGGACAATTGTTTCTTGTATTATGTCATGTTATCATTTGGTTAAACTAGGGCCTTTCTGGAAAAATCATCTATGGCCATGGAGAGGTGTCAGTAATTGATACTGGTATAAATCGAGTGATGAAGGGCAACTTCCTCAATGATCTGTGGGCTAGTAACATGTTAACTGCTTAACATATTCAGCAAGGACTGGCTCAGGTCACCTGTGTCTTCTGAAATACAGCTTGAATATGTCTTATAGGATAGAATCCTGACTCTCCCGTGCAGTACCCAAAGGCCTCTAAAACTTGGCCTCAAAGCAGATATTACCTTATCTACTCCTTCTGACCTGCCATGGGGCAACCAAATTGGAGCCTGATGGACTCTCTTGAGATGAGGAGCTGAAAGTCTAGGAAGCTCACAGTGACTACAGTTATCACAGAAGAGTACTATTAGAGTGGAGATCTCCAGGATCTGCAGAGGGCGCTGCTTGAGAATTCAATAGAATATAGATCACCATATGGATACAAGGAAACTAGTCAAGCTGGGGGGCGGGGAGGAAGATTAGCTAACAATATTAAAAAGAACAACAGTCAGAGCTCACCCAGGGTAAGGAACAGTGGTCACTTCCACTAGCCTGGTTAAAAAAAAATGTCATAATCCATGGGGCAATGGATAGAGTACTGAGAAGGATCTTGCTTCAGGAGACTAATTAGACCTAGGCTAAACACTGCTTTGGTCCAACCTAAAAAAAAAAAAAAATCTCTCTTGCAGTGCTGGTGATTGAACCCAGGCCTTGTACACGCCAGGCAAGTGCTCTACCACTGAGCTATACCCCTCAGTTCCAAAACTAACAAATGTTAAGAATAAGACCAAAAAAGAACTATTCCTAAGTGACTGAACTGCATCCCAGAACAAAATTCAAAAGAGTATTAATAGGAGTACAAATATGTCCTGCACCCAAAAAAGTAAAATTTGCAATGTCTGGTACTGAACAAAAAATTGTCAATCTTTTAAAGGAGGAGGAAAATATGTCTACAACAAAGAGAAAATTCATTATATCAAAACTTATTACAAACTGACAGCAGAAATAGCAAAGACATTGAAAGCTATTATAAATGTTTTTACATAGAATTCAGTTCTAAGAAGCTAAAGATTAAATGTTATGCAGAAGCTTGAAAGATATTTTTAAAACCACCCAAATTAAACTTTTAGATATGAAAACCACAAATGGCTGAGATGAGAATTTATTAGATGGGATTAACAGCAGATTGGACATGGTATATGAAATGATTAGTGAACTTGACATAGCAATAGAAACTATCCAAGATAAAACATGGAGAGAAAAGAAGAAAAAGATCAGAGCATAAATGAACTGTAGGACATCTTTAAGCAACTTAATAGACATGAGACTGAAGTTCTTAAAAAAGAGGAGATAGCCAGGCATAGGCCTGTAATCCCAGAGACTCAGGAGAATTATAAGTTTGAGGCCAGTCTCAGCAATTTAGTGAGGCCCTAAGCAACTCAGCAAGACCCTGTCTCAAAATAAAAAATAAAAGAGCTGGAGATGTGGCTTAGTGGTTAAGGCCCCTGGGTTCAATCTCATGAAAATAGAAGGGAGATCAGTGGAGTAGAGGAAGGGGGTAGAAGGAGAAGGAAAATGGAGGAACTACAGAATAAAAATTGAACAAACTATGCTATGTACATACACAACTATACCACAGTGAATTTCACCATTATGTATATCTACATAACACCAATTAGAAAGAACAATAAGTAGAAGGAAGACCAGCAGAGGAAGGGAAACAGAGGATGGGAGGAGTGGAAAGAGGAAGTACTAGGGACTGGAATGGAACAAATTCCATTCCATGCATGTACGTCAAAATGAAACTCACTGCTATATATAGTATAATGCACTAATAAAAATATTTCTAAAAAAGAAGTAGCAAGGTTAGAACATGTGAGGGCAACCTGCAAGTGCAAGGAAAACTGGTGGGGAATTGTGTAAATTCCACCTCTAGTTCAGTCCCTTGCTATCTCTCTATAAATGTCAAATTCCAGTCCCAAATGAGGCAATTCTCCCATTCTGAACTGAGTTTGCCAGCACCTCCAGTCTTGACTGTGTACTTTCCCCATTATAATAAGTTTCTTGCTCTGCTACTCAAATGTGACACATCCTTAAATCTTTTTCTGTAACATGGTCAAGAGCCTGAAAGGTCTGAGACCCACAGATAGTGACAATGGAAAACTGGTCTGTGATGCATAAGGGAATAAAAGTCGCTTTCCATTTAGAACTGACAAGTCAGGAAGCCAGCTGTGGGAAATGGGGTTTTCATATCTAAAATCATATACTATATATATGTATATATTAGTATATGATCAATTATGATATATATACACACAAGTATACTATATTTAGCATGGGGGTTCATGGGAAACTCATGCGTGGGACCCACTGCTGCCCAACCCCTTCAGTGCAGATAGTTGCGACTGACTCTATAGCACCTCCCTGTTGTAGTTGTTTTTATTTGCTTATTACTGCATTTCCACTTCAAGTTTATTTTTATTTTGTGGTTGTTAGTTTGTTTTCTTCTTTCCGAGTACTGCTGGGAATCGAGTTTAGCACCTTAAGGATGTCGAGTGGGTACGTGGCTGCGGAGTGGCATTCCCAACACAGTTGTGAGAAACTGCAACTCAATCTAGACATGTCCTTGACTTTGACTCTCTAGAACCTTGGAAGATACTTCAACTTAAAGATGGGGGAGATAAGCCTCCAGTGGATGATGTGGCCCCAAGAAGGCACAGAGGAGGCCTCAAGTCCCACTCACAGCCATTCACTCCCACAGCAACAGCAGAAAGAAACAATGCAACAGCTGTGGATACTGTACCTATGAGTGACGTCAGCATAGGCTGCTCCCATACCCTCCCGTATCTTTTCAGGCTGCTAGCAAGATTGGATGACTACGCAAAAAAAGTAGAACTCCTATATCCTGCTGCCTACAGCACACCTGCCTGCATTTCTAGAGGGTCTTAATTCTTGGGAGATGTTCAGGGAAGTGGGTTACTTAGGTTCTAACACAGCATGCAAGCCAAAAGCCATAGGAAAACTACAGTAAGAAATAAGAAGTCCATTCAGAATAAAACAACACTACAAAACAAACTAATTTTCTTGGGCACAGTATAAAAATAAGGCTGTTCCCTAATTAGACTTTCACATGAAAATGGAAGTGATTTCCATTTCAATATATGTGTGGATCTCAACATAGAACACCAGAAATATGAAAAAAAAAAACCAAAAAACAAAAAACAAGGCAATGTGACTCCACCAAAAGTTAATAACTCTCTAGTAACTGATTCCGAAGATGCTGGACAAGAATTCAAAAGAATGGTTTTCTAAATGGTCAATAAATGGTTTTTTAAATGATCAATAAATTCAAAGAGGTTACAAACAGTTGAATAAACTAAGGAAAATAATATAGATTATGAAAGAGCAACTTAATAAAGAAATATAGATTCTGAAAAAGAACCAAATAGAAATACTGGAAATGAAAAGCTCAGTAAGTTGAATTATAAACTCAGTGGAAAGCTGCACCAGTAAACTAAATCAAGAAGAAAGAATATCAGGCATTAAAAATAAAGTTGAAGATGGACACAGTGATGGACTCTTGTCATCCCAGCGGCTTGGGAGGCTGAGGCAGGAGGATCACGAGTTCAAAGTCAACCTCAGCAAAAGCGAGGCACTAAGCAACTGAGTGAGACCCTGTCTCTAAATAAATTACAAAAAAATAGGGCTGGGGATGTGGCTCAGTGGCCGAGAACCCCTGGGTTCAATCCTTCAAATCCCCAGTATAAAAAAAAAATAAAAAAATAAAGTTGATGAATTATCACATTGTAATACTAGTAAGGAAAAAATTTAAGAAAGAATGAAAAAAACATACAAGATCTATGGGACGAACGAGGGGGATCGGAAGATGGCGGCGAGGGGAGTGCATTACCCCCGTGTGCTGCTTCACTGTGTGGGAGTAAGACAAGTCAGGACGGCTAAAGGATATCTTGTTAGGAATTTCCAGCAATAGTGGGGTGCTCCGGAACCTGGAGGAAGGATTTCCATCGCACGAGGATCGGCTACGGGGACTCAAACGCGAGAGGTTTGTCGCACGGAGGGTAACTGCTTATTCAGCAAATCGCCCCGCGGCGAAAGTCTGCAGTGTGCGCTGGGATAGAGACGCAGGGTTACAGCGCTGCAGTTTCTGCCAGCCGCGCAAGCACCGTACTCAGGGCTGAATTCTGGGTTC